>NW_008336075.1:4602901-4632941 GCF_000622305.1 Nannospalax galili | reverse complement strand
TGGCTGAAATTACATGTATTCAGGTTTGGATCTTCAATGATGTTCCATTGATCTATGTGTCTATTTTTGTACCAGTACCATGCTGTTTTTAAGACTACAGCTCTGCAGTATACTTTGAGATCTGGTATAGTAATCCCTCCAGCATTGCTCTTTGTGCTCAGGGTTGTTTTGGCTATCTGAGGTCTTTTATGCTTCCATATGAATCTAAGGATTTTTTTTTCTAATTATGTGAAGTTTGTTATGAGGATTTTGATTGGGATTGCATTGAATCTCTATATTGCTTTGGGTAGGATGGTCATTTTCACAATATTAATTCTTCTACTCCATGAGCATGGGAGGTCCTTCCATCTCCTGATGACTTCCTCAATCTCTTTCTTTAAGGATTTAAAATTTTCATTGTAGAGGTCTTTAATGTCTTTGGTCAGGTTTATTCCAAGGTATTTTATTATTTTTTGCAGCAATTGTGAATGGGAGCATTTCCCTGTATTCTTTCTCCAATTGGTTGTTATTAGTATATAGAAAGGCTACTGATTTTTGTAGATTGTTTTTATAACTTGCCACTATACTGAAAGTGATCATTTCTAGGAGTTTCCTGGTGAAACTTTTGGGATCTCTTAGGTATAGTATCATATCTGCAAAAAGTGATAGTTTGGTCCCTTCTTTTTCAATTAATACTGCTTTAATTTCCTTCTCTTGTCTTACTGCTCTAGCAAGAGTTTCAAGCATATGTTGGAAAGGAGTGGAGATAGTGGACATCCTTGTCTGGTTCCTGATTTTAATGGGAATGCTTCCAGTTTTTTTCCATTTAGAATGACAGCAGTGGGGTTGTTGTATATAGCTTTAAATATGTTGAGGTATGTTCCCTCCGGTCCAATTCTCTCTAGGACTTTGAACATAAATGCATGCTGAATTTTGTCAAACACCTTTTCTGCATCTATTGAGATGACAATGTGGTTTTTGTCTTTGAGTCCATTTATGTGATTAATGATGTTTATTGATTTGAATTTTTCGAACCATCCCTGCATCTCTGGAATAAAGCCTACTTGATCATGGTGAATGATCATTTTGATGTGTGTCTGTATGCATTTTGCAAGTATTTTTGTGGAGAATTTTTGCATTTATGTTCATAAAGGATATGGGTCTATAGTTTTCTTTTTTGGTTGTGTCTTTACCTGGTTTGGATATTAGAGTGATGCTGGCTCCATAGAAGGAATTTGGAAGTTTTTTCTCTGTTTCTATCATTTTGAATAATTTAAGTAGTATTGGTCGGAGGTCTTCTTTAAATGTTTGGTAGAATTCTGCTGTGAATCCATGTGGGCCTGGGCTTTTTTTGTTGTTGGGAGGCTTTGTATTACTGCTTTGATTTCCTTATATGTTATGGGTCTGTTTCAACTGTTGATCTCTTCTTGGTTTAACTTTGGTGGTTTGCATGTTTTTAGATATCCATCCATTTCTTTTAGATTTTCAAATTTAGTAGTGTATAGGTTTTTAAAATATTTCCTTATAATGGTCTGTCTATTGTGATGTTTCCCCTTTCATCTCTGATGATTTGTATTTGCTCTTTCTTTCTTTTGGCTAACTGGGCTAAGGGTCTGTCTATCTTGTTTAGCTTTTCAAAGAACCAGCTCTTAGATTCATTGATTCTTTGAATTGTTTTCTTTGTTTTTATGTCATTAATTTCTGCTCTGATCTTTGTTATTTCTTCTCTTCTCCTGGGTTTGGCTTTCATTTGTTCTTGCCTTTCCAGCATCTTGAGTTGCAATGTTAGGTTGGAGCTTTCTAATTTTTTAATGTAGGCACTTACAGCTACAAACTTCCCTCTTAGACTGCTTTTAAAGTGGCCCAGAGGTTGTGCTGTGTTGTATTGTCCTTTTCATTGAATTACAGGAGTTCTCTTATTTCTGTTTTAATTTCTCCTTTGACCCACTCATTGTTTAGGAGTGTGTTGTTTAACTGCCATGAGTTTGTGTAGTGACTAGGGCTTTGTCCAGTGTTGATTTTGAGCTTTGTGTTGTGGTCTGATAGAAGGCATGGAATTATTTCAATCTGTTTTGTATTTGTTGAGGTTTGTTTTGTGGCCTAGCATGCGGTCAGTTTTTTAAAAAATTTCCATGGAGGGCTGAGTAGAAAGTATGTTCTTTGGTGCTTGGGTGGAATATTTGAAATATGTCTGTTAGGGTTCATTTGATGCATGGTATTTAATTCAGAGGTCTGTCTGTTTATTCTTTGTCCCATATGACCTATCTAATAGAGACAGTGTGGTATTGAAGCCCCCTACTCTTACTGAGTTGGGGGCTAAAGTGTGTCTTAAAGTCCTGTAGTGTTGTTTTTATGAATTTGGGTGCACCAGAGTTTGGTGCATATATGTTAAGGACTGTAATATCTTCTTGGTTGATTGTTCCTTTGATTAGAATGAAGTGACCCTCCTTATCTCTTCTGATTAGTTTTACTTTGAAGTTAATTTTGTCAGATATTAGAATTGCAACCCCTGCTGTTTTCTTAGTGCCATTTGCTTGGAATATTCTTTTCCATCCTGTCACCTTAACGTAGTGCCTGTCCTTGAAGGTGAGGTGGGTTTATTGAAGACAGCAAAAAGATGGATTTTGTTTCTTAATCCATTCACTTAGCCTGTGTATTTTCACTGGGGAGTTCAGTACTTTGATATTTAAGGTTATTATTGAAAGATGTGTATTGGGTGCCATCATTTTGATTGCTGTTTGTGTTCTTTGTCTAATTTTGTGTTTCCTCAATTATACCTTTATTCATTTTCTTTCATTGCCCCTGGGGTATAGCTGTTTCTCTCTTCTTTGCATTGCTTCAAGTATTCTTTGAAGGGCTGGTTTTGTGGACATGTATTCTTTCAGGCTATTTGTGTCATGGAAGAGTTTTCTTTCCCCTTCAACTATAGTAGACATTTTTGCTGAGTACAGTATTCTGGGCTGGCATCTATTGTCATTTAGAACTGGAAGTACCTTGGTCCAGGCTCTTCTGGCTTTCATAGTTTGCACTGATAAGTCAGCTGTAATTCTGATGGGTTTTCCTTTGTATGTGACTTGTTTTTCTTTTGCGGTTTTCAATATTCTCTCTTTGTTCTGTATATTTAGTGTTTTATTATGATATGTCCTGAGAAGTTTTGTTTTTTCTGATCCTGTCTATTTGGTGTTCTATGTGCTTCCTGTATTTGTATGGGGATGTCTTACCTTAATTTTGGGAAATTCTCTTCTACAATCCTATTTAAGATCTCGTCAGTACCATTAACCTGAAGTTCTTCTCCTTCCTCTATGTCTATGATATGTAGTTTTGGTCTTTTCACGGTGTCCCAAATCTCTTGCATATTCCATTTCTGTGTGCTTTTAAGTTTTCCGTAATCTTTGCTTGAGTGGTCCAATTCTTCAACTTTATCCTTCAGTGTTGATATTTTGTTTTCCATTTCATTCATTCTAGCGGCGAGGATTTCTCCTGCTGTTTCAAGTTGGCTTATTGAGTTTTGCACTTCCTTCTTCATTTCTGCCTGAATTTTCTTCAATGTTTCTATCTCTTTTGTGAATTCATTCAGAAGGTAATCCCTATCTTCTTTTAGTTCTTTGATTTGTTTGTGTATTCTTTAAATTCATTGAATTCCTTTATCATGTTTATGATTGTTCTTTTAAATTCTGTGTCCTGGGTTATCTTTAGGGCGTTCTCCTTGTAGAACTCTTCAACAGGGCTGGTAGAATTTGGTGAGGACATAGTGTTTTGGCTCTCCATTTTAGTATTCTTTCATTGTGATATTGGCATGTGAATTTCTTTTGTTGTTTTTGATTCTGATATGAGTTATAGTATGCTTCTGTTTGTATTATTGATGTGCCTTGTTCCTTTTCTTGTTGGTTATATGAAGCTGGTTGGTCCAGGTTTCAGGTTCTCTCAGATTTTATTTTGGAGGGAACTGATGGCTTCAGATTAACTATTCAGAAGCACCCACAGAAGCCCAATTCAGGTTCCAGTGAGGTACACTCAGGCTTCCTTCTGATGTTTGGACCCCCTACTAGCAAGAACTCAGAGCAAAATTTGGGAATTTCCCAAGGGGGGGCGGCGATTTTGGGACTCTCAGTAGGTCTGCTGTAATTCTCAGCTGCTATGCCAGAGGAAGGCCAGAACATACACTCTCTGGCAGTCTGCTGAGAGCACACCTGCTACACTGATGGAGGTTGGAACTTGCCCTCTCAGGCTGTCTGCTAAAATCTCAGCCTTATCCTAGGTAAGTCAGGTCTGCCCTGGGCCTTGGGAGTGGCCTCATGCATCCCAGTTAGGGGGTTGGGTAATGCACAATTAGCGGAAGCTCATCACTAACTGTAGGTGAGATCCAGGCACTCTCAGGCAGTCCCCTGTATTCTCAGCCCCTATGCCAGAGGGAGGCCAGAACTTGCACTCTCTGGCAGTCTGCTGAGATTATAGCCACTACACGGATGGAGGTCAGAACCCGCCCTCTCCATATGGAAGGTATTTTATAGGCCTTTATACCATCTGTATAGATTAATTTCCATCTCTAATGGGTAGAATTATTATTTTAACAGTTGGGATTCTATACTTACAATTAAATTTTTAAGGTGTGTGTCAGCAAGAATAGAGAGTTCTTTCAATTTTTGTTTTTGTTCTTTTGTTGTTTACTGTTGCTTTGGGGGAAGAAGTTAGAACAGAAATTATTTATTCCTCCACCTTTACTTAACAGCCTCTACTATTAGATCACAGACCCTCTGGCTGCCTCTTATTCTCTCTCAGAATCAGTTTGCCTCCATGGAACTTTCTGTGGGACACATAGCTGATGAGAAGACCTGCTGCTGCTGTGACTTTGTAACCCTCTGTTTCTCAGACAAATGCGGGATAAGGTTATGGTTCTCTCAGGGCCTGCCTCGCTCAGTGCACATAGGCTAGCCCAGGATAGGTCTCATGATATAGGGCTTGATCACCCTCTCCTAAGACCTATAAGGGTTAGAAACACCCTTCGTTCTCTGGAATTGAAAGGAAGGCTATTTTTCCCTTCAAGGTCCTATTATGACTGTGTATGATGATGTGATCTCTCCTAATACTTTCCTACTTTAAGGCCCAATCATGGCTGCCCATAATTGTCAGATTTTCTCTCCTAATAAAGCTCACCTGAAGGTAATTTTGTGTCAGTTCTTTTCAGTGAATTTGTACTTCATTTAATTCCTAATATATACTAGGTATTTTAAATAAAATATAAAAATAAAACTAAGTTACACACCTTGATATAAATAAAGAAAAAATATTTTTGCTAAGTTCAAGTTCTTGGGTTTTCTGAAACATGTTATTTGAATTTTCTCAGCTTTTCCAACAGATGGCTTCATTTGAGAATTTTCAACTAGCTATAGATGCATCATGTGTGCTTTGCAAATATAAAAGAACAAAGTTGAGCTGGGTGTGGTGGCACACGCCTTTAATCCCAGCACTCTGGAGTCAGAGGCAGGTGGATCTCTGTGAGTTCCAGGCCAACCTGGTCTACATAGTGAGTTTTGGGCCAACTGGATGACACTCCCTCAAAGACCTCTGGGCTGTGTTGACAGCTGAAGCTAAGAGATATCTCCTCACAGCAAACCGGCTGAGCCATAACTATGGAGCACCTACCACTTAAATTACCTGTTCTCAAAAAAAAAAAAAAAAAAAAAAAAAAAAAAAAAGAACAAATTTGAAACTCAGAAAGATATCTTGTTCCACTAGTGTATGGTTGGTAAAAGTTACCTAGAGGATATGGTTAAAGAATTCTGTGAGATGAGGCTATTCTTGGCCTTCTTGAACCACATTTGCAGAAGCCTTTGTATACTATTCTAGGAGCAGAAAACTCCTTAGGCCCTTTCTTTTCAAAGTAGGAAGTGTAGCTGGGTGGGATCTTGTTCTGGGGCACCCTTCCCATTGTTGCAGTGCAGAGCAGGAGGCCTCTCTTTAATAGTGTTAATCTCCTTAGGGATTATAGCCTCTTTTCCAGTACATGCCTTAGCTGTAACATTAGGCTTCCTAATGTTCCTTTTCTCTCCAAACTGTACATTTTGGATTTCTTTCTGTCCCACTTTCTCTTTTTCATACTAAACCTGCATGTTAAATATTACTAACAACCAAGCCACAAATTCAATATTATTCTGTCTTGAAATTTCCTCTACCAAAGAAATTAGTTCATCACTTTTTCATTTAGCCTCAGGAAAGTTCTTAGGACATGGCATAATGCTGCCAGATTCTTTGCCAAAATATTATGTGAATAATGTGTAACCTAAATGCTGTTAAAGTCCTTGCTTCCTTCTGAAGCCTCTTGAGCTGGGCTTCTGCAGTCCACACTAGTCTTAGCACTGCTACTGTCCAGCCTCTTATTAGATAGGCCCATCAAGCTTTACTTATAACACTTGACTGATTTTCTAGTCCAAAGTTCCAAAGTCTTCCTTATTCCTCCCCGAGACAACATGGTCAAGGTTATTCACAGCAGTAGTTCTCTTTAGTGCCAGCTGTTTTTATAAATTTTTATTGGATTTTTGTGCACTTCATACAGAACATCTTAATTATCTTTATACGCCCTTGCTTATTGGCATCCTCCCATAGCCCCCACTCCACTGGAATTCATGCATTTTTTTGTTAGTGTTAAGGTCTATCAGGTCAAGCTAGTGTCCCTAGATGAGTCAGTGCAATCATTGGGTTCTAGGCAGCCTATCTAGAGTCCCTCCCTTTAAGAAGATCAACTCTTCCTCACCCTGCAGTAATCAGCTGCCAGTATTTCATTAGCTAAGACTGGGTGCCTGCTGATACCCTTGCTGTAGATTCATATGAACCTGTAGGACTCTATTTCCACATGGTCATGCACCTCCTCCCTGGCTCTTACAATCTTTCTGTCCTCTCTTCTGCAATGGTCCCTGAGTCCTGGGTAGGTTTAATATAGGAGTCCTGTCCAAGGACTCACATTCTGAAGACTCTTATTCTCTACCCTTTAGCCATTTGTGTCCTTTAGTGTCCTTTTGTGTCCATGGCCCTCTGTTGCATGAGGGAGCTTCATTGATGATAGTTGACAGATGCCTTAGTGTTCTCTATACCATTTATTCCACCGTGTTCTATGAGTCTTAGATGTAGAGGTTGCATTTGCAGATGTATGTGTCACTTAGGCTTGGGCAATTCACAGACAATCTCTGTGTATGACCAGTTGTGGAACTTTGTAATAATCCCTGTTTGTTGCAAAAGAAGCTTCTTTGATGAGTGGTGATTGGGATACTTGTCTGTAAATATAATAATTCATATTTTACACATAGTAAGAAATTACATTTGTCCAGGGATGTGACAACCTTGGGGTTTTCTCTAAGATCTATGACCTCTCCAGCCATGTGTATTTGACTACGTTTATAGTACCACACGTGAGTCTCCTCCCATTGAATGGGCTTTAAGTCTATTTAAGTAGCTGCTGATTACCCCCATGATAAAAGTGCCAATATAGTTTGTTGTGCTGGTCATTGATGTGGCTATTAGACCTTAAAGCTGTGGTTGTACTATCAATTGATGCTCTCCCTTAGCAGCTTCCATAGTGCTCTCCAAAGCTAGGAGAGCTAGTATTCAGTGGACGTGGCTTCCAGGTCAGTTCCAGCTACATTGCTCCAAATCCTGTGTCTGAAGTATGTTCTGCCTTCAGCAATAGGGTCTTATCTTCAAGTCCTGGAAGGCAGTCAAGGGCTGTGGCAATAGCCTGTGTAATTTTGGGAGACGTTTGGACTACCCTGACCAATGACTCAAAGGGAGGTTTCACCTGTCTGGCATTGCTTCATGTTATTATATAACCTTCAGCTATACACATGACCTTATGTAGAGATATTGTTATGTGTAATTTGTCATTAGGTTGTTGGACTAATATGATTCCCTCTGGTGTTTTACACTATTTAGGCATCTCTCCTTTCTCTCTTCCTGTCTAACCCTCCCTCCATGCCACCCAAGTTAAAGTATTCCCATTATCCCCATTTCTCCCATGATAATATCTGTCTCCTATGGTCTCCCATCTCTTGAGCTCCTTCTTCCCCTTTACCCCCATCTAGTACCAGCTTTTGTATTAGCTACTTTCTGTTGTTGTGATAAAATACCATGACCAAAGACAACTTGTAGAAGAGTTTATTTTGTCTTATGGTCCCAGAGGGTAAGAGTCCCTCATGGCAGGGAGGCATTAGGTAGCAAGTGGCAGATATGCTAGGGAAGCGGAGAGCTGAGAGCTCACTCACATATCAAATCACAAACAAAAGAACAGAGAGAACTGGAATCGGGGGGATTCTGTGATCTCTCAAAACTCACCCTGATTTACATATTTCTTCCAGCAACTGTGTACTAAATATTCAGGTATGGGAGCCTATGGGAGACATTTCTTATTCAAGCCACCACATACAATAAATAACCTACTCCTGTAACAGTGTACTAATCTAATCATTAAGACAGAATCTTCATGTGCTCATCCCCTCTTAGAGATCCCACTTTCTTCTACTTCATATGCAATTTGTCATGGGTTTTGTAAAGGACATGCCAAATATATGACACCTGGGATGAGTTATTGAACTAAACTAAATTCCAGATTGATCAATTGGAATAGAAATAAAAATTCCATCCCAATTCCTTCCATGAAATTAGTACTTATATGGATGATGGGCCTATGTACTAGGGCCATTTAGGAGAGACATACTGATTATTATTCATTCAAAAAATGTTTATTGAGAATATATTATGAACCAGGCATTGGAGTGAATACAAAAATAAAGAATAAAACTGCAGAAAAATGTGAAAAGCACAAACCATCTCTATTATATACACATACATGCATTTTTTTGTTTCATTTAAAAATGTTATTATGAAGTGTGTCTGTGTGACATGTGTGTATGAGTGTGGGCATACATGTGCTATCACATGTAGAAGTAAGAGGACAACTTTGAGAATCAGTCATCTTCTTCCATGATGGATTCTAAGAATTAAGCTCAGGTTGTCAGACTTGCACAGCAAGCACTTTTAACATCTGAGCCATTTCTCTGAGCCTATTTTAATTAACTTAATTAAAATTTTTATTGATTTATTTTTATTTTATGTGTGTGAGTATTATGCCTGCATGTGTGTAAGTGCACTCGTCATACAGTGCCTATGGCGGTCAGAAGAGAGTGCTGGATTCCCTGGAACTGGCATTGTGGAAGGTTGTTAGGTGCCATGTGGGTGTGGAATTCCAACCCAGATCTTCTTCCGGAACAGCCAGTGCTCATAACTGCTGAGCCATCTCTCCACTCCCAATTTATTTATTTTTGAAATTTATTTTTATTTATACATACATGTGAATGTATGCTATATGTGTATAGGTACACCCAGAGCCCAGTAGAGGGAAGGAGGATCCCCTGGAGCTGTAGTTTACAGTCAGTTGTGAACCCCCCACCCCACCATGGTTGCTGGGAACTGAATTCAGTTCCTCTAGAAGAGCAGCAAGCAATCTGAACTACTGAGCCATCTCTCTAGTCCTGTTTTTTTTTTTTTTTTAATGTGTGCATGTGTTTGTTTGTGCATGTATGTGGGTGGCCAGAGGATAACTTTGGTTGTCATCTTTAGAAACACCCTCCATTTTCTTTAAGATAATGTTTCTTGTTGGCATGGAGCTCAACAACTAGACTTGACTGGGTGACCAGTGAGCCCAGGGAATCCTTTTGTCTCTAACTTCCCAACACTGAGATTACAAGTGCTTGCAACCACACCCCTATTTTTACGTGGATGTTGGCAATGGAACTCAGGCCCTCATGCTTTCAAGGTAAGTGCTTTACCAATTGAGTCATTCCCCAAATCACGGCTTTAAGATTTTAAGATCTAGAAGTATTGGTGCGTGCCTACAATCCTAGCACTTGGGAGAATGAGATAAGGTGATTGCAAGTTTGTTAACCTAGGCAATGGATAGCAAGACAACTTGTGTCAAAAAAAAAAAAAATACAACCACTGGATGGACTGACTAGACTGCGGTGGACACATTTACAATGAAGGACATTTGGGTACAAACACCTGAATGAATAGGACTCAGCATGTATGGCAGAGTGCATAGGGATTGGTGGGGGAGGGGGAGGCATGGATTGGGGAGGGAGTCTGAATGCGAGTGAGAAAGATTGTATGAAAATTTAAAAGTTCAATAAAAAATGTTAAAAAAGGTTAAGTGATGGCATACAGAAGAGCCTGCTGTATGGATAGATTAAGGAAAGCTTATGCAAAAAAACTGCTAATGGTCAGCTTTGAATGAGGCAAATGATCACTTGAAGCAAGGAATTGACCAGGCTTCCTTAGTAATCAATACAAAGAGGCCCAGTCTCTACTCATATGGACTCACAATCTGGTGCTCTTTTTCAGTGCTGTATTCTGCATCTTGATTGAGCCTTAAATGATTGTCAACTGTGATAGAAAAGGCTTTCAGAAAAGGATGGTCTAAAACCACAAATGAATCAAATGTGAAGACTTTTTAAAGAGAAACCTTCCATCATTCTCTCCAGGCCAGGACTGACATTCTGATATTCACCTTAAATGATAATGTCCAGCTTGGAAAACTATACATCAATACCTAAACTACAGGGGCTGGGGGATGAGGTGAGGGGTTTGCGTTTTATGGCAAGAGTTATTTAAAGTCACTGAGATAATAAAACCTTCATTCTCATAATGAAAGCAAGATAATGAGATGTTAATCCTTCCAAGATTTAATAGATTTATTAGTCTAATGAACTATATATGACAGCTTTGAACTGTATGCAAAACCTTATTAATCTTTTGACAGATGTTGAGGGTTTTCTGTCACTTGATCTGGGTGTGTGATAAGAGAGTTATTGCCAAAGTTCTTCATTGGAATTCTCCTTATGTCATAGTAGAATGTTGACGCTAGCTCTCTCCAACATCCCGACTTTATTGAATTAATCACTGGGAATAAAACTCTGTGTAGCAGAAATTAGAGGAGAAATGATAAAGGAGATTAAGTGATCTGTGAGTCCAGTGATAAACAGAATTAAGCACAAACGGCTCGTTATGATTCAGTCTTAAAATTTTAATAGCCTGGATCATTTAACAAAGATGTTCTGAATATCTATTTTGTGCCAGGCACAGTGTTTGTTCCAGGGACAGAAATTAATTGGGATGTGGTTCTGCCCCAGAGATTTCATCATGGAGGGCACAGTTGTGACAGATAACCACAGAATTCTGGCCAGACAAGGAAAAAAGTGAGCACCTGGGATAGGTGGATACTGGAAGGCAGGCCTGATGGATTAGAAGGTGTGGTATGATGGATAACTTCCATGGCTGAGATTTCAGGGAAAGTAGACAAATTGGCAATCAATGGCTGATGGGGCAGGGGGAATCACTTTCCTTCAGGGATTCGGGTTCTCATAGGCTGACCATGCTCCAGTAGATGACCCTATGGACATGGGCATACTGGAAGCACTAAGTGGATGGACTTAGTGAGTTTAAAAAATAGAATGATTAAGATGTATTGCATGAAATTCACAGAAATTCAATGAAAATACACATTGAGAAAAAATAAACTAAAAACTTCAAATATTATAATCAAGGAAAAAAGTATATGGAGTTGGGGAGGAAATAATGGTAGGGAATATGGAGTGAGTTGGAGGGGAGGAATTGGGGTTGTATTTCAGCCAAAGCTCTTATATGTGTATGTGAAATTAATAAACAATAAAAAATTTGTAATAGGTTGGGCACTGTGGTGCACACCTAAAACCCCAGCACTTGGGAGGTGGAGGCTGAAGGAACAGGAATTCAAAGCCAGCCTGGGCTACATAAGACCCTGTCTCAAAACAACCACCACCACAACAATTGTAATAACTGTAAAGCTGGGTGTGGTGGTACAAACCTGTAATCCAAGTACTCTGATGACTGAAACAGGAGGATCAAAAGTTTGAAGTGATCCAAGTTACATAAAAAGGTAGAGAGCCTATCTCAGAATAAATAACTCAAACCTATTACCACCTCTGAATCAAAATCTGTAACAGTTTGTTAATGACTATATGAATTGTCATTAGAATAATAGTATTAACTTATATAGCAACAATCACATGCTCGAGGCTCTTGTTTTAACAGTGTATCATGTAAAGGGAGAGTAATAAATAATGCTATGCTCTACCTAACTTTGTACTGTTATCACCCAACACTATCCCTGTCATACAGTGTGTGCTAATGAACATTGATAATAATGGATAGAGAAGAAAGTAAACAAAAAGGCAGTGATAGAGCCTGAGGTGACTGAATTTGGAGCACTGGATGGCAGGTCATCAATGGTTATGTGTGCCCCTGTAGTACATCTTTTCAGACACTTTTAAAATCATAATTCCATGCAAATGAGATCTAGTCTATATCTGACTCAGAAACACACATTCAAATAACTGAAATACAATTCCATGAAGCAATTCTTACACTCACATTTCAGTATTGAATGCTGAATGTTTTCATCTGTTCTCTTCTATTTTATGTATTTTAAAAACTGATTTCATGACTCACCTTTATTTTGCCACTCTCGCAAAAGACAAAATACTGAGGACAGGCAGATGACAAGTTGACAAGAGAGAGAAATCAAATTCACGGGCAGTAAGAAGGTGAAGGAGGTGAAGGGTAATGGGTAGATTGACTAGTGATTTTGAAATCACCAAGAATCGTGATAGGAGTAATGGAGCAGAGAAGGACAGTGATCCAGGGTCAGAATGAACAGGAGAGCAGGGAACAGAGCTGGAGGGGGATGAGATAGTGTCCCCGACCGCTTTCCGTCTCGCCAGCAAGAACGACGCGGGAGGACAAGTCAGGATCCTTCTGCAGCAGTTTATTTGAAGACTGAAGACCAAAGACGCCGAGAAGTGGGAGAGCTGTTGCTTATATATGCCCCAAAGGTCCCATTTATGACGTATATGAAGCGGATTGGTTGCTGGAGATCACGCCACGGGAGGAGGCGGGGGAAAGCAGGCTCTTGTGCACGCCCCTTATGGGTGCGGCAGGATGTTTACTTTTAAGAAGGTCCGGATACCGGCGCCATCTTGTAATGGCGGCGGAGGCTGTGGCTCTCCACAAGATAGCATTTGATAGCATATGCTTCAGAAATCTATAGTAGCTACTTTTTTCATTGCTGTGAAAAAATACTCATCAAAAGGAACTTGAGGAAAGAAGGGCTTATTTTGGCTCAGGGCTTGAGGGTGTAATCCATCATAGCAGACAAATTATGGTGACAAGAATGTGAGGCATCTGGTCACATTGCACTCATAGTCAGGAATCAGAAATAGACAAAGGCTGATGCTCAGCTCACTTTCTCCTGTTTATTCAGCCCAGGACCCCAGCCCATGGAAAGCTAGTGCCTCCATTTATAGTGAGTTTTTTTTTATTCCAGTTACCTCAATGTAGAAACTCCCTTACAGGCTTACCCAGAGGTTTGTTCTTAGATGATTCTTGATGCTGTCAGGTTGACAATATTACGCATCACAGGGTCCTAGGAAAGCAGAAAGATGGAGGTGTGGAAACAACTATGAAGAGCAAGTGGGAACCTGTCCTATGAACACAGGTTTGAGAGAAGCGGGGTTCACACTTGAGTGGGTTCAGGGCACACAAGCATCAGGAGAGAGAATTTCCACAAGAATAAAGTACATGGTATCGTAGAATAGATGGGAGGACAGAGAATACTCTGTGCTTTAGAATTTGTGTCCTCATCAATTTGAAGGACCAGGAAAAGTGAGAGTTTGGGTCAGTTTAGGGAATGTGTTAAATTGTGAAGGCTTCACTTCCAATAACAAGTCTTAGATCTTTATTGTGTCTGAGATAAAAGTAGTGCAGTGAAAGCAGGATATGTACCACATGGCGCTTTCCTCCAGAAGGCTGAGTACCTTGTATACAGTACTGAGTAACAGAGTCTGGGAGCACTCTGGGGGTATATGCCTGATGCTTTCAGCAAGAGTAGATGAGAGAGAGTGATGAGACACCATCTTTGTACTCAATGTAGAGATACAGGACTTTGGGGCTGGAGAGATGGCTCAGCAGTTAAGAGCACTGGCTGTTCTTGCAGAAGACCTGGGTTCAAATCCCAGCACCCACATGGCTGCCAAGAACCATCTAAAACTCCAGTTCAGGGGATCTGATGCCCTCTTCTGTCCTTTGGGGGTACTGCACATCACGGGTGCACTTACACACAGGTGGGCATAACACTCATACACATTAAAAAAATACATAAATCCATCCCAATTTTTTTTTAAAGAAATAGGAATTTGGCCTGATAACAAACAAAAACAAAATCAACCACTGCGAGAGTAAAGAGATGCTTTCTACTTCTAATTTCTCAGGGGGGGTAAGGGTAAAATCTGAATTGGATCTTGAAGAGTGAAATCTACACCTAGTTATCCAAACAGAGTGAAGCAGTCCAGGAGGTAGAGGAGTTCTTCAGAAAGGACAGAGGTAAGAACTAGGAGATTAGCAAGTGGAGAGAGGGAAAGGCCTTGCAGTGGTGTGACAAATGCACGGACAGTCTAGCATGGTGTCCGACTTTCTTTTCCTTTGCTGTGATAAGATACTCTGATTCTAATGCCAAATTCCCTCCAGGGAGACCCTTGAACGGGCTCAGCTCTCTGTGAGGCACACCATGCCCTTCTCGGCTCTGAGGCCCCACACTGTCTTTATGACTGACCTACAAAACCAACACAAGGTCCCTTTAAGCTACAGTTTGGGGAATAAAGAAATTTATTTGGGCTTGTAAACAAAGCTTACACTATCTGGGAGGGGGTCACTTACAAAGGCATGGACACCCGTGGACTCTGTTCCCTACATCTTGACTGAGCTTTTTGAGGTCCACAGCTGCCAGCACCCAGCCAGCGCCCCACCACGATGGCCACTTCCTGCCACTTCCTGGCTTCCTCAGCGTCTGTCCTTACACCCTCCCCCTCATGCAATTGAAGCTGACCAGTTGGGTGGGAGGGGTGACTGTCTCCCCCTCTCTTTACAGAGTCTCTTAGGGTTCAGTGCTAATTCTCTCAGAGGATATGACCATCCAATGCTGATTAAAGCAACTGAGGGAGAAATGGTTATTGTGCTTCATAGTTCAAGGGTACAGTCCAAGTTAGGCTGGCAGGGACTTGAAGTAACTAGTCACATAAATTCATAATTTGGAAGTACGTCAGTGCTCCTATTTGCAAGTTATATAGTCCAGGATCCTAGCCAGGGATGGTGACATTCACAGTGGATGTGTCTTCTCACCGTGATTAATATAATCAACATAATCCCTCACAGGCATGCCCAGAGGCCCATCTCCAGGTGCTTCTAGATTCTGTTAAGCTGAAAATTACTAGTGACCATCACACCAGGTGATCTAAGGTCCTTGTTTCCTTCTCTCTTGGTATTGCAGTAATCTGTGAACCCTCATGTAGATCAGTTTTTCAAGAGAACACAGCTTATGTACAAGCGCCTCACCTGGAAAGGTTTGCACCTTCTTATGAGAGGGGACCAGAGCCACTGGTTCATAGCTAGGACACAGTAAGTGTCCCTGCAGGAGGACAGGCGCGGGGAAGAGGATGACTGGACTGTCTTTGTTAGTTTGTCCCACAACATTCAGTCATTTGTCATTCATCTTTCCACCAGCCTACAAACAAGGAAGTATGCCACTGAAAACTCCTCCAGAAGTAAGACTTGAGCTGGGTATTGTCATTGGCTTAGAACAAGCCGAAGACAGCAGTCCATTAGTTTCTGTATGTTGAAACTAAAGTAGCAGGCCAACTCTAGCATGTTTCTTAAAAAATATAGAATATTCTAGAATAGGAAATACGCAGGGCTGGAGAAATGGCTTGGTAGGTAAAGTGCTGGCCACACAAGCATGAAGAATTGTTTGGAGGCCCAGAACCCCTCTAAAGCAGTTAGCAGTAGCATACATACATAATTCCAGTGCTCCTTCCACAAGATGGAACAGAGAAAGGCAGGAGAATCCCTGGAAGCAGATGGGGCAGCTAGCCTGCCTGGTGCACACAGCAGCAAAACAAGCGACCCTGACTCAAACCACAATGAAGGCAAAGACTGACACTCAAGGTTGCCCTCTGACCTCCACATGTGCACCATATATGGACACAGGCATGCCTACATTCATACACAAACATACACATAATCACTGTATCACACAAAGAAAATGTGATACAGTGTAGGAAACCAGGATGCCAGGCCCTAGGGTGAGATGAGCCTAAAACTTATAGGTCCAGGCTGCATTCTCTGCTAAAAGGGAGGGACACTGAAAACAGTGGCTCTGATAATCCCTGCCTTGCAGAACACTGTTGGGCTGGCAGGAGGAAGCAGCCTGGTCATAAAAGTGCAGGCTCTCTGCTCTGTGGGAAAGCGTCTTGGTCAACAATCCTTAGCTCATCTCCTTGTCCTGAACAAATAACTCAGCTATCCCTGGCTAAGAGATTAGGCCAGGTTTACTCCTGAGCTAAAAGCTAAAAGTTCACCATGCTTTTAGCTCTAAGAAAGAAAACATTGTGACCAATAAATTACTGCATGGGCATTGATAACCTTGAGTGAAAGTTTAAGAATCCTTCTGGCGCCAACTAACAGACTAAATGTCCTCTTTGTACCCTAAATCTTTGTATGTGACTGCCATTTCCCACGTGACTGCTAGTTCCTTGGGATGTATAAAAAACATCTGAATTCTAAAATAAATCGTCCTGTTGGGAAGACACAGGTCCCAGAGTTTATGACTCTGTTGCCGATCGGGCCCTCTGCCCCAAAGCCAGCAGGTCCCCTGCTAAGCAAAGCAAACCTGAGTCCCGACAATACAGTAAGGGAAAATACCATTTTCAGAAGAATTTGCATGATGAAGAACTAATCTCCATTTGGAAGTGGACAGCTGTGGCATTACAGCCAATTTTTGGAACAACCCTGAATGACACTGGTGAAGGAAAGCCTTCACAATGGGCAGGAATTCGGGCAGTGCACATGATTGTGCACTTTGCTTGGAAGGAGAAATGACCAGAAGTGCAATTATATACTGATTCGTGGGCTGTAGCCAATGGTTTGGCTGGATGGTCAGGGACTTGGAAGGAGCATGACTGGAAAATTGGTGAAAGACACATTTGGGGAAGAAGTATGTGGATAGATCTCCCCAACTGGGCAAAGGATGTGAACATACTTGTGTCTCATGTAAATGTTCATCAAAAGGTGGCTTCAGCAGAAGATAAATTCAGTAATCTAGTAGATCAGATGACCTGTTCTGTGGATACTCAGCCTCTTTCTTCAACTATCCCTGTCATTGCTCAATGGGCCCATGAAAAAAATGGCTATGGTGGCAGAGATGGAGGTTATGCATGGGCTCAACAGCATGGATGCCCACTCATGAAAGCTGACCTGGCTACAGTTGCTGCTGAGTGCCAGTTCTGCCAACAGCAGAGACCAATATTGAGCCCCTGATATGGCACTGTTCCCCGTGGTGACCAGCCTGCACTCTGGTGGCAGGTTGACTACATTGGACTACTTCCATCTTGGAGGGGACAGTGCTTTGTCTTTACAGGAATAGGCACTTATTCTGGTTACATATTTGCCTTTCCTGAACATAATGCTTCTGCCAAAACTACCATCCAGGGACTTACAGAATGCCTTATCCACGGTCATGGTATTCTCCACAGCATCGCTTCTGGCCAGGGAACTCACTTCACAGCCAAAGAAGTGCAACAGTGGGCCTAGGATCATGGAATCCACTGGTCTTACCATGTTCCCCACCATCCTAAAGCAGCTGGCTTGATCAAGCAAGCAATTGAATGGCCTCTTAAGGACATAGTTACAGCACCAATTAGGCTGCAATAGCCTGGAGGCCTGGGGCAGGGTCCTCTGGAAGGCAGTATATGGTTTGAATCACTGTCCAATATATGGTATTGTTTCTTCTACAGCTAGGATTCATGGGTCCAGAAATCAAGGGGTGGAAGTGGGAATGATTACACTCACTATCACCTCTTGTGACCCACTAGGAAAATTTTTGCTTCCTGTACTCCCGACTTTGCACTCTACTGGCTTAAAGTTTTGGTTCCAGAGGAGGGAGTGCTTCTGCCAAGAGACACAATGAACATTCCATTGAACTGGAAGCTAAGACTTCCCCCTGGACACTTTGGGCTTCTGATGCCCTTAAGTCAGCAGGCTAAGAAAGGAATAACAGAATTAGGAGGGGTGATTGACCCAGACTACCAGGGGGGAAATTGGACTGGTTCTCCACAGTGGAGGTAATGGAGATTATATCTGGAAGGCAGGAGATTCCTTAAGGCGACTTTTGGTGTTACCATGTCCTGTGATTAAGGTCAATGGGAAACCTGGAACTCAGGTCAGCTGTCTCATACCAGGCATTCGGGTGGGTCCTGGGATGACATGGAGCTTATGACAGACAGGGTTCTACTCTTTAGAAGGTGCTTGTTGATGGTAGAGGAAATACAGAATGGGTAGTAGAGGAAGGTAGTTACAAATATCAACTTAGGCCATGTGACCAGTTGCAGAGATGTGGATTCTGATATGGGTGTTTTTGTCCTATTTGGTTAAGAATAGGCTTATGCATGTACATGCATATGTTAAGTGTATACATGCTTGTTTTTTTTTGAATGTGTAATTGAGATAAGTGTTAAGTGGTTAAGTGTTGTGAACCTATAAGATCATAATATGTTTTGAGATATTAAAGGACAAAGCATTCCTTGAAGACTTTATCACCTACTCTAAGATATATAATGCACTGGTCATTGTATGATGGGATAGTCATGTCATGTTAGGTGAAATTATGACCTCACCATTGTTTTTATTTGAAAATTTGGGTGTCAAGTTGACAAGGGGTGGACTTATCATGGCTAATCACAAAATTTGGTGTCAACTTAAGTGGATCTGGGATTAACTGAAATCAGAAAGATCTTCTTGATTAGATCATTGAAGCTGGAAGACACACCCTAAATGTGGGTGTTACGTTCTGATGGCAGCCATATAAAAGGCCATGACAGAGGAGAGTGCTTGCTTTTTGCAGGTTGCCTTCTCTCTCACTTGTGAGTTCATCTTGCTGCTGTAGACTGAAGACTAGCTGATCTTTTGGAATTCATCAGACCTGCAGTGCAGGATTGGGACTATTGAGATTGAAGCTGGAAGACACACCCTAAATGTGGGTGTTACGTTCTGATGGCAGCCATATAAAAGGCCATGACAGAGGAGAGTGCTTGCTTTTTGCAGGTTGCCTTCTCTCTCACTTGTGAGTTCATCTTGCTGCTGTAGACTGAAGACTAGCTGATCTTTTGGAATTCATCAGACCTGCAGTGCAGGATTGGGACTATTGAGATATCCAGCCTCGTGGACTGAGCGACTACCAGATTCTCAGCCTCTCCAGTGTGTATATATATATATATATATATATATATATATATATATATATATATATATTCTGTTTCTTTAGAGAACCGTGACAAATACAGGGGTGTTTTGTAATATATATATTCTGTTTCTTTAGAGAACCGTGACAAATACAGGGGTGTTTTGTAAACTTTTCCTCAGATAATAACAAAAGTCTGTTTACTTCATATATGGAACCAATGACAAACCAAAGAAACAATTCCATCCCAGCTTGGCTTAGTGAACCAGTGAATGTGTTGGGTTTACTTGTAAGACCATGGGTAAGGGGTTAAATACAGAAGTGTGCGTGTCCCCCCAAAATAGCTGCCTCATCACAAAGTCCAACCCATCATGGGTGGCAACCTTATGAAGCTCATCATGGAGTCCCCCTTTCAGTTACCCTTCCACATCCTATGTACTCTAGCATCTCCCAAGATCACTTACAGTTGGGGAGGACAGGAGTGACAGTGGATAGAATCCCAGGTGAGAGTCCTGTGACTTTCCTTTCCTTCTACTCAAGAGTGTCAATAGCTATTACCATTACCATGGACCTAGTTTTCCTGTAGTATGCTGTTCAATTAGTTGCCATGGCCACCAGGGTGAGGTGCCATTTCCTATGGTCATGTTATGCCCATAGGAAAAAAAGCCATAGTGCAATAGGTAACTCTGATGTTGCCTCTTTGAAGAACTTAGGTTATCAGTTTCTCTGCTTTAATACCCTCATCTATATAGAGAGGGATGGGTTCTCATCTAAAAACAAGACTGCTTCTCAATATCGGAACACAAAACATTTTATCAGGTACTGATAAGATGGCTCAGAGGGTAAAGGTGTTTGCTGCCAAATCTGAAGATTAGAGTTCAATCTCTGAGGTCTTCATGGTGGAAGAAGAGAACTGACTCACAGAAGTTGTCTTCTGACCCCCACACAAGTGCCATGGCATACATGTGCACGTGCATACACACACACACACACACACACACACACACACACACACACATGCACACACAAATAAAAGGATGTGATACAAGTTAAAAAAAACTTCTTGAAGTAATATGTCTCTCTTATGGGGTCAAGGAATTAAATTCATAATACACATTGTTGATATAATAAAGTGCCTTTGAAACCAGAGATTTCATGTTTATATTCATTTTTATTAAGTGATAATTATGTGGCCAAATAGTGAATTGTATTTTTGTTATTTAAATAATGAATCACATAATCATTCTTTTAATTAATAAATAAATTAGTTTTTATATTTTATTTGTTACTTTAATTTTGTGTGTAAGTGTACTGTCTGCATGTATGTAGGTGCCCCGTTGTTGTGCAATTCCTGTATAGGTGAGAAGAAGGCATTGGATCTCCTGGAACTGGAGTTAGGGATGGCTGTTAGCCACGATGTGGGTGCTGGGAACTGAACCTGGGTCCTCTGCAAGATCAGTCAGTGCTCTTAATCACTAAGCCATCTATCCAGCCCTAATCATTCTTTAAAAAAAAAAAACCCAGATAGTGTTGGGCTGATGGCTCAGTGAGTAAAGTGCTTGTCATGCAAGCATGAAGATCTGAGTTATGGTTTGCAGAATGAATGTATAATTCCAGTTGCTTCTATGGCAATATGGGAGGCAGAGACAGCAGATGTCCCAAAAGCCAGCTGGATGGGAATACAGTGGCAAACAGCAAGAAGTCCTGTCTCAAGCAAGAGGGAAAGAATGAATGACTGACAACTTTGGTTGTCCTCTGACCTCTACATGTACATAGGTTCACGTTCTACATCATCTGAACTCACACACACACACAATGCATACATGCACATCATATACACACATCATGCACAAACACACACATACTCATGCACATGCATGCATAAGTTCTTGAAAATGTTTAAGATTTACTTTGTTTTTATTTATGTGTGCATGCATATGGGTTCCCATGGAGGTGAGAAGAGAGTGTCAGATCTCCTGGAGTTGGAGTTGCTATATGATGTGGGTATGAGGAGCCAAACTCAGGTTCTGAAAAAAACAGCAAGTGGTCTTAACTTCTGAACCACCTCTCTAGCCTTGCAAAGATGTTTTAAAAGTCATATTAAGGTGGAAGAAATTAACTTAAACTTTGCCAAAAAGCTAGAGGCATTCTTTAGAGCTAAGTTATTATTTTTCTGTTTTAAAAACTGATATGCTTAGAACCTGGTTAGAAGATAACTATGAAAATAGAACGTGGTTTTAGAAATTGGTATTAAGTTGTAGTCCTGTATAGAAGCGGGAAAGGAGATGAAACACGTCTGTCTTCTCACCATCAGTCTCCTTCTCTGACAGCTCATTTATCCAGGCTCCTTTCATGTTGAGCTTTCTAAATGACCAGATTCATTTGCAGCTTGTTAGACGGAGCTAGAATGCAACTGCTGATTTTTGAAAGGAAATATTTTAGTGTAATGGAATGATTGAATGCAAGGTATTACTGATAAGGCTGCTAATAACTTTCTGGAGATTAGAGAGGAAAAAACCTTGAATAGAAAACATGGTTATCTCCAAGTTTAAATGTGTACGTGGACGGTTAAAACTGAAGGCTTAGAAGTTGGGCCTGGCAGAAAACAAAACAATAGCCTAGCTCCACTGTTAATCTACTGTTAGTTATCACCAAGAATCAACTAATGGGCTGAAAGCCCTCTGCATTTTTTTAGTAGTTGCACCCGTATCTGAAAATCTTTGATAGAAACCAAGTTTTCAGTGTGATGCGACAGATAACAGCAGCTGTTTTAGATATTGGTTCCATAGTCATTCCGCACGATATGAAACAATGAAAACAGGAAACCCATTTTATGAAGGTTGTCATGATTATGAATGAAAGATATGTATAAAACTGTTACAGGAAACTGAGGCATGGGACTAGCCATGCACAGAGATGGCACAGAGAGCCTCGTGGAGAAATCAGAAGTTTATTCATGCTGGCAGACTTGAGTAGAATTTCCTCCCAAAAAACTTGAACTCCAAGGCAAGTTCCTTTACAGTTTTCACAGGTCTCCTCACATTGTTCTTTAACTGTTTCAACATTGGTGGGTTTGAGTTACAGCCTCTAAGATTACCAGCACAGTTACCTACGCACCCTAGGACCACCAAGGGGGAAATTCCCTCTGCAGGCATGTTTTCAGAGACAGATATTCAAGGCAGGAGTTAGGATATTCTTCAACAACAGAGTTTATTGCAAGCAAGGTAGTTGCAAACAAATGTTCCACTAGAGCTAGCTGTGGTATTTGTCTCTCAAGGTAGCTTTCTTTATTTTAGCTTTGATTTATTTTCAACACAGATTTTAATATGCATTCATAAAACTTCTATGAGGTGAATAGTATGACCTGAAGTATAAAAATCATTCACTGATGGTGGGATTGCAAACTGGTGCAACCGCTATAGAAAGCAGTGTGGAGAACTCTTAAAAAACTACATAAATGAATCTACCATTTGACCTTGTAATACCACTCCTTGGCATATGCCCAAAGGACTCTTCCTACTGCAGAGATACTCGTGCATCCATGTTTGTCACTGCTCTTTTCACAATAGCTAAGAGATGGAAATAACATAAATGTCCCTCAACTGAGGAGTGGATGATGAAAATGTGGTACATTTGTATGAGTTTTACTCAGTGGTAAAGAAAGACAAAATCATGAAATTCGCAGGTAAATGGATGGAATTAGAAACTTATACGAAGTGAAGTAACACAGACTCAGAAAAACAAGGGACATATGTATGTTTTTTCTCATTTGTGGATCATAGCACCAAACCTTATATACAAGTACATTTGTCTCCACTTATCAATGGAGCTTCTTTTTTCCACAGATGGAGACTATTACAGAGTTCCACAACTGGTTGAACACAGAGATTAAACATCTCTGAGATGTCAACCCTAAGTGACACATCTACAATGGAACTTCTACACCTAAGGCTCACAGAACACAGTGGGGCAGGGGCAAAGAGAACACTAATGTTTCTCTCAACTCTCACCAACAAAGCTTCCTCATGAAACAGATGGTGATTAGCACAGAAGGGCACAACTGGCTAAAGTGTAGAGAAAAGGAGACTGCAGAGTGTGTGTCCCTGGACAAGACTCCTATATTAAACCTCACTCACTCATGGCTCAGGGATCATTTCAGAAGAGTGAGCAGATTGTAAGAGCCAGGCATGGGGCATGACCACAAGGAAGTGGAGTCTTCCAGGTTTCTGGGAACTTGCTCATATGAATCCATAGCAATGATGTCAGCATGTGTAAGAACCATGCAAGCTCAATCAGACAAAAACCCAGCATAGAACTGGGGAAATAGGCAGGAGGCTCGAAACTTAGCTGAGGAACTACTGGCAGCTGATCACTGCTGGGTGAGGGAGAGTTGGTGTTCTTTATGGGAATAATAATAGGCTGAACAGGCTCCAGTGGATAAACTCTTACTAAGGGACATCTTGGTATACAAACTTGACTTGATAGGCCTTAACATATATGGCAGAATGCATGCAATTTGGTGGAGACATATGGAGGGTACAAATGGGGGAAGGGATCAAATGTGACTAGTATGTGTTGAGTGAAATACATAAATATATATTGAAAAAATATTATTTTTTAAAGTTTATTTTCATTATTTTTAAATTATATTCATGTATGTGTGTTTGTATGGGGATATGTGCATGTGAGTGCAGGTGCCCAAGGAGGTCAGAAGAGAACAATGGATCCCTTGAAAGTGGAGGTACAGGCGGTTGTGAGCTGTCCAACATAGGTGTTGGACCTAGGTCCTTTGAAAGAGCAGCAAGTGCCCTTAACTGCCTAGCTAGCACAGCATGGGAGGCATGAGAACAGAATGGTTTAGGGAGCCCAGACAGCCTAGTTCGGGTGATGCTTTCCTGAGGTATACCCAGAAAAGGAATGAGTGAAGACCAGAAGAAAGAAGGCTGGGGTGTTTTAGGCAGAGAGGTAACCCTCTAGTCTGCCAGCAGGGCCCAGAAGGACAAAACTAGAGGACACACATTGGCCAAACTGTACATATAGGACACTGAGTGGGGCTGGAGATGGATCAGTGGTTAAGAGCACTGGCTATTCTTGTAGAGGACCTGGGTTTGATTCCCAGCATGTATATGGCAGCTAACAACTGTCTGTAACTCCAGTTTGAGGAGATCCTCTTCTGACCTCAGTGGGCATTGCATGACATGGGTACACTTACATACATGCAGGCAATACCCTCATATCCACAAAATAAAAATAAATGAATAAAAATTTAAAAAAGGAAGTCCGTTGTCCTGTGACCACCCAATGTTGTTTGAAAGTCCCTTGTACCTTTCTCACTTTTTGTGGCATAAGAGTGCTTCACGGGGGTGGGGGGTGGGATATATGTATATACATCTATACATAAACCTATATCTATCTAACATTGGTAAGACTACTACAACTAATGAAATACATGATGCTCAGCTTACAGTGGGGTTACATCCTGATAAAGCCATTATAAACTGAACACACATTTACTCCAAAGAACATTTACTCCACTAATGTGTTGAACATCATAGTTCAGCCTTGCCTACTTTAAATTTCAGAATGCTTGTATTAGCCTACATCTGATATGAGTAAAATCATCTGATATGAAGCTTACTTTACTATAGTGCCTTGCGTAACTTATGGGATTTATGGAATACTCCATTGAAAATGATGATCAGAATGGATATATGGGGTTCATTCTCTCACCATAATAAAAGTTGAAAAATCTTTAAGTCAAACCTGTAATTGTTTCTTAAGAAGGTGACTGAGGAATGAGGAGATTGCTCAGTGGGCAGAGCACTTGGTATGTAAGCATGAAGACAAGAGCTCTGATCCACAGCACCTATGTAAAAACTGGAAAAAGCATGATGACATGCCTGTAAATACCACTGCATGGGAGGTGAGGACAGGGGATTCCAGGTCAAGCTGGCTAGGTAGACCAGCTGACCTGGAGTTCTGGGCTCAGCAAAAGACTCTACCTCAGTATATAATGTGACAAGCAACCAAGAAAGAAATTCAGCATCCACCTCTGGTTTCGACATGTACATGCTCACACATGCTTCTGTAGCCACACATATGCACATACACATGCAAACATATACACACAGACCACTCATACATACACATGGAAAAGGAAAAAAAGCAAAGAAGGAAGGCGACTGGGCTAATGAAACTTCAAGTTGCACATCTGAGATGACTCAGAGGCAACTGGCTGTGTGCTCTCTGTTCCAGAAGTATGGGAAACTGCTGCTTGAACTTCGTAGTTTGAAAAGCAGTACTGTCTCTGTGTTGGGTTAGTATTTGGGGTCACTGTATTGGTTCACTATGAAGACAACATTTTGTTATGTCTTTTTATTAATGTTTCCAGTCAAATTTCTAATTTTGATTTCCTTTTTACCCCAGCAATTAATTAAACACATGATCTTAACATCCAGGCATACAGATTTCCTTTTGGGTAGTGTTCCATTGCTACTGTTTCCTTTGATTGCGTTTGTGCAGTAAATGTAGCCTCTTTGATTTTTGCTTTTGGAATTTGCTGAAATTTCTTTGAGGGATTAGCATATTATTGGCTCTGTCAAATCTTCATGTTTGGAAAAGAAAATTTTTTGTTAAGGAAATTTCTACATATGCTAGATCAAGCCCTTTCAATTTTATTTTTCGAGCATTATCTATTCTCCTCTGATTTGCTAATAAATCTTTGATAAAGGTGTATTTGAACCTGTTTCCATGCTATATTGTTCTTATAGACTGAGCTGTTTGTGTGTGTGTTTGTGTGTGTGTGTGTGTGTGTGTGTGTGTGTGTGTGTGTGTGTAGGCCAGAGGATAACCATGGTTATCATTCCTCAAACGCTGTCAACCTGTTTTTGGGACAGGGCCTCTTATTGGCCCACCAAGGAGGCTAGGTCCAAGTAGGGATAGTGAGCCCTAGAGAATTGCCTGCCTCTGCCTCTCAGCACTGGGATCACAAACACACTACCACTCCCAGCTTATTTTACATGGGTTCTGGAGATCGCACTCAGGTTGTCGTGCTTACAAGGCAAGCACTTTACCAACTGAGCTATCTCCTCAGCCCCATCTACATGTAACTTTTAAAGACCTGAAGAAGTTTCCTTTAGAAGCTAGACTATTTTTACATTCCCACTAGCAATGTATAGGAATCCTGTTTTTTTGTTTGTTTGTTTGTTTTCCAAGTCCATGTCAATATTTGTTATTTTCTGTTTGTAGTTGCCTATGTTAGATCTTTTTATTTCTGTAATAAGATACCATGACCAAAAGCAAGTTAGAAGAGAAAAGGGCTCATTTCGGGTCATGGTTCCAGAGGAATTGAGTCCATTATCATAGGTGAGACATGGAAATAGGCAGGAAAAGCATGGTGACAGGAACAGGAAGTTGGCTGATCATACTTCATTCACATGCAGAAAGCAGGGAGAAAGAAGAGGAAAGGGTGAGAGTATTAAACTCTCAAATCCTTCCTCCTCTTATGTACTTGCTCCAGCAAGGCTCCAACTCCTAAAGGTTCCATAACCATCTCTAACAGTGCCACCAACAGGGGACCAAGTGCAAATACAGGAGCCTATGAGGGACTTTTCTCATTCAAATCACCATATCTCCCTCATGGATGGGAAGTGGCCTCACAGGTTTTGATTTGAACTTCTCTGATGATTAGTCCTATTGAATGTCTTTCATGTGCTTCTTGGCTATTTGTTTTCTTCCTTGGAGAAATGTCTATTCTTCACTCATTTAAAATTTGGGTTTCTTTTCTTTTGTTGTTTTTGGGAGTTGTTTATGTATTAGTCTACATACTAAACACTTATCAGATATTTGATACAATTTTTTTTTCAGTTTTGTGTGTTGCGTTACATTTTCTGATAATGCCTGCTTATTCCCCCCAATTTTCAATTTTGATGCAGTGCAGTTATATTTATTTCAACTTTTGTTGCTTCAGTCTTTGGTACAAGGCTGATACTCTCTCAAGATCAAGGACATTGAACAATCTTCTGCTTTTAAGAGTTTTATGGAATTATCTTTAATTCTAAGTTAATTTTTTGTGTATCTATGATATGTGTGCTCATGGGTGTGTGAGCATTCATGCAGCATGGCACATGGCACATGTTGTGGAGGTCAGAGGACAACTCAGGTGTTGGTTCTAGCCTTTGTTTGAGACAGGGTTGTTTTGTTGTTTGGCACTGCATATACCACGGCAGCTGCTCTCTGAGTTTCCTGGGATTCTCTTGTCTCTGCTTCCTTCCTGCTGTAGGAGCACTAGGATTATTGATGTGAGTAGCTGTGCCCAGCTGTATGTGGGTTTCAGAGATCTGAACTCAGGTCCTCACACTTGTGTAGCAAGTGCTTTATCTGAGCCATTTGCCCAGCCCGAGTTAATTCTTATATGTGTGATGTGATAGAGCAGCCCAAATTTATTAATTTTCATGTTATTATTCACATGTTCCAAACTAATTTATAGAAGAGACCATTCTTCCCCCATTCTGTGGATTTGGTTCACTTGTCAAGACTTAAGTGGTCATGGATGTATGGTTTTAATTCCAGACTCTCTGTTCTGTTAGCTATGCCTATCTCTCTTGATGACTGTGGCTTTGTAATAAGTTCAAATCTGAGACACTTGAGGCCAGCCAAATTTGATCTTTTCAGGGTTGTTTGTGCTATCTAGGGCCTCTTGTAATTCCATATGAATTTGAGGATTGATTTTTCAATTTTTATGAAGTTGTTGATGTTTGCTGTGCAGCAATGTTCCATCTTAGAGGGAGGCGCTTTAAGTCTCAGGAAGTTCTAAATTAAAACATTCCATCCTGGATGTGGGCCATTTAAGACTCAAGATGCAAGCAACTCGGAAGTCTCAAGAAGTTCCTGAAACTTACAGAATTCATGACATCCCCCCCTCCCTGGCCCCAGGTTATATAAGCAGCATGGACTGTTAAGAAGAGATTATCTGACCTGATCTGCTGCCTGTAGAGACCTTCAGTATTGAAGTCTTCATAATTTGGCACTCAAGGTGGGTGGGCTTTTCAGTGATGCAGCTGCCTTTGGATCATCTCTGCAAGTAGCTCCCTATTTATACTCCTTTAACAAACTATTGGTTCATCAAGTTAGACTTTGGTGTGAACAGTCTTCATTAGTGTGAACAGTCTTCAGTTCCTTATTTGACGTGAACAGATGTTTCTTCATATCTTCCTAGGAAAAGTCACACAATATTTTGGTAAGTGTCTTAATTTTATTTCTGTTGCTGTGATAAAATACACTGACAAAAACAAGTTAAGGGAGTTTTGTTTTTCTCTCTCTCTCTCTTACAATTTCAGATTGCAGTTCATCATTGTGGGAAAGTCAGGGACCAGAACTTGAAGCAGTTAGTCACATAACGTTCACAGTCAAGAACAGAAAAATGAATATGCTCAGTTTGCTTTCTCTAGTCTTACACAGTCCAGAATTCCTTTCCTAAGGAATGGTGTGACCCACAGTGGATAGATAGTCCCACTTCAATTAATGCAATCAAGATAATCCCCTATAAACATTCGCACAGGACAATCTAATCTATACACTTGAGACTCTATTTTCAGGTGATTCAACATTATGCCAAATCTACAATCAAAGCTGAGTACCACAATGTGTTGTATTGAATCTTCACATTGCTTTACATTTTGAGAATTTCATGCATGAATATTTGCATCACTTCCACCATCCTACTCTCTACCCCATCGAACACTTCTCACATTCCCCCTTCAATTTCCAGGATGTTCTCTGAGTCAGATGTGGAGGTTCCATTACAGACACGTAAATTGGAGTTGGGCAGCTATGGTCATTTATTCTCTGTATTTTGACCAGTTGTGAATCTCTGTAATAGTCTCCATCCGCTGCAAAAGTTTCTTTGGTGAGTAGTGAGAGCTACAGATATCTGTGGATATAGAGTGACTATTTAGACTATAGTTAGAAATTATATTGGTGTGGAAAAGTGGCCTTAGTAGGTTCTCCTCTAGGTCTACGACCTCTCCAGTCTTGGGTATTTGGCTAGGTTTATAGTACCAAGTATGAATCGTCTCCTGTTGAACAGGCCTCAAGTTCAATTAGACAGCTATAGTTTGCCCCCAAGACAAAGGTGACACTATTGTACCATTAGAGATATTTTGCTGGGCTCATCATTGCTGTGATTAATGGGTTTTACAGGAAGGACTACTGATTGCTTAGCTCCCTTGGCAGCTTCCATAGCACCTTTTAGTATTGTGAGGGATAGCCTTCAGAGACAAGGCTTCCAGGTAAGTTCCAGATCAGTTTCCCACACAAGCTCCTGTCCTACCTCTGACATGTGTAGTACCTTCAGCAAAGGATCTTACCATTAGGTCCTGGGAGGGAAACAAGGGCAAGGGCAGTAGTCTATGTCGTTCTGGGAGTTTCTGACTCCCCTGACCAACAACTTGAAGGGAGGTTTCCCATGCCTGACATCGGGATTTTTGTTAGGTAGCCTACAGCTACAGACACACACACACACACACACACACACACACACACATGCACACTCACCCACAAAATCTATCATTTATCTATCATCTATCTATCTATCTATCTATCTATCTATCTATCTATCATCTGTCTATCTATCTATCTATCATCATCTATCTATCTATCATCTATCATCTATCTATCTATCTATCTATCATCTAT
>NW_008336075.1:4518995-4601960 GCF_000622305.1 Nannospalax galili | reverse complement strand
ATCTATCTATCTATCTATCTATCTATCATCTATCTATCTATCTATCTATCATCATCATCTATTTATCATCATATATTTATCATCTCTATCATCTATCTATCATCTGTAGATATATGTAGATAGACATTGCATATATATATAGTAAAGTAATCTTAGAACAATACTAAGTGTATTTCATTTTGTGGTTTATTTTTGTGGTATATGTGCATGCACATGTGAGGGCTCCTGTATTTGTGCATGTATATTTGGAGATCAGAGGAGATCATCAGGTGTCCCGCCATGTCATTCTCCACCTTATTCCCTTGAGATAGTATCTCTTGCTGAGTCTGAAGCTAGGCTGGTGGCCAGCAAGCCCCCAGATGTTCCTGCCTCCACTCCCTCTCCCCCTGCAGTTCTGGAGTTATAATAAGCCTTGTGGCGGCTGTGCCTGACTGGGGAGTAAACTCATTTCCTCATGCTTGCACAAGCTCTCTTACCCACTAAGCCATCTCTCTATCCCTGTCTTTTCATTTATTTAGCTTCATGATATATAATCGACATAAATGCTCACTAGTGGATTGGTGTATTAAAAATATGTGATATCTATGCACCCTGGAATGTATTCAGCTATAAAAAGGATGAAACATTGACATTTGTGACAATATGGATGAGACTGGAGGACACTATGGTAAGTGAAGTGAAGCAGGGACATAAAGGTAGATACTACAAGATTTCACACACACACACACACACACACACACACACACACACACACACACGATCCCCCAAAAGTTCATCTCACAAAATAGAGAGGAGAATAATAATCATCAAATTACACAGTAAGGTAACTGTAGAAAATAGTAGTGTTGTTCATGGGTAATTAGGGTCAGAGCCTGGACTCTGGCAGCCTTAGACAAGCTAGGCTCTGCCATCTGTCAATAGGGCAATTAAAGAAATAAATAATAGTGAACAGCAGAGAAAGATTTATTAAATGTGGTCACATTGGAAAGAGAAAAAAGAAATCTGGTGATGCCTCAAGTCTGTTTTTGGGTTAGTACCATGGGATTTAGGTCTAAATAGAGGGCAAGGGCCATGTAGATGTAAGCAATCCTAGTCAGGATGTGGCCTTGCCTGCCACTACTGGCTCAGCCTCAGTTTCTCCAGGTTCTTAGAACTCCGAAATCTCTTACTGGGAGAAAAGTTTCTCCTCTGGATGATGCCCAGTTTCAGCCTTTTTCTGCATGTACCATGAAATTCCTGGAAATTTCACCTTCTTGGGCACAATTGTTTTAGTAATCTGATATTCAAAGGGAGGTATCTCTTTAGAGTAGGTTTATTTCTGCCAGGATAGAGTGTCTTACAGGTTACAAATGGCTTGGAGAATATTTAGGTTTTAAGCTCTTTCTGCAGTGTTTTGGACTCTTTCATCCCTTTGATTAAATTTATTTTACCTATTTGATTCTTTTAGGTGCTATTATGAGATTTTTTGCAGCAGCTTTATAGAAACATAACTGACTTTTCCATCTGTTTAAATTTACATTTATGGTGTCTTAAACTATGTTTGGAATTATTTTGTCTTTTTTCAGTTTTTATTTAATGTATTTATTTTTTATTTTTCATTTACTATTTAAAAATTTTTATTTCTTTTTGCCTTTTGTTGAATTATTATTTTTTTTTTGAGATAGGACCTCATGTATCTCAGGCTAGCCCTCGTAATTCCCTCTGTAGCTAAGAATAGTCCTAATCTTTGGATCCTCCTGCCCCTACCTTATGAGTGCTGGAATTACAGGCATCTGCTACCTTATCAAGTTCATGCAGTGCTGGGATGGAACCCAGGTGGGTCGTGCATGTTAGACAAGCACTGAATTACTTCTAATGGGCTAAATGAATATATTGGATAGTACATTTAAAAGAATATCTAATACTTACCTGGCAGGGGAAACACCATGATCAAGAAGGTGGTTTTCCCAGGGCGAGGCACATCCATCACACTTTGGGATGTGCTGACCCCTGCGATTTCCCCAAATGCGGGAAACTCAACTGCATAATTTGTGGTAATGGGGGACTGTGTTCGTGCTCTCCCCTGGTTTTCTATGTTTAAAGATATGCTCTGGGGGCTGGAGAGATGGCTCAGTGGTTAAGAACACTGGTTCTTCTTGCAGAAGACCCGGGTTCAAATCCCAGCACCCATATGGCAGCAAACAACTGTCTGAAACTCCAGTTCCAGGGGATCCCACAGCCTCTTCTGTTCTCCATGGGCATTGCAAGACATGGGTGAACTTGCCTACAGGCAGGCAATACATGCATACACATAAAAACAAAAAGAATATCTAGTCCTTTGATGGCCTCTATTAAATTAAGGGAGATGCTGAATATTTACATATAAATTTATTTAAAATTAATTTCTAGAATAAAAAAGATGCTATATCCTTGTTTAAAAGAAGCAAGAATTGTACCTTACTTATTTAAAGTCTACTTTTCCTCCATCCAGCTGCCCTTTTGATGTAATGAAGGCTTTTAATTATATTGTTATTAGCTATTTTTATTTTTTGTCTCTTAAACTAGTGACAAATTTCAATTGTTATTTTTTTTTTCCACAAATGCTTTCATGTTTAATTTTGCTCTTGGCTGCACTTCGGCTTTTGTCTGGATTGTGCCATTCTTTGGCAGCTTTTACTAGGTTACACTCTATAATAATAAATTTAATTGTCTTCCTTAAGTTTAAGTGCATTTTAATTTTGCTCACAGCCTTTAATGATATCTTAAATAGAAAAGTCTTAGTCAAAACTATTTCCTCAGATCTTTGAAGAGATGATTTTATTGTATTTCTGCAGTTAATGCCATCAATAGGGGAGGTTCAATCAGCTTTATCCTATTTCCTGTGTGGAAGTCTCTGCCTGGCTCTGTCTCTTTGTGTTTATTATGATACATACTCATGAATCTTCATCTGACACCACTTAACACTATCTGAGGCTTTTTGTAAATTCTAAGTCATTTCTCCTATTGCTGATTTGTCCACATTTCTGTTCTCTATCTTTTTGTTTGGAGGGCTGTTATTGATGGGTTATTAGAATAGGTATATCTTTTCTCCTCCTCCTTCTTTTGCTTTTATCATTTTGTGATGCTTTCTTGAAGGTCTATTGATGTAAAAAAACCTTTTATATTAAAAGAATTAAAAGATAGTTTATTCTGAAGCCAAATATGAGTGATCACAGCTTAGGAACACAGATTTAGGTTATCCCAAATTCCATGATACAACATGGTCGTATTCATGAAGTTTTTATAGTGTCAGAACAATGAAAGTCATGAATCAATGCACTTTCCAGATACATTGGTGGAAACATTTAGTAGGAGAAAATCAGCAAAGTAAGAAACCTCAGTTATAGGCCTCAGATGCTATCTGATGACATTCTTTGCCTTTGGGTTGGTAGAAATTAGTTTTGTTAACTTTATATATTCCAGGAGGTTTTAATCTGTTAATCACAGGTTATTAGGTCTGCTATAGAGGTAGGCAAAGAATGGATATTTAAGGGGTTAAAGATGACCCACGATAAATTGTAATTAGGCTCTGGACCTGCAGCATTCTAAACTCTATAGTTATGGAAGTTCTCATTAGTTGATCAGCCTTGCAGAAGGTTCAGTTCGAAGATGTAGTTTCTTTCTGGGCATTTTTAATTACACTTCCCTATCATTTAAAAATATTTATCACGAATCAGAGAGATGACTTAGTGGGTAAAGGTACTTGTTGCGAGGCCTAATGACCTGACATACCCAAGACTCACAGGGAGAAGGAGGGCAAAAACAACTCCTGCAAGTTGTCTCTGACCTCACATGGCATATGAATTTGCCATGGCATATGAACACACACACATACACCAAATGAAAAGCTGTATAACTAAAAATAAAAAATACTTATCATGAAGCTCTTTTCTATATATTAAAGGATACACAAAACAATAAACTGAGGACTGATAAACATAAAATTCATCTTTTAAAATATTTTATTTATTATTTTAAAATGTTTTCTTTATTATTTTTATTTTATGTGTATGAGTTATTGCCTGCATGTAAGTGAGGGCACCCATGTCATGCAAAGCTGGGGAGGTCAGAAGAGGGTTTTGGCTTCCCCTGGAACTGGAGTTAAGGACGGTTCGTAGCCTCCATGTGGATGCTGGGAATTGAACCCGAGTCCTCTGCAAGAGCAGACGGTGCTCTTAACAGCTGAGCCATCTCTCCAGCCCCTTATTTATTATTTTTATGTTTGTGCATGTATTGCCTGCATGTAGGTAAGTGCATCCGTGTCATGCAATGCCCATGGAGGACAGAAGAGGCTATCAGATCCCCTGGAACTGGAGTTACAGACAGTTGTTAGCTGCCATGTGGGTTCTGGGATTCAAACCAGGGTCTTCTGCAAGAACATTCAGTGTTCTTAACTGCTGAGCCATCTCTCCAACCCCATAAAATCCATCTTAGAAAAACAAAATAGTGACACACTATCTGAGGTCTCTGGAGCTCCCTTCCACTTTAGTACCTTTTCTCTCTCTAGCAAGAATCAGAATATTGCATTCTGGGTCTTATCATTATCATGAAACTCTTTGAATATGAGGCATGGCTTCCTACCTTTTTTATTCAGATTGTCATGCATTCCTGTGTAACTTGTTTTAAAACCCATTCAGCATGGTGGTATCTATTCATGATTATATGTAACAACCCTAATTCCTTCCCTCAAGCCCTTGTTTCATATTTCAGTTTGATTTACACATGTTCCTCTTGGTGTGTGTGTGGGCTCTTTCCAGCTACTTGTTATTATATGCAGCCTTGCTGTGAATGTCCTTTTCCATGCTTTGCCCTTCATATTGAACTATAGATTGCCTTATGTATAGCTTAGCTTAGGAATACTTTGAGGGTTATATGCATTCCAAATTTTCCACCTATTTTCCAATAGGTTATTTTTGCACTGTACAAAGGATTTCCTTTTATAAAGATACAGTTTCAAATTAATATTTAGCTTAATATATTAATTGTTCTCTTTTAGTCTGGCCCTGTCGTATCACATTAAGAAGTCCTTTCCTAAATGAAGTCATAAAATATTCTCCATGGTTTTTGACTGTTTTAAATTTTGACTTTTCATGTTTAAGTTTTTGATCTGCCTGTGACTATTGCTTATAGGCGAATTAAGAAATCCAATTGTATTTTAATTCCCATGAGGCTAAAACTATATATTCCAGTCCACGAAAAACACTATGTGAATATGAGCAAGGCAAGAAGACACAGCTTTGGTGTTACCATTCACGTTAGGACTACGAGAAACTTAAAGTTGATTTGCATCCATGGAACTGTGAGAATGTCATGTATTACAGATCTTAACTCTTGTTGGTGAGAGAAGACTGGCACTAGCAATTTGGGACATGCTTTTATTGTTTCGATCAGAATGTGATGAGTAGAAGACAGAGAAACCTCCAGCTCAGGATGACCCTGCTGGGGAGAGCACAGGGCATTGTACCAGATTGCCTGGGCCACTGAAGCTTTTCTGGTAACTTCCATTTGCCCATTTCCTTTTCTTTTTTCTTTTTAAAAGATATTTTATTACTTTCATTTTGTGTATATGAGTATATTGCCTGCATGTATGTAAGTCACCGTTGTCATGCAATGCCTCTGGAGGTCAGAAGAGGGTGTTGGAGCTCCTGGAACTGGAATTACAGACAGTTGTTAGCCACCATGTGAGTGCTGGGAATTGAACCTGGGTCCTCTGCAAGAGCAGTCAGTGCGCTTAACTGCTAAACCATCTCCCCAGCCCCACCATTTGGCCATTTTCATTTCATTCAGTAACCTGTATCTAGGGATTGATCTTTTGTATTATAATATGTAACCATTAGCTTTATTTTTTCCTGTATTTTTATCTTATATGATGTTATTTGAAAGCTTATGTGCTTGCATCTTTATGTCTCTTATAGATGAAAACAACAACAACAACAACAACAAACCCTCAACTCTTTGGGCCCAAAGGGTAAACGATGAAAATGTACTTGGCATGGAAGGAGAGACAGCACCTAGGAAGAGCTCAAGGAGGTGCAGTATAGCTAGCGTAAATTACTTTTTATGAATTTGACCAAATTTTGAGACAGAATCTCCCTGTAAGCCCAGATGACCTGGAACTCACTATGTAGACCAGGTTAACATCTACCTCATAGAGATCCTTCTGCCTCTGCCTCTGGAGTGCTGGGATTAAAGGTATGTGCCACCATGCCTGGCTTTAAATTACATTTATCTATCTCTACTGGAGATTGAGAAGTTATGGGTGAACAGATCTCTTGCTCGGGCACTAGATAGATAGCTTAGTCCATGAAATCTTGCTTCTTAATCATAAGGACTTGAATTTGATTCCCAAAACCCACATACAATGCCAGGTATAGTAGCATAGGTTTGGAGTCTCAGCACTGGGGAGGTAGAGGCTGAGTTTCCCTGGGGCCAGCCTGGGGCTCTCTGGTCAGCAGTCTAGCTTATTTGGCAAGCTCCAAGCCAATGAGAGATGCTATCTCAAAGGAGGTGCATGGCACTCTTAATGATGACATCTGAGATTATTCTTTGACTTTCACACATGTGCACACAACATGCATTAAAAGTGACTTGTTTGGTGTTTTGGTTATACAGATAAAGGGATTTTTATAAGAAAAAACAAAATGGAACACAATTCCCATTGTTGACAGAGTAGGAACTGAAACAAGGCTGCATCAATATTAACATGAAAGAAGCCAGTTTGTAGAGGAAGATAAGAAGCTGTCTTTATCTCGGTATCATCTAACAAACAGAACATGCTCAAAACCAAGCCTGTGAAATACAAACAGGAGAGGAACTAGAAATGAGCATATACAGCCCGGCCGGGTGCTTTGAGCTCCTTCCTCAGCTCACTAATCTACTTACATTCTTGGGAGTATATTTTTCTTTCTTAATAGGCTCTTGTTAGAGCAGCAAAAAAGCCCCTTACTATTAACTGGTCAAAAAATAAAATCTCTAGTCTGTCTGAAGACCCACCTTTCCAGTTTTCACTGATCAATCACCTGGTCACAGGACCACCCCTAGGAAGGAGGCTCTACCTTAAGTTATGCTAAATGAATAGGTGGAATACCTAGTGCGTTAATGAGATAGCGAACTTTTCCTCCTGGAGTCTTACCTTCTAGGGCCATGCTTCTGGACACAGCCACAGACATGTAGGTCTCTGTAAGTCTGCCAGCTTTTCTGAATTCTGAAAAGCATAGTATCTCCCTTTCTTCTTCATATCATATTTTCCAAGCCCACTTTCCCTAACGTTTTGGGCCACCCAACCTAATTGGTTTCTTCACTTTTTCTCTAAAGCTTCCTTCTCCTAACATGTGTCTGACTTCCATGCAGGCTCTAAATCTGCATGAGATCATGGCTTTTTTTCCTTGTCCCCCTCCATTCTCCTCCTCAAGAAAGCTTCAAGGCTCACAGCTTGTGTGCCCTGAGGAGTTTTTCTTACATTCTAATAAAATTGTCCCAAAGCTTCTGTTTGAGTCCATTAAGTTCTTTTATGAATGAGACTAAGAACCTCCTAGGGGACGCTGTTTCTCCTCTGTATCACTGTCTCCTCCATGGCTTACTTAAAGGGCATGATTTTTTTCCCAACTGTCTACCTTGAGGCTAATGGGATTTTCACCTATCCTCTACTGTGCTTTTCTTTTAAACTCTAATAAACTTGTCCCCGAGCTTCCTTCTGAGTCTGGTTCTAAATTATTTTATTAATGAGAAAAGAAATCCTAAAGAGAATCTCAGTTCTCTGGTCACACTAACCCTGCTGAAACCAAACCATAAACAAAAGAATCCAACCACCTCCCCCAAAAATCCCAAACACACATACTCATCTAATTGACATATCTATCTCTTCTCATTCATAACTTTAAAAGATAACTGCTTATTAATTATCTTTAAAACTGATAAGAATTATCCAAAATTTTCCTTAAATATCAGACAATATATTTCACAGACTCATTGCTTTTTTCTAACTCTCTCCTCTACCTGGCACCATATTCACATTTGTTCAGCAAGTCAGCTCCTTCTCACCCTTCAAAACCAGCAGCCAAGGGACATCTGTTCCAGGAATTGCTTCAGAGCTAACAGTGACAACAAGCCATAAAACAGCAACTTTGAGAGCTATGGATGTAACTGGTGTCAGCAGCAATGGGGATAGAGACACTACTCCAAGTTGCAACCAGCAGCTTGGGCTGGTTATTTCCAAATACCTCCACCAACGTAAAGCTGAATACTTGGCCTTACCACAGAAAAGAATTTCAGAACAGGCCAGTAGGAAGCAGAGCTGGAGTTTACTAAAGAAGATTTTAATGTAGATTGTAAGAACAAGGAATAAGAGGAAGAGAGGCTCTTGGGAAGAAAGTAAGACAAGCCAGAGACTGTGACTTGGGTTTTTTCAAAGTGACACTGAACTTGGGGTTCAGTATCAATTATCCAATTAAAAGAGCCCAAATAACAACAGAAAGCAGAGAAAGGAGAGTTATTCAATGTAGCCGCATGGGGAAGAGTGGCAGTGAGATCCAGTGACCCCTTATCCTCCTCCATCTTGGGGTCCTGAGGTAAGATTAAAGTTTAATTAAAGTTTAATCTAAGCAGTCCTGGTCAAGTTGTGGTCCCAACCACCATTGTCCCATCATTTTCTAGACTTGTCTGTTCTGCCAGGTGATCTGCAAGGTGTGAGAACCATGTAAAATGTCTTTGCTGGAAGAAAAGTTCCCCCTCTCTCTGGTGCCTTTTCCTTTTCCCAGTATGAAGTTCCTGAGGAAATGCCCTTTTTGGGCTCCATTGTTTCAGCTCTCCTTTCATTGTGTTCTGCTATTATTTGGGCTCTTTTAATTGAATAGTCTGATAGTCACACTAAGAAACACAGATGTCACTTTAGAGTATCTTCATTTCTGCCAGGGCAGGTACAGTCCTCTGTATGTGCACAGGACCAAATCATGCTTGTATCTCCTCAGTCAACTGCTGGTTCTGTGTGTTGGGAAGGATGACTTGGATGCAGTTTTGGCACCCCATCCAGGGGTCAGAAATACCAGAGCCACAAAGAGTGCTTGAGAAATTCAGGACCTCAAATATCTTGAATCAGAAATGTTCATTTTATGAAGATTATCCAGTAGATTCAAATGCTCATCCAAATTTGAAAAAGATGCAAAATTTCGATTTAAATAGTTCTAGGAGACTTAATTTAGTGCCTGTGCTAATGAAAGGGAACTAATGGGTAAATATGGATCAGTTGACGAAATGGGGCTAGATTTTAAGGGCTCTGATTTGTTTCCTCTCTCCTTCACATTTTTTTTTTTTTTTTTTTTTTTTTTTTTTTTTTGTTTGCTTATTTTTGAAACAGGGTCTCCCTGTGGCTTCTACTGGCCTGCAACTTGAATAGGCCGCCTCAGTCTCACAGAGATCAACCTGCCTCTGCCTCCCAAGTGATGGGATTACAAGTGTGTGTCACCATGCCTGGCTTCTCCTTTGCATTTTATTTCATGGGTATACCAGATTCTTAAATTGTAGGTCACAGCCTCCTTAGGAGTCCCGTAAAATAGGTGTCACAGAAGCTTTCAGTTCTAGTTTAATTTCTGTTGCTGTGATAAAGCACTCTTACCAAATGCAACTTGAGGGAGGAAAGAAGTTTTAAAAAAGATTTTATTTATTATTTATTTCTTAATTTTATGTACATGAGTGTATTTCTTGCATGTACGTAAGTGCACCTGTGTCATGCAATGCCTACAGAGATCAGAAGAAGGTTTTGGATCCCCTGGAAGTAGAATTACAGATGGTGGTGCTGGGAATCAAACCTGGATCATCTGTAAGAGCAGCCAGTTGCTCTTAACATCTGAGCTATCTCTCCAGGCCCTGGGGAGGATTTATTTGATGTATACTTCTAAGTCACAATCCATCTCTGTGGGAAGTCAGGGTAGGAACTCAAAGCAAGAACTTGCAGGCAGGAACTGTAGAGGAATGCTGCTTGCTGGTGTGCTCACTTGCTTTCTTATATAGTCCAAGCTTTCTTATCTGGGGATGGTGCTGCACGCAGTGGGCTGGCCCATCATACATCTAACATCAGTCAAGACAAGACCTCATAGCCGTAGCCACAGGCCCATCTGATCTAGGCAATTCCTCAGCTGAGGTGCCTTCAGATGATTCTACACTGTGTCAAGTTGACAGTTGAAGCCAAGAGTTTCTGAATGTACAATAACTAAAAATTAGTTCGAGATCAAATTCGTAGTGAATCCAAGGTTTTTCTGGCAGTGCTCACATGTGTTTCATTGTAGGACTTCACTGAGCCTTGGTTATAAACGTATGACATGTGCACGTTCTACTCCATTGCCCTGAACATCATGACTTAGATACTATTGTGTGTTATGAGCTGCAGTGTTTTTAATGTGCACAGTGTTTGTTCTGCTGTTATAGATGCATAATGACTTAATTATAAAAAACAAAGACTTAATTTCCTACCATCATTTCTCAATGTGTAAGTATCAAATTATTATATCTCTGGATTGTATTGTGTTAGATACCTTGATTTAAAAAATATTATGTTGAGTTATTGACTTAAATTTCATAAAAATTCATTTAGTGAATTTTGTCTTAAGAGTAGGATAGAATTTCCAATATTTTTTGACATGGCCCTAAACATACTCCTACCATTTTGTACTGCAAATTTATGTGAAGTGGCACCCTCAGCCTTGAGGATTATAAAATTGAAATATTGATCAACTTTGAAAAACATTGAAGATGCTCTATATTCTATAATATCAAATAGTCCACTCAAAATTTCTTTCTGTAAAAATAAGCAACCACATCTATCTCATTATTGTGTAATTTTTCTTTAGTCTTTAACAAATGGTAAAATTACATGTATATCAAAGAATTGTATTTTTTAATTTATCAGTAAATACTTGATTTATACATCTATTTCATTTAACTATATATCTGAGCTCAAATAAAAGCTGGAGAGATGGCTCAGTGGTTAGGAGCACTGGCTGTTCTTGCGGAGGGCCTGGGTTTGAATCCCAGCACTCACATGGCAGCTGACAACTGTCCGAAACTCCAGTTCCAGGGGATCTGATGACCTCTTCTGTCCTCCTCAGGCATTGCACAACATGGGTGCACTTACCTACATGCAGGCAATACATGCATACACATAAAAAAATAATAAATAAAATATTTAAAAGCTTTTCTTAGGCATGAAGGGGTTTTAAGTGAAAAAAATTTAAGAAGCTCTGGCCTAAAGGAGTTGAAGTCTGTGTAGCAACCACTGCCCCAGAGAATCCTCCAGAACGCACAGTCCAATTTGGAAACAGAATATTGGTTTCATTTCTCTGTCCAAAGTTCTTTCTCACATGTACACCAAGAAAATGTAAAAGGCTTACATCTCCCCAGGGATGCAGGGGGCCAAAATAATACTTTTCTTTCTTGTTTTGATGTTTTATTTAAAAAAACACCCCTTCCAAATACAGAGCTTTAATATAATATATATTGATTTGAAGTATTTCATGTCTCATAGAAAACATATTGCTACCTTTTGAAGGTACAGCCTTCAATGACATTTTGAGTCAAGGATATTGGCATGGTGGGCTATATTTCTTTTTTTTAAGCATCTGTATATTTATCTGAGATTTGAAGGTGTTCTCAAATCAATCAGATTGTCTATACTCTGAAGATAATCATTCACAAATAACTCTGGAGTTTCCTTAGTGGCAAATGAATTTAGACTTGTAGGGCCCTGGAAGGGAGGGGGAGCTTTGTTTTATCTTGTGTAGTGCTGAACAAATCCCACTTGTGAGAGTCAGATGGATACTTTGGAACCATTTTTCAATAGGAAAAATGGATTTTCTATTTTCCAGCCTATCTTTTATGTATTGGTTCAGCAAACGTTTCAAACATGATTGCAAGATAATGAAACATTGAAGTAAAAAAATGAAAGCACTTCTGCCTTCAAGAAGTCAAGAATTTAGAAGTTCCAGGGTAGTTTTCAAGTAATTGTAAATAAAATATGATGCACTTGATTACATCTAGATAGAATGAAGTAAGATGTAGGTACACAAACAGCATGGCCTTTGTCCTGGGGAGAAAGAAGGAGGATGTTGGAGTAGGGATTTGGACCCACAGAACAGATCGATAAGCTTCAGCTGTGTGTTATCCAGCAAGACCCTCATACAGACCAGGGTGGTCAGAAAGACCTGCCATAGGAGACAAAAGCAGCTGGACAAATTAGTTCTATAAAACAGAATTGCACATTTAGGAAATAGCATATCTTACTATGTTTATGGCAAAAAGCAGAGACTTACAAAGTTTTCATGCACAGTGATCCAGTAGGCACATGGAGACATTAAAATACAACTGCCACAAAAGATAACTGCTTTAGGAAATGTTTACCTTTGCTGCAACGTGCTTTGGTGTATTCTTTATGTGCCTCTTCAGTTATGTTTTATTTGACTTATTAAAATGGTGATCATGACAATTCACTAGAGCTTCATTACCCATGGTTTGAAAGACAATGGCTGTCCTGGTTAGCTTCAGTTGTCAACTTGACACAGTCTAGAATCATCTGAGGGAATCTCAGATTGGCCTGTTGCAATGTCTGTGAAGGATTGTCTTGACTGATGATTGATGTGAGAGGACCCAACCCACTGTGGATGGCATCATTCTTAGGCAAGTGGGTCTAGGCTACATAAGAAAGCTAGCTGATGGGGCTGGAGAGATGGCAAAAATATCACTGGCTACTTTTCCAGAGGATCTGAGTTTGGTTCCCAACACCCATATGGCAGTTAACAACTGTCCAGGGAATCGCCCAGGTCCAGGTCCAGGGGATCTGACACCCTCCTCTGACCTCTGTGGGCATCGCATGACATGGGTACACTTACATACATATAGGTAAAAACATTCATAAAATAAATAAATAAATAAATAAATAAATAACTCTTAAATAAACTAAGTACAAACCTGTGAATGATCAGAGAGTAAACCAGAATGCAGCATTCCTCCTAGGTTTCTGGTTTGAATTCCTGCTTATGTTCCTGCTCTGACTTCCCTCAGTGATGGATTGTGACCTAGAAGTATAAACCAAATAAACCTTTTCCTTCCCAAGTTGCTTTCGGTTAGAGTGTTTTATCACAGCAACAGAAAGGAAGCTGTAGAATGATGTAGGAACCAGATCACTGAAGTGGGAACAGTATCTTGTTGAGCAATAATATCACTGAGGGAGGGGAATGGGGACTGTTTCTTTAATCAATTTGTCTTAGCTTTCTCTCTCAGCATCTTCTCTATGTCAGTAAAATCTCCTCCTTCCTTGTCTGTTATCCTAAGACTTTGATGCTTATCTTCTTACTAAAATGTTCATAGAGGTTAAATTTGATATGACTACTATTTATTGATTTATAGTTTATAAATAGTCTATGGTTCCTATAATAATCCCCTTAAGCTGAGATCTTAATTGGTATTTCCCAGCTTAATAAACAGAGTCTTAGTGAAATAACGTAAGTCCTAGACCTAAGGATTTCATATGAGTAAGATTCCCTTTCTCTCATACCCCCATCCCTTAATGGACTGATGTTGTTGCCCTTTTGCAGGCAAGAAAGGTGAGTATGGAGCAACTGTTACTGGTAAAGAGAACAGCACAATTTCAGAGAAACAAGCATTTTTCACTGGGACCATGGGAAACGTGCATGGAGGGTAAGGGTTCATCCACTGAAGGCACTAACTTATTAAAACTCAAATTCATTTGAAAAGAAGGAGCCTAAACAGAGGATTCCACTAAATGAGTTCTCTCTGCAAACTAACCATCTAGGAAAGTGTTTTCCCACAGACAGCCTCAAAGGATACTCAGAGTCTGACTGACTGTGGTCCAAGGGGGCAGGCTCTATCTCCAGCTGTCATCAGAACTTGGCTGTGTCATTTAGGTGAACCAGGTGCTAGAATGACTAAAAGGATGTAGGTGAGCTGATTGCTAGCATTTATATTTCTCTGCATCTTGACTATGGATGCGATACAGTTAGCCAGCTTGTGTTCCTACTGCCTTGCCTCTGACATAGTGGACTATACCCTCAAACTTTGATCCAAAATAAACTCTTCCTTTCTTGGGCTTCTTGGATTAGGTATTTTGTCACAGCAATGAGTTCAGAGATTCAAGGTCTCAGTGGGGACATCCATCCTGGAGAGAAACAATCTTTTTTGACAGCCTTTATACTTTATCAATGGAGGTAGCTATTGGCCATGGCACATTTCTTAAAGAATATTTGTTCATTCATCTAGTCACTTATTTGTTCAATAAATATTTGTCAATCAACTAGCAAATGACAAGACCTGGAAAGGGCAATTTGAAGGTGAGGAGTTTTATCCATGCTTCCCTAATAGGCGTCTCAGAGGGATGTGATGAGGACTGCCACACAGATAAAGCAGTAGGGAGCCACAAAATAGTTCATTGCATATGGTGGATTTACCAAAATTAGAAAGAAACAAAACTTATTTGAAGCACCCAGAATTTTCTGGGAGAGCAGACTTAATTTACCTCCTTAATTCTCTCCATTAACTGATCCTTGACTTGGAACAACCTTGTCCTGGACCCTCCCCAGGTCTTGCACTAAAATGTGACCTGTCAGTGCCCTGTTGTTTTCTCCTGATTGCTATTTACTTCATTTTCATGTGCATTTGTACATTATAAGATCATTATCATTAGTAGGAAGTCCAGTTGCCAAGGCAACTAACAGTGGTAGATGCACAGTCTATCCGTTACCCCCAGTTTAATTCTTCTCAGTCAAATATCAGTGATGTGCCTCTCTTTTCTATTCTGTGTTAGAAATTGATACTTTCCTTAGTCTTCTGACTTTTTCTCTCTGTCTTGGTCTGTTGTTATGGAAGATTTTACTGCCTCCCAATACCCCAATACTTCTTGGAAGTAATAAGCATGTGTTCTTTAAAAGTTAAATGCTATAAAAGATTATTAAGAAAAACTAGGAAATTTTCTACTGCACCAATCCTTATCTACCATTCCTATCTGTAATTGTTTTTGAGACAAGAATGGCCTTCTTTTTAGGCCATTCCAGATTGGCCTCAAGCTAAAGATGACCTTGAACTTTGGATTCTCCTGCTTCTATTTCCTGAGTCCTGGGACTGCAGATGTGTTCCACTATGCCCACTTCACTATCTCTTGCTCCTGTTTACTCAGAAAACCCTTTTCAGTGCTTCTTGTTTATTATTTCTCCATTTCCTTTGTATATTTAAAACACAGGAAATGTTACTTCCCAATTTTTCAGTTTCAGCTATGATCTATTAACTTTCCCTCAAAGCAGATGTGGATTATGTTTTAGTTTTCTCTGATCCCTATTTTTTCTCTCACCTGTTCATGATACCATGAAGCTTAGGTTTTGCTTCTCAGCTTCTGGGGTTTAGCAAGGAATTTAAAGAGGAGAGCGACAAAAAGATGAGGCCAGAGGTCAGGTGTCCAGATCCTTGCAGGCTCTGTCGAAGTATTAGAAGTTTATCCTCAGTGCAATGAGATGCCACTGAAGAAGTTTTTCTAGAGAATCACATGATCCACCTGAAGTTCTTTTTCGTTATTTATGTGTGTGATACATATGTACATGCATTTGTATGTGGTATACATATATGTGTACTCATGAGCATGTAGAGGTCAGAAATCAATGTCAGGCATCTTCCTCTATTGCCTTCTAACACAGTTTTTGAGATAGGGTCTCTTGTTGAACCCGGATCTGACCTGTTTGGCAAGACTAGGTGGCCGGCAAATCCCAGGTATCTTCCTATCTCCTCCATCTTTACAGCATTAGGAGTACAAACACATGTTACCACAACTGGCTTTTTTAAATGTGGGTTCTAGGGATCAAACTCAAGTCTCGTGCTTGCACAGCAAGGATTTTACCAACTAAGCCTTCTCTTCAGCACCCCACTTTATATTTTGCAATAACATTTTGAAAATTATGAAGAATCTATTGAAAAAACTATTAGAGTCTTCCTTGGGAGAAGTAAAGGTGATTTTAACCTGTGTAATTATCTGTGCAGTTGCAGAGAATTTCTGAATATGTGACATACTTTCAAGGGAATATGGTGGTGGGCTGAAGGTCAATGGTTCAGAAAGACAGATGAAGAAGAAGGAATGACTCCAGGTTTTGCCTTGAGCAGCAAGTGGGTGGATGGTGGAAACTTTTGATGAAATGAGAAAGACTGGAGGTAGGATTACATACTGAGCAGGATGGAGGATGGTAATGGGAAATTCTTGTTTTCCACTTCAAATATTAATGTGTATGTATGTACTGGTGTATATTATGTATGTGCATGTACATGTGTATGGAGGCCAGAGGACAATCTTGGTTCCATCTTCAAGAATGTCTTCCACTTCCTTTGAGACAGGGTCTCTCCTTGGCTTGGAGCTCACCAAATCTGCTATGCTGGCTGGGAGCATGATGAGGAAAAATTAACCTAATGTGCAACTAATGAACCAAGACCTCAGTATAACTTTGTTCTGTACATTATATAACTAACAAATCTATTTGATAAGAACCCTATGCATGCCTGATAACAAGACAAACAGTAAGTGTGCTTGTTGATACATGTAGAAATAACAGGACTTTGGAAGCTTCTTCTTGTCCTCAAATCATAGAGGCCACTCTGAGCTCATTCTCAGACTGAGACAGGACAGACAACCACAAACTACAGTCTGTTATCTTAAGGAAACATCTGCTTACAATGTGTCATGTTTGTTAAAATAGCTGAGGTTGTATTGGCATTAGCAATATATCACGTTACTGGGAATTTCACAACCTTGCCCAAAATATTTGCTTTTGTAAAATGCTGAGCATTTAAGTTTCCTATAATAGCCTGAAAGGCATGTTTACTTCTGCTGGAAGTCTCAAATCCACCGAAGGATTTGAAAAATCCTATAAAAACCTCTATGTATTTCTGGTTGGTACCTCAGTTTTTCTAGAGCAGTAACTCAGACTGAAGCCCATGCTTAATAAAGGATGAACTTCTTCTGCTTTCTGAGTATGGTTAGAGCCTTTTCTCTATTCCAGGTCAGTCTTGGGTTAATTCCCATAATCATCAAGTTCCAGAAATTCTGTCAGCTTCCCCATCACTGGGATCATAAGCATGCTTCACCACGCCCAGCATATGTGAGTTTTGAGGATAGACCTCAGGTCTTCCTGCTTGCCAGGTGAGCGCTTTACTGACTGAACTATCAATTCAACCCCAGAAGATTGCATTTTGTTTGAGTCAGTTTGAGAGGAGATGCGAAGTAGATGATTGGATAGATCACTAAGGAGCCCAGTGAAGATGCTGGTGTTTTCAAGCATTAGTGAATGCCACTGGCATGTGAACTGGCTGAGATCAAACAGGGGGAGAATGTGGGTAGAGAAGAATGCAGAACACTCAGAGTGCTCTGAGATCAAGGGTTTCAGCTAAGACAGAGAGGTGGCACTGGGTGGTTTTGACATCCTTAATCTTGAGATGGATGAAAGTTTTAAGAAGAGGGAAGTTTTTCAGTTGTTCGAAATGCTGATAGAATGGAGAATCACAGTGGTGTTAGGAAAGGCAATTTTCGTATAGTGTCTGTTTATACAGCACATATTATGTTGGGATTTTCCTAGGGAGATCACATCACACACACACACACACACACACACACACACACACACACACACACACACAATCTACTCACCCCAGATAGGGAACCCATGGTAGATTAAAATAATGATGAATTTGATGAACCACATTTACTGCGGTTACTTACAGGATGGTGGGTGAGGGGTTACTTATCAGAGCAGGGATGATTTGAAGGCAGTTGCACATTCAATAGACCCATCTCAACATGGGTGACAACTCACAAAGCTGGATCTCAGGGTCTCCCTGAACAGCTTGCAGGTAGCTGGATAGGTCAGAGAGTCACCTCTTGGTAACTTGGCTGGTCAGTCTCCTCCCCAGCCTTTATTTACTGCTTGATAACCTTCAGGAGATGTCCTTGTGAATTTTCTTTTCAGCTTTCTGAGACACATGAATTTGGTTTATTTCCTGAGTCTTATGAGCCTCATTCTCTCTCCACCCTCTCCCACATCCCCTAAATCCTTCCACAGCTAGAGGTGGGGCCTCCTGCGCCTCTTCCCATCCATGGTGGAATGTTAACTGGCTTGATTTTTTACAGGCCTTGTGCAGGCAGGAACAGCCTCCATGAGTTCATGAATGCATTATCACTGTTAATTTCTAGAAGATACTATTTTGCAGTTGTCCTCCCCAGCCTCTGGGTTACAGTCTTATAACGCTCTCTTCTGCAATGTGCCCTCAGCAGCGTGTGTGTGTGTGTGTGTGTGTGTGTGTGTGTGTGTGTATGTTATAGATGTTCTATTTATAGCTGAATATTGATGGGTTTTCTTTCTAAAATATATTTTATCATTTTTTATCTTATGAGTATGGATGTATTGCCTGCATGTACGTAAGTGCACATGTGTTGTGCAATGCTCACAGAGGTCAGAAGAGGGTGACATATTCCCTGGAACTGGAGTTACAGACCATTGTTAGCCACCATGTGGGTGCTGGGAATCCAACTCCAGTCCTCTGGAAGAGCAGCCAGTGCTCTTAACCATTAAGCCATCTCTCCAGCCTCCATTGACAGGTTTTTTGAAAGAGAGCTTCATGGTTTTGAACTGTCATGTAGTCTATATCCGTACCACTTTGAATACACCCAGTCTTATCTGAAATGTCATATAGATAGTATGAAAAGAGCAGAAGGGGGTAGATGAGTGTGGCTAAGAAGTGGATTAGCAGGGTTTTGTTAATTTTGTTTTGTTGGGACAGGGTCTCCCCATAGTCTCAGCTGGCCAGGAACTTGCTGTGTAGACCAGGCTGGCCTCAGTCTCACAGAACTCCACCTGCCTCTGCCTCTTGAGTACTGGAATTAAAGGAATGTGCCACCATGCTTGCAAATTGGAGGGTTTTTACTCTGTTCACCTGAGAAATGATAGCAGTGAATTCTCAGGCATTTGGGCAAATGAAGAAATTATGTCCCAGAAGCCTGTCATAAAACAAAGAAGCAAGCTCAACAACAGTACTCAGAGTGTTTCATCTTCAGAAATGAGCATGGTTATGCACTTGACAATATCTCATGTTAATTTATTCCTTTGACTAATTGCTCTTTGGTGAAATTGAACCCATTCTCCATTAAGTTTGACATGGTAAATTAATTAGATCTCTTAAAAGGCTTCTAACTTCTGAAAGTCTCAAACAGCTCAAGACTGCATCTACATTTATCAAGTTTTGACGTGACATGTGAAGAAGAATTGCCACATCCATCCCTATCTATCCTCTGATGTACTTCTTGAGGCATGTAAGCATTTTCTAGGTTAAAAATGATCTCTCTGGGGCTGGGGAGATGGTTCAGTGGGTAAGAGTGCTTGCTCTGCATGCATGAGGACTTGAGTTCAAATTCATTGCACTCACTAAAAAGTTGAATGTGGCTGTTTGTGCACACATTAACCTGGCTCTGTGGAAAGTGAAGACAGGAGGTTCTCTGGGCCTTGTTGGCCGGCAGTCCAGCTCCGGGTTCAATAAGAGACTCTGTTTCAAAGGAATAAGACAGAGAGTGATTAGAACAGGACACCCGATGTTCTATGGTCTCTCTATGGGCACAAACAACTGTATATGCATGCATACATAACACACACACACACACACACACACACACACACAGAGTTCCCTCTTACTCAAGATATGCTATTGCCTTAAACTTTATTAGCAATCTGTTGCTTATAAATCATAGCCTGAAACTACAATGTTCAAGAACTTGGAGCCTCCAAACAGATCGCTTTCCAATTTGTTCATTTCTTATCACGCCATTTCTGATTTTGATATTGCTTTTATAAAAGACGTCTCTCTAATGAGGTAAATTTCTAGAAACACATTTCCTGTTACACTGCTATTTTCCTTTAACGGAACCCAACTTGAAGTATCCATTTGGGGCTTGGAACAAAATGAGCATTTTCCTGAGCTGTTGCAGTCACAAGCCCTGTTGTGCTTGTTGTAGCTCTTCAAAACCCTAAGTGATGTTCTTAATAGATTTTTCTTCTCCCCTCCACCCCATCATTTTATATTTGTGACTGATCCTAAGTATTCTTTCCCCAAGTATAACCTTTATGCTTTTTTACTAGGCTCCCCTCCTTTCATTTTAATGCCTCAAGGTTTAATACCTGAAGGTTTCTGTAAAACTTTTACATAGAGTCAACTTTGTGTTGTGAATGTGTACGTGTGAATGTGTGTTTTAAGGGGCACATGCACTTGTGTATGTGTGAGTGTGGAGGCCAAAGGGAAATCTTGGGTGTCATTCCTGAGGCAATATCCACTTTTGTTTCTGAGAGTCTCTAACTGACCTGGGACACACTATGTAGGCTAGACTGGCTGGTCAATAAACCCCAGGAATCTGTCTATCTTGGCCTCCCCAGCAATGGAGGAACATGTGCCATCATACCCATCTTTTCCACATAGGTTCTGGGGGATCTAACTCAGATCATCATGTTTCCTAGGCAAGCACTTTATTGATGGACCTATACCCCAGGCCTGGAGTCAACTTTTAAGGAGAACTTTTTAGTTTCCAACTAAGGTACAACTACTTGGTTTGCAATGTGTAAGGTGTCAACCTTAATAAATGAATGCTCCATGTTCTGAGGACTGGATGGATGAAGGCTCCATGTTCTGAGGACTGGGTGGGTGAAGGCTCCATGTTCTGAGGACTGGATGGATGAAGGATCCATGTTCTGAGGACTGGGTGGATGAAGGATCCATGTTCTGAGGACTGGGTGGATGAAGGCTCCATGTTCTGAGGACTGGGTGGATAAAGGATCCATGTTCTGAGGACTGGGTGGATGAAGGATCCATGTTCTGAGGACTGGGTGGATGAAAGATCCATGTTCTGAGGACTGGGTGGATGAAGGATCCATGTTCTGAGAACTAGATGGATGAAGACTCCATTATGCTCTGAGGACTGGGTGGATGAAAGATCCATGCTTTGAGGACTGGGTAGATGAGGTCTCCATCTTCTGAGAACTAGATGGATGAAGGCTCCATGTTCTGAGGACTGGATGAATGAAGGCTCTGTGGTCTCAGAATCGGGTAGAAGGTGCTTCACTTGCTGAGAGTCACTTGCAGTGTACTTGTTATACAAGCTTCCAGTATTACTAGGAATTCAGACATGATGGAGATATTTGCATTTTTCAAGCAATACCTGCCAAGGAAAAAACATATTTAAGGGACTGAGGAGGTGGCTCAATGAATCAAGCATTTGCCATGCAAGCATGAAGACCTGAGTTTAGATCTCCAGAACCTATGTAAAGTCAGACATAGTAGCGTCCACCTGTAATCTTAGCACTCGTACAACAAGATGGGAAGTGGGGACAGAAGAATCCCTGGAAGCTCACAGACCAGCAAGCCTGGCATATCCAACAGCAAATGAACAGCAAGAGAACTTGCCTCAAACAAGGTGAGGGGTGAAGAATGACACCCAAGTTTACCCCTCTGCCTGACACAAGTGCAATATGGCATGCATGCTCCTGAATCCTTACACATAAACACACACAGCACACAGGTACACAGGCACACAGGCAGAGAGAGAGAGAGAGAGAGAGAGAGAGAGAGAGAGAGAGAGAGAGGCCTGGCATTATTCAGGTCTGCAGCGTTCATTATTCTCTGAAACCATCACAGGAGGGGAGGTAAAACACTTATCACCATTTTATTGATGAGAAAAACAGAACTCAGAAAAATTAAAACTTGTTCAATATCACACAGCTAATAGGTAAGTTGCAAGAGAGTATTTTTTACCATTTATTACGAACATTTTAAAAGCAGAAATTTAGCACCTCACTCATCTTTGTTAATTATCAACATCATGGATTATTCTTTTACTCAATAAATCCCTTCATTTCATGTTTTATGAAGGGGAGAGGAAAATATTTTAAGCAAATCTGGAATGTCATGTAAGTTCACTCACATTCATTTCAATATGTGTCTGTCATCCATATATGCTCAAATGAGGCATAAAGACATCACCATGAACAAAATGACTGTCCACAGCAATGTATATCCACAGCAGTATCTGCTGCTAGACTCTGCTCACCTTCTCCTGACCATTTTTTTTAAAAGACCTTATTTTTAATTATGGGTATATGTCTATGGCTTATTTAAACATCAAGACTCATTTTACCTTTAATCATAGCTTCTTCCTCCCTCTTTCTCATGGAAGTTATTACTCAGACATATAATTGTTTCCTGTATGGATTTTCCCACTTTCTGGATTCAGCTTATTTCCATTTGATTTTATTTAACATGTCACTCTAACCCCCATATTTTGTATAAATCCAAAGTTTAAGGGCACTGATGGATTCAGGTGAACTTGTTGTCTTTGTGTGTGTGTGTGTGGGTGTGTGGGTGGGTGTATGTGTGTGTGTGTGTGTGTGTGTGTGTGTGTGTGGTACCTTTTGACAGTACATTACTAAATTGATGTTCAGATGTGGATGCCTGTGCACATGTGTTTGTGGGTCAAAGTAGGCTGCTGGGTGTCTTTCATCCTTGCTTTTTAGGTTATCCCCTGAGATAGGATCTCCCCATGAATCTTGAGCTTTTTGTTTTTTCAGTTAGGCTGGTGGCCAGTCAGCCCCAATGATTATCCTTTCTCTCCTCATCAATGGGGTGCATGGTGCCTGGTCATACCATACCTGGCTTTTTTATGTGAGCACTGGGGATTCACACTCAGGCCTTCATATTTGGGAAGCAAGTGGTCTTACCCACTGGGGCATTTCTATAGCTCTTTAAAAAAAGAACATGTATATGCACATGTGCAGGTGTGTGCATGTGTGTGGCGGCCAGAGGGCAACCTTGGGTTTCATTCCTCAAGTGCTGTCCATTTTATTTTTTTTCTTTTTGTTTGTTTTTTGTTTTTTTGAGAAAGGAGTCTCTCACTGAACCTGGAGCTTTCCAGTTAGAATAGGTTGGATGGTCTGTCTCTGACATGTATGTGCCATCACATTCAGCATCTTTACTTGGGTTACAGAAGTAAAATTCAGGTCCTCATTGTGTGGCAAGCGCTTCACAGACTGAGCTACTTTCCCAGTGAAATGCATCATCTTTTGATGGTACTTTACTATATTGATGGTGCACTGTGACTGTCAGGTGTCGTTAATGATCTGAATTATACTTGACAAAGTCTCCTTGAACCTTCTACTGATGGTTTTTAAGGCATTGATGACTATTACACAACAGATTTATTAGCTGTCAAATTGCACATTTCTATATTTCCACCGTTCCTGACATATTCCCTATAGTAGTCCCTCATCCATTCTACAAGGTTATGTTTTAAGATCATCATAGTACTAAACCCTGGATAATTACCAGTAACTGAGACAGCTACCAAGTGACTAACAGGCATAGTGCATTGACTAGGCAGAATTTCATAACTCATCACAACAGTGTGATTTAAAGTTTCTGAATTATTTCTAAAACATTCTATTTAATATTTTGGACTGTGTTTGATCATAGGTTACTGAAACAGGAAAGCAAAAAATGTGGATGTGGGGGGACTAGTTCAGGATGTGGGGGAACTAGTGCAGGATGTGGGGGGAACTAGTGCAGGAAGTGGGGGGAACTAGTGCAGGACATGGGGGGAACTAGTGCAGGACATGGGGGGAATTAGTGCAGGACATGGAGGAACTAGTGCAGGACATGGGGGGAATTAGTGCAGGACATGGAGGAACTAGTGCAGGACATGGGGGGAATTAGTGCAGGACATGGAGGAACTAGTGCAGGACATGGGGGGAATTAGTGCAGGACATGGAGGAACTAGTGCAGGACATGGGGGAATTAGTGCAGGACATGGGGGAACTAGTGCAGGACATGGGGGGAACTAGTGCAGAAAGTGGGGGTAACTAGTTCAGAACATGGGGGAACTAGTGCAGGATGTGGGGGGAATTAGTGCAGGACATGGAGGAACTAGTGCAGGACATGGGGGGAACTAGTGCAGAAAGTGGGGGTAACTAGTTCAGAACATGGGAGAACTAGTGCAGGATGTGGGGGGAACTAGTGCAGGACATGGGGGAACTAGTGCAGGACATGGGGGAACTAGTTCAGGACATGGGGGAACTAGTGCAGGAAGTGGGGGGACTAGTGCAGGACATGGGGGAACTAGTGCAGGATGTGGGGGAACTAGTGCAGTTACCTTCTCCTAAAATAAAAATATTTCTTTCATTAATTATTTGATGACTCTGAAATGTGATTCACATCCAAGAGACAGGCTCATGATTATGATCCTTACTTACCAAGCTTCATAATCATGAGCTACTACTACACTATTAAGCAGAACCCAGGACCATGTGACTCCACCAGGTGTGTTCAACTTGTGTTCATTCCTGGCCTCCTATGGCTGCATACTGATGAAGATGGTATGTATGTGGTCCAATATAAAATTGTAAATTTATTTAAAACACCATGAGATTTTTTAAAAATTCTTTTTAAACTTGATTGTGCAGTCATTGAGCATGAACTTTGTAGATGACCTTGTGGTGCTGCAATGTCAAAAGACTGGACGTACCTGAGTCTAAACTTCTTTTTGTATGTGTATGTGTGTGGTATGTGTGCATGTGTGTCTGTGTGTTTGCAGGTGTGTGTATATGTGTGCGTGTGTGTGTGTGTGCACATGTAGAGGCCAGAGGTTCATGTCTAGTGACTTCCTCATTGCTGTCCACTTTACTCACTGAGACAAGGTCTCTCAATTGAACCAGAGTTCACAGATTCAGGTAGTCTAGCTGACTAGCCTGCTCCAGGAATTTCTCGTTTCTGGAGCCTGCAGATTTAGGGATTACACATGGGTTGCCATGTCCATCCAGGGTTTGCCTTTGATGTTGAGGATCCAAACTCCAGTCTTTACTTGCTGAGCCCTTTCTCTAGTTTGAGCCCAAACCTGTTTAACTTCCACTAAACTGAAGAGTTTAAAATGCCGCAAGGATGAAAGTTAAGTCTGAAAATCCTAGCTTTTCTTGACATCCGGGTGGCAAAGAAGCCATCTCCTTTCTTCTGTTGTTTGAGAAGAAACGTTAGGAACCACTAGGGGTCACCCCGTGACACTTCACAACAGTGCTTACCCTTCCTGGGGTGATCAACCACCATAATCACCACCGCAGTTTCAACACTCAGGTGACCTATAGTCTGAGTAGTACCATTCATTCGTTCTATCACTCTCCACCTGTGATCCTGGCCATGAGGGCTGGAGGAACCTGAGAGAGTGCTTGCCATGGCATCTGCTTCTGACTCGTGTTCTGGAGCAATTGGCATCTTGTAAAGAACAGGGAATTGTATGAGTAAATACAGTATTTCCTCTCCAGCCCCAAGGGAGTTTCCTTTGTTGGCATCAGCAGAAAATTGTAGATTGGAAGTGACTCAATGCTTCTCAGGAGCTTGGCTGGGCGCAGCAGCTGGAACAAAACATGTTTCTGTGTTCTCATGTGAATACCTGAAAATAATTTATTTTTCCCTGGACTTTCAAATAAACTGACTTTAAAAAAATCTCCAGGAGGTGCTGATGTAATTGCAGGAGGCTCAGTGAACTAGTTTTGTTACACTAGATGATCTTTGAGGCTGAATTCATGGGCCCAGGCTGTCCCTAGCCACCATTGGCTTTGGAAAGGTTGGGTTCTTTCCCAAGTCTTCAATCTCTCTATGTTTATAATGCTGTTATTAAGCTTAGGTAGGATTGAGGTTGACAGGTTGGTATTTGATGAAGGATACTTAGAACTATAGCATACTAACCCTCTTGCCCATCCTTATTGGGGATCATGAAGGGGAAAAAAAGATGTTTGCACATAGGCATTTTGGAGAGGAGGAGAAAACAGGGGTATGTCAGTGAATGGTGCCCAAGATGTAGAAAGAAGGGCAGGAGGTCTGATGTGTCCAAGGACGAGGACTCCAAGGTATGTGAGGAAGTGTTGCTGTTTCAAGCTAGGTGCATCGCAGAGGGAAAGCCATAGGTTCTCTTTTCAGACTCCTCAGTGCCCCAATTGAATAGTTATTTGTGGATGTCATAGAACTTAGTGTTTGGGAGAGTCAGCATCTGTGGAGTGGTTGTGGTACATAGACACAGGAGACACCTGCTACTCATTTCTCTGTTCCTAAGTATAGTCTCAGGGCAGAAATGTCAGATGAAGAAGGACCTGCTTTCTTTATGAGGCCCAAATGGGACCATTGCAGTAGTCTTAGACACCCGCTAATTCATGCTTACAATGTAGCCCATAGTCTCATCTAGCAGCCTTATATTTCTTGTCCAATGTTAATGACTTCTTCCTACTGGTGGTGTGTGGTGTGATAAGTGACATTCAGAATCAGTATTAGAAAGTTCAGGTGTCCAAGAAACGTTATCCCAACAACCCTCCTCAGAAAATGCAGATGCCAGAACCTGGGCTGTCTCCCATGATCAATGGCCCTTGAAATTTAGGTCTTTCTCCAGAAATTGTATTCTGCAGTAGTTAACATTCCTGTCATGTGGGAATGACTTTCTCTGGGAAAGAATCTTTATAACAAGCATTTATAAATTGAAATTTTACATAACCCTGTAAACCAAGTTAATTATATGCTTTGAGAACATTTAGCGCTATATACTCCTTCTAAGAAAAACAATGTAATCAATCTTATAATGGTCTGGAATCTTGTTGCAACTAAATCTTATAAACTGAGCTGAATACATAGCTTGAATCTTATTCCATGTTCTCTATTTGACTCAGTTATGGCCCTGAATTAGAACAATGTATGTGTGCATAAGATGTGATGGGAATGATGTGGAAAATAACATCTTTCCTACAAATGTTGGAAGCAATGTGGGGTATAGGTTGATGACATCTTCTGTGGCTTTGTGCGCTGTTCTGAGTAGAAAGGGTCAGAAAAACAACTTCTTCCTTTGCAAAACTGTTATCAAAGATTTGTTCATGCCTTCCCTATACCATGCCTGATAATGTTGTTCAATAGACATGCAAGAAGCCCTTTGCTTGAGAGTAAAACAGAGTACAAAAATAGGAGAATAGAGTAGATGTGGTTCTGAGAGAGCAGTTTTGAGAGGAATCGGAACACCTCAGAGCAAGCTTGGGCCCACTCTTGGTAGACTACCCCAGGAATGAAGTGTCTCATTAGTGGGGCACTTGGGCATTTGCCACATTGTTATAGAAATTTTTTTTAGTTAGCATTACATACAATGCCATAGTTTATATTTTTATGTTTTATTTATGTCTGTGGAGAGAGAGAGGGGGGAGGAGAGAGAGAGAGAGAGAGAGAGAGAGAGAGAGAGAGAGAGAGATGCATGCGCCATCAGAGGCCAAAAAATGGTGTTGGATCCCTTGGACCTGGAGTTACAAGTGGTTGTGAGCCACTGGATGTGGGTGCTGGGAACTGAATTCAGGTCCTCTGTAGGAGCAGGAAGTACTCTTAATCACTGAGCCATCTTTTAAACCAGTTAATTTTAATTTTTGAGACAGAAACTTTTTTGTTAAATTTTTTATTTTTATTTTTTGTGTATGAGTGTTATGCTTGCATGTATGCAAGTTTACCTGTGTCATGAAGTGCCTGTGGAGGAAAGAGGAGGGCTTCAGATCCCTTGGAATTGGAGTTTTGGATGGTTGTTAGCTAACATGTGGGTGCTGCGATTCAAACCTGGGTTTTCTGCAAGAAGTACTAATGCTCTTAACTATTGACCCATCTCTCCAGCTCTGATTTAGAACCTCGCTGAACCCAGAGCTCACCAATTGGCTAGAATGGCTGACCAGTGAGTTGGTGATGGTTAGTTTTTGTCAATTTGACACAAGAGACATCTGGAAAGAGGGAAACGAAATTGAGAAATTTTCTCCATCACATTGGCTCTGACCATGACTGTGGGCATTTTCTTGATTGTTAAGTTGATGTAGGAGGACCTAGATCACTGTGGATGGTGTCATCCCTAGGCAGGTGAGCCTGGGCTGTGTAAGACAGGTAACTGAGCAAGCCAGAGTAAGCAAGACAGTAAGCAGTGTTCCTCCATAGTTTCTGTTTTAGTACCTGCCTCCAGGTTCCTGCTCGAGCGCCTGCCCTGGATTCCCATGATGATGGACTGTAATCGGTAAACCAAATTGCTTTTGGTCAGTGTCTTGTCATAGCAATAGGAAATCTAACTAGATACATCTCAAGGGATCTGCCTGTCTCCCCAGTGCTAGGGTTTACAGACTTGTGCCATCACACTCAGATTTTACATGGCCACTATGGATCTGAACTCAGGTCTTCATGTTTGTGCCACAGGCACTTTACAGACTGGGCTGTCTCCCTAGCCCCTGTGCCCTTTGTTTTGGGAACTAGCAGGATCTGAGGGAGGAACAAGGGCACCTTGACTGTGCTCTGTGGAGGTGTTTGCCACAGCAGGAACAGTCACCATTGTAGAAAGGTAAGTGTTTTTTTGTTTTTGTTTTTTTTTGAAAACCAATGTTGTATTGGATAAGTCAAATGCATGCTGAGTGCATTTTCTTTCCCATTAATATCAACTGAACATTTTCCATTTCTCTTGGCTGTTTAGAATTCCAAGCTGGATGTCCTTTTAAGACCCACAATTAACCGCCTGGTGGAGAGAGGGTAGGGGGTGGGAATGGGGAGTGCAAAGTGAGTTGGTGGAGAACGAGGTAATAGGGTCTGCAGGGAAATGCACAATTATAGCTGCATGAGAGGGTTGTCTGATGGGTGGTAGTCTCCATTTACCCACAGGTCTCCACTTTGCTCCATGGAGCAGCAGATAAACAAGCTATGTAATGTCATCATCATACATACTCCTTTGTCCATGTTGGCTGTGCAATTTGGAGGCTACCAAGAAAGCACACGTGCTATTAGGAATTTTAGTTTTCTAACTATAAAATGACATCTGGCCCTCAAAAAAAATTAGATGTACCTGGAAGATGAGCACACATGAGCACAGCCTGGAAGCTTGCCTCCTTCATGTCATTTAATGTCCCTTTGGCATACTTCAAAAGGGAAGAGAAACACCTGGAATCACATCACCAGTCCCAACCTGTAAAAATTTCATGTGCTCCTCTGTCTTCCTGCCTTTGTCTTTTGCCTCTCTCTGTGAAGCATGGATAAATGGACATGCATTCAAACTGCTTCTCTCTCTCTCCCTCTCTCTCTCTCTCTCTCTCTCTCTCTCCCTCTCTCTCTCTCCCTCTTTTTCTCTGTCTCATTCTCATTCTTTTAATATAAATAATCTTTTCTATTTAAAGATTTGATATTTATTTATTTATTTATTTATTATTTATTTATTTTTAGGTCTTTTTGAGACAGGGTTTCCCTGAGATTTTTTTATTTTTAAATGGTGAGTGTGTGTAGGTATGTACACATGAGTGCAGTACCCTTGGAGGACAGAAGAGGGCATAGGATCCCCTGGAGCTGGTGGAATTAGAGGTGATTGTGACATGGGTGCTGAGAACTAAACTTGGGTTCTCAGGAAGAGAAGCAAGTGCTCTTAACTGCTAAGCCGTCTCTCCAGCTCCCTCTTAAATTCCTTTACTTGATATCAATATCTTTAAATAGGACTTTGCCATCATTCATTGAGACGTTTCACAATATCTTCCTAGGCATCTCTGATAGACACATCACTTGGGACATAAAGGTGAGTAAGGCTTAATTGCTGGACCCCCCAGAGTTCCATGCCGAGGAGACACGGGCTGTAGATCCTGTCATTCACAGGAGAAGCTATACTGGAGCTAAAAAAATTTTAAGGCTTCTTTATTTTTATTTTATGTATATGAATGTTTTGCCTGCATGAATGTAGGTGTACCAGATGTGTGCAGTGCCCATAGAGACCAGAGAGTGTGTTGGTTCAGTTGTTAGCTGTCACAAGGGTGGTAGAAATGGAACCTCTGGTCCTATGGAAGAGCAGTGAGTACCCTTAACTTAGTCATCTCTTCAGCCCCATGTATTGAAGTTTTTATGTTGACTAGATAGCCCGTTACTTTTTCATAACATACAGTACACTAAAGCTGAAAGCTGAATCTCATTCAGCTACATTGTAGTGCTTAGTCTCAAATTAAGCAGTTAATTCAATAAATATTAATTATCTACTAAGTGCCAGGCACTCTCATGGCGCTTACATTATGTCAGTGAATAGTCAGTGAAGGAAGATGGAGGTTCAGGGGACAGATTGGAGGCAGAACTCTGTGTGTGTGTGTGTGTGTGTGTGTGTGTGTGTCCATGTGCATGTGTGTCCAGGTGAATGTGTGTGTGGAGGTCAGAGGACACTGGGTGTCCTTCTGTATCATTCTCCACCTTAATCCCTCGAGACAGGGTCTCTCAGTGAATCTAGAGCTGGTGGTTTAAAAGCTCCAGTGGTCTCCCCTGATCCCCCTCAGTGCTAGGGTTACAGATATGCATGCAGCTGTACCTGGCTTTTTACGTGCAAACTGGGGGTTTGAACTCAACTCCTCAGGTTTGAGTAATAAATCCTAGTCCCTCTTAGCCATCTCTGCAGTCCAAGAACTGCTTTCTGCAGGATGGTCAAGGAAGGCCTCACTGATAAGATGGCGTTTGAATAGTGAAGTGAGCCATGAATCTCTGAAGAAAGAAAATGCAGAGCATCTGAGGCAGTAATGAACTGGTCATGTTTAATAGATAGTGAAGAGATGAAGAGGTAAGTGAGGGGAAAGAGAGGAAGTGAAGGTGTATTGTGCGTGGATGCTAGCTTCTTGGTCTGGTAAGGAGTTTGGATTTCACAGTTGGGAGGCCTAGGAGTAGTTAACAAACCAAGTCTTACCTAATGGAATATCACAGTGCTCTTGCTGATGTTTCCAGGATTATGGTCATCTTTATAAGCAAAGAGATGGACAGAACCAAACAAATTCTAGAGCTGCCAAAGAACTGAAACACTGACTTCGTGGTGGGCTTTGAGTAGAAGAGGAATATGTGAACTTCTGTTTGAGTAAAGAACTCCACATGCTATGTTGAGAATAGCATGGAAGGTTTGCAGGACATAACAGGAACACAGGTAAATGGCTACAAAGCTCATTTCATAGAAGATATTAGTATTTTAGACTAGAGTATAGATGACAAGAAGGGAAGATGCTAAATCTGTGGAAAAGAGAGAGCCAATGGAATTGGATATGGTAAGAGAAATAAAACAAGAGGTTTTATTTCAGTGACTGGTGGCTAGCCTCAGACATGTAGTGAGATGGGAGTGGTCAAAACTATCATACCTAGCATTGTCAATTTGCAGGATCTGGAATCACCAAGGACACAAGACTCCAAGCACAACTGTGAGGGATGATTTAGCTTCTGGAAATGCCTGTGAGGGGTTATACTGATTATGTTAATTGAAGTGGAAAGCCCACTAAAAGTGGGTGGAAACATTCCCTAGAGTCAGGTCCTGGACTATATAAAAAGATGGAAGTGAGTTGAGCACAGGCATTCATTGCAGTTTAGAACAGAAAACAAGTGGATATGATAAGTAGACAACTGGACATATGCCTCTGAAGTCTGGCGTGGGGCAAGGTGTCAGGATCTGAGAGTCCTTGGGGTGCGGGTGTCATTTGCAGCCATAGATCAGACTGAGATTCCTTGGGGAGTAAGTGCAGAGGAGGAGAGGAAAGGAGTGAGGGTAGAGCTCTGACTATCCCAGAACATACATGCAGGGAAGATGAAGAAGAATCTGGGGAAAGAGACTGAGAAGAAATGGCTAGGAAGACAGGAGGATGACCACGAGAGACAGACTTCTGAATGTCAGCTGGAGAAACTGTCCCACTTTACCACACTGGTGAGTGTCTGACTCAAAAGACTTCTCACTTTCTGTTTCCATTCTCATCAGTCACCAAAGTCAGCATTCATGCTTTGTGCTAAGAGTGAATGGTATCTTTCTTCCATTCTATTTTTGCTTGTTTTCTAAGAATCAATATTATTGACTTTTCATGAAATATATTGAATTTTGTCTTAACAAAATACCTGAGGATGAATAATTTTTAAATAATAGAACTCGCTTTCTCATAATTCTGGAGACCTGGGAAATCTAAAATAAGAAATGAGTAGATCTGCTGTCTGGCAAGGGCTGCCCTTGTTGGATTGCCAGACAGTGGAAGAGCTATGCATAGTATTTGCATTTCTATTGTAATTCTTCTAGAAGTCACCAATGTCACTTCATAGCCACCTCCACATTCCTAATTTATTCATTTCTGAAAGTGCCTCCCTTCACGTCATCACATTTCTGATTAAGTTTCAACATGGGAATTCTGGAGGGACACAAATATTTAGGCCATAGCACATGTATAATTGATAGGGTGAAACAAAGATGAGCTTGCATTGAGATGGATCACCAGACTGCCAGGCTGTGGGCAGAACTGTCTCACTAGCCATGTCAGTCTTACATATTCGTACCTCACAGTTTGCACTCTGGCATAAAGATACTTTTCTGTACGTCATTGACTTTGGGGGCCTGATATTATCATTTTGAAGTTCAAGGGACATCTGGGTATACAAACTTGACTCGATAGGCCTTAACATATATGAAAAAATACATGAAGTCTTGTGGGCACACTATGAGGGGTACAGATAGGTAAGAGGGGGCTAAATATGATTACAACATATTATATGTCATCCACAAAATTCTAATAAAATATTTTTTTAAAAAGTCAAAATTGTAAATGCCAAGAGCACATAATAGAGACTTTCTGGCATTGTATTAGAAGAACATGTACAATTTGGGCACAAAAATAAGGATAGTTAATTTTGCTTTCTGTGTGACTTGTTTATTTTTAACTTGTCTTGCTCCAAACTGTAATCTTCCAGCAGGTAAACTCTGTGCCTAAAGTATACATTGCTTTCAGAAACTTAGACTAAGTGCTTGGGGGTGGAACAAAGATTTAAAAAATAAATGGAGGCAGAAACCTTCAATTTGACTCACTTTGGTCATTTCCATAATTTGACTAAAATGTAAAAATCTTGAATTTTAAGTTTTCACAGTCACCATTTAGACCCTCAGGTCAACTCCAACCCACAGGCAAAATTTGCTTGGTGCGCATCAGGCTTGCTCACATTTAAAAATTGAGAGATTTTGTGTACACTCACATTTCTTATTCTTTTTGCAAACCTAGAATATAATAATCGTAATAATATATATGAGTCTAAATTACCCAAATGACCACTTTATTGATTCAATTACTTGAGTAAAACTCACAGACCATTGTGCTTTCAGTTGTTGGACCTACAGGACTTATTTATCAAATAAGTATTACAGCTTGAGTCTTCTTTCACTATAATACCATTTTTCAAGATGAGACAAGCAAGTCTTCACTATGTCACATTGTGCTGGATGCTATGAAAAGTAACGCCATGATTTTTTTATATGTCAATATGAAATGTATGCAGTTCTAATAGTCAATAAATATATGTTGTATCTTTCAAGGTCAAGATGTTGCAAAGAACTGATAAACTGGCTCACTGTCACAGTATATACTCCAAGTGTTGGACCAGTCATCAGAATCTGCCATGCTTCCATCTTGGAGATTTTTATTAGTTGGTTTTGAAGAGGTCCAGGCTGTGACCCTCCAAAATATGACAGCATGTCATAATGAATATTTTGAGCTGAAACCAACTAAAGGTATTTCCCCTTCTCCTTCTCATACAAGAAAGAAAAGAATGAAGCTTATCAGTAGAGGAGGGTACAACACTAAAATGAACCAGCATAAGTAAACCATACCAAATAAACTTTATCTACTATTTGTTTTCCCCACATATAAGTTGTCCTGGCTAGCCTTCATTGTCAACTTGACACAGCCTAGAGTCATTTGAGAAAGGAGTCTCAATTGGTGTGTGGGCATACCTGCGAGGAATGGTCTTGAATGGTAATTAGTGTAGGTGGGCCCAATTCACTTTTGGCTATACAAGCTCCATATGCTTGTAAAAAATATTAAAACTTACAAATTATATGCTTTTCTTCTGCTAATCTGTCTTTTGTTAGTTGAATACACAAGGGCCAGTAAAATAACACAAGAAAATAAAGGAATAGTTTCTTCCTTGTCACTTATTCCCTCCTCCACTTTCACACCGATGCCTGACCAATCCTGCTAGAGGATAAAGAATAGAAAAAGAATAAACTTGTGTATCCAGGATCATGACTCATTGGGGAAGGTTATAAGAAAAATCACACAATCAAGAATCTGTGGGGAAACTGAGATGTGAACACAAATGTGCAGAATAGCAGTTGGAGAGATCATTACTCTCACGAAGTGAGGAGTTGGATGTGAATATTTCCTGAGTGACTTTGTTCTTAATGAGACCTAGTAAGTACTTGTATCTTCCCAATGACTCTATTATACATGCTGCATAATAGGTCTGTACCAGACTTCATTCCAGGATATTTTGTGTCCATCTTTTTGTCTGTCTGCTTCTCTCTCTCAGTGTCTCACTGTGGGATAGGTGAAAAGAGGTTAAAAGGATTTAAGTTGGCTCCTAAGGATGGTTCTCTATAATGACACTGGGGCTAATTTAGGAAAGGACATTTTTGTCTTTAACTTTTTATGTATTTGATTGAGCAAGCCACTTATGTCCTGTAAAGTCAGTTTTTCAAATCTATTAATGAAGCATTAGCTTAAATTAGCCCTTTGTATGTGCATATGTGTGTGTGAATGTGGGCACATTCAGAACTCAGGTGTCAGTTCTCACCTTCCACCTTGAGACCCTGTCTTGTTTGTCAGTGCATATCCTAGGTGAGCTGGCCTTTCATCTTCTTGGATTCTCCTGTCTTTGCTTCTCATTTCCTCGTAGGAGTGCTGGGATTACAGGTATAGACCACAGTGTTTGGCTTTTAGGTAGGATCTGTGGATTCAAACTCAAGTACTCATGCTTGCATAACAAGTGCTTTACTGACTGAACCATGTCTTTGGCTGTGACTTAGTCTTTCTCAGCTAGCACTCCTCATATGAATTATAGAGCACAGAAAATTAATGGACTGATAACTATTTTCTCAGTTCTCCTAAGGATAATATAATTTGTGCCATTTTAAATGCATGGGAAAGAAAAATTCCCTTATTGCATACAGTAGCTACCTTAAGAATTAAGGTTTAATCCTCTCAAGGGCCCTAGAAAATTTCTACTGTTGTTTTTAATTCATTTATTGCTGCTCTGTCCCCTATGCTGCTACAAGGTAGAAGGCCACATTATGAGTAAGGAATCCAGGTCACCAGATACCCTCATCCCTCATCTCTCTGGGGCATTAGATTCAGCTAGTTGCAGGGTTTTGCCTACATGGATTACAGTGCTAAGGCAATGGCCAGCACGGTCATAATTTGAAAATTGAAATCTGAGAATCTGAGAAAATTAAAGATTTTGGTGTTTTAATTGATCCGAGGGCAAGACTTCTTGGTAGAGAATTTTAATCTAGCTGGTAGTGCTACAGCATGAGGTTCTGGATCCAACAGAACAAATGAGTGTAATGAGGAACAGTGACAGCTGATGATTTTCGAGTAGCTGTTTTATGCATTAAGTGATTTGAATCTTCACAAAACTCAGTAGCTACTCAGGAAAAGTTGTTTGAATTTTTCTTGGGGGAGATAAACAAGTATCTGTTCACTCCAGCTAGGTCACCAGTGACAGACCAAAGAAACAATTCTACTCAGATTTAGTTTGGTAAACCAATGTTTTAATTGAGGTAAGTTCCATGAGCATGAGTGAGGGGTTACAGGAGCATACGTTCCCCAGCTCATGAGTGATTGGTTACACCATGGAAGAATCTCTCTCTCCCTCTCTTTCCCTGTGTGTGTGTGTGTGTCTGTTCCCCAGCCTACATTCCTCAGGGAGTGGCAGGGCTATGTGAGTCCCTCCTCCCTAGCAATCATTAACTGTCTATATATCCTCAGAGAAGGCACATGGCCTCATGAGTCCCTCCTCTCCACCATGTAAAGTTAATGGGCCTAATTTTGTTCAGGTCTCCTTTGGGTAACTGCAGCTGCTGACACTTCAAGGGGACAACATCCATGTCATGCCAGGAGGACATGTTCCACAGCAGAAGCAAGGAGACTTGGAGGAGTTATATGACTTGTCTAGGATCTCAAATTAGTGAGTGGCAGAGACATGTTGCAAACCAGTGTCTCTACATCTTTGATGATCTTGCACTGTGAAGTCTCTCCTTGGTGACTGTAAGTATGGATATATGTCCTAGAGAAGGAGAAGGCCAGCAATCAAATGAGATTCTAGGCCTGAAAAAGTACTAAGAAAACTAGATAAGCATGGGATATCTAGAGCTAGGGTGGGTAGAGGGGTGTTCAGGGGATGTATACCCAGAACCGGGAAGCCTACATTTAAGGAAATAGCCTCAGTTCCACCTCCAGCAGCTGCCAGCAGAGTTGAAGGACCAATGTCCACCTTATCTGGAACTGATGCAGTGGCCAAGGAGCCTAGGGCATCAATAGGAGTCAATGATGGAGACCTGTTGACAGGTTAGATGATGAGAAGGTGAGGTGTGGTTCTATCTGCTGCAGATGGGACCTGGGCTCCTATTTGGGGTTATAAGCATTTGTCTTGAAAAAGTCTAGCGGACTGGTTGGTTCTCTGCACTGATATCTCAGGCCAAGTATAGCTTTCTATGCCATTCTCGCTGAAATGTAAAGTTCTTGGCTTATTTTAAAGTTTGGGTCAACGGAGCCTTTGTTGGCCATATGACATTTGGCATTAAGGTGTCCAGCTCCCTGGCCTGAGGGACCCCAGACAAAGAGGGCTGAACTGAACTCCCTCCAAGACCAGCTGAGGCTGCTTCTGTTGGTCCTTGAAGTCACCAATGCCTGTCTGGCTCTTTCTCTTTCTCTCCTTCTTCCTTTGATTCTTGTCTCATGAGCTTCTTCAGGTGAAGCTCACCTAGAACATACAATATTCATGATTCTGTGTTAGGTATTAATATATCCAAGAACATTCATAATTCATGGGGAGTGGTGCTGCTGAACAAAGAGCATGAGGTTTGGAGCCAGATGAATCCTGACCAAATGCACATGGAAGCTCTGCTTCGTAGGACCCTGGGGAAAGCCAAGGTGCCTGTTTAAGAATATGCAAAATGACAATAACAACACTAAAATCGGAGGTGTTGAAATTCAGTGGGTTAAAACATGGAAACCACCTGGTACTTACTAAAATTCCAAATACAGTAAGGGTGGAGACACTTGTATCCCAGTGCAGTCACATTTAAAATGTTACATCCTTGCATTGTGTTGCAGCACAGGTCTCATAATATACATACAGATGTATATATGTATATTAATGTATAAATTGTGTAGCCTGGCCTTTTTAAAGACAGGCAGAGCCTGACTGGAGCACTGTATTGTGACTGCCATTTGGTCATTATTCTCAGGAGGCTCTATGGCTTTTGAACAGAGAAATAAATATTTCTATTTGTTCCCTCACTCAGTGTATGTCAGTGCTGCATTGATCTTGGCTATTTCCCTCAGAGGGATGCATGCAGAAGCAGTTTTCATAGTAGAGATAAATAGTAAAGGCATATTTAGTTCTCCACAGTGAACAAGGCTGTGGAGACAAACAGGCACATCATGGAAAGATACTTTTGAAGGTAGATTAAAGGCTGACCATCAAAGTGACCTGCAAGGCCATAAAAAGTGTGCCTTGAAGGGGAACTCTGCTCTTCCTCTGAGCTTTGCTGGAGTTCCTCGGGATGAATCTTGTGTAATGGTTAATTTTGACTGTCAACTCAACACAATGTGGAATTGTCTGAGAAGAATGTCTCATTGAGGAATTGTTTAGATTAAAGTCTATTAGTTTTCTTACTTGGGGTAACTGAAGTGAGGAGGACTACCATGAATGTGAGAGACACCCTTTCATGGCCTGTACCTCGGCTGAATGGAAAGGACAGAGCTACCTGAGCATAAGCATGGAAGCATTCCTTCAGTGCTGTCTGCTCTTGACTGTGGATATTCTTGGCTAGCTTCCCCAGGTTCCTGCCGTCTTGACTTCTCCACAATGATAGTGGAAGTTTGGAACTGTGAGCAAAATAAGCCCTTTGCCCTTCAGTTGCTCTCATCAAGATCTTCTGTCACAGCAACAGGAAATGAAACTATGACATCCTGAATCTCTTTTGTCCCTAAAGCTCAACATGATTCTTCCCAGACTCACTGGTAAGTACTTTAGTGCATGGCTAAGACTGCTAGAGTTCATAAAGCAAGGGGAATTCCTTTTTGAACATAGTGTGGATGTTGGGCTGGCATCTGTCTGGCCCAAAAAGACTGAGAAATCCTTGAACATGTACTCAAGTGGACCCTTAGGAGGGGTGGGAAGATGGCTCAGTCAGCAAAGTGCTTGCCATGTAAGCATGAGGACCTGAGTTTTGATCCCCAGCACCCATGTAAGAAGCTGCATATGGCTGCATGTATCTGTAATTCCAGGGCACCAACTCCATATGGAGAAGAGATATCTGTCTGCCATGTTGACCAATGTTTTTGACTCCCTTAAAATAGAGCTTGACATGAAGTAGGCCCTCAACAGATGTGTCTCAAATGGGAGTTATAGATCCCACACAGATGGCTCCTGTATTCCATTATACCATGAAGAAGGCGTTGCTTAGGACTTCTAAGTCAGATGCCCTCAAATTCCATGGGAACATGTGGTGGAGGTATTTTCAGTCTTGGCCTAGTCAAACAGAAATCAATTATACCAGGTGTGGTGGTACAGACCTGTAATGCCAAACCTTGGGAGGCAAATGAAGGGGATCAAGAGATTTAAGGCCATTGTGGGCTATACGAGACCAATCTCAAAAAAATAAAATAAAATAAAAAATAACCAACAACAATGAAAAAAAAAAAAGGAAAAAGAAAAGTTTGGCTTTTCAAAAGTTCTGGGTGGCTGGAAAACTTAAAAGTTACCTGGAAACCAAGAGGGCTTATTTCTTTGTATCTCAAACACAGTATGAGAGGTGGCATTATTAGTGAGCTTTGACCCACATGCTCAGAATCCCTGCTTCTGTTGAGCAGGGCCTTGTGAAGTAGAAAATGCTTTTCTGATTGGAAGTCATTTTCAGACTTCCTGGGTTGTAGGTAGCTGTTGTCTTCTCTTTCTCTAACCTGGAAGACCCAATACAGAGCATTGAGCCCTTTGGTCCATGTCCTCAGCCTCAGCATCACTGGATAAGTCCAGAAAGCCCCCTACCCCCAGCCCAGCAGGCATCTTCGTAGTTCTGTCTGTAACCTGGAATCATACCCTTGCAACCTAGGAGTGTAAGGAGAGATAATGATTACAAAATATAGTTCTGTTTCAAGACTGGGAATCCAGTGAGATTAACTTTAGCTGTGACCTAGATCATGGAAGGAGATGAGAAACCACCTCAAAACACAGCAATATTTAGTTGGTAAATTTCAGCTTATAATATACTATTTGTTAGCATTACTGTTTAGCATTAAGGAGTTGCTAATTTTGACTTACATGTTGGGGAAAATGTTGTTTCTTAGGAAAGATCGCTCAGTTCAAACCAGGTGGCTATTTTTGGTCCATAGGAGAAAATTACTGGGGGACTGGGGAGATGGTTCAGTGGTTAAGGGCACTGACTCCTCTTGCAGTGGGTCCGGGTTTGATTTCTAGAACCCACATGGTGGCTAACAACTGTCCATAACTCCAGTTCCAGGGGATCCGATGCCTTATTCTGACCTCCACCAGTATTGCACGAGACAGGTGCACCTATCTACATGCAAGCAATACACTCATACACCTAAAATAAAAATAATAAAAAAAGAAAATTATTGGAAGAAAAAATGAGTGTTATAACTTAAAATAATAAAAGAATGGTAGGCCTTATAAAAAGGAGTTGACAGATTCCCTGCAGAAGAGTTTTATTAGGAGAGGGGACCCTGAAGGGAGAGGCCTTCAGGTCCAAAGAGTAGTTGCTTTAAGAGTCAGCTGCCATGTGTAATGACAGGGGCCCAGAAGAGAAAGACAGACCCTTCAGTTCATATCAGTATAGATACAGCATCATACCCACAAACAACTATCATGGGGCCATAATGGGAGACACACACACACACACACACACGAGAGGGGTCAGGGAAATATCAAAATTTCCATTCAAATCCAGAAAACAAATAAGGTTCCTGATTTGTCCTAGTTTGTTTCTCCATTGCTGTAACAAAACACTCTGACCAATGCCAACGTGGGGAGGAAAGGGTTTATTTGTCTTACATCTCCCAGGTCACAGTTCATCAGGGAGCCCAAGGTAGGAACTCACGGCAGGAACATGGAGGCAGGAGCTGGAGCACAGGCCATGGAGGAACACTTCTTACTGGCTTGTTCCCCTGGCCCCTGCTCAGCCTGCTTTCGTATGCAACACAGGCCCACCTGCCCAGGGGTGGCACCACCCACAGTGGGCTGGGCCCTCCCACATCACTCAACAATCAAGAAAATACCCCACAGACATGGCCACAGGCCAGTCCAATGGAGGCAATTCCTCAATTGAGGCTCCCTCAACCCAGATGTGTCAAGTTGACACTAAAGCTATCCAGCACATGATTCCTATAGTTTTTAGGAGGTCGGGCAAGCTTCATACTGTGGGATCTAGTCTAGCCTTTCCTACATGCTGGAGGTGTGACGGAGAGGAGCTGTGAGTCCACATTACATGCTTTCTTCAATTCTTGGTCCTAGAGAGAGCTGCAGGAGTTGTGGCCTAATTTCTGGGGGCATGGTGGTGAGGGTGTCGGGTAGGGCTGTAGTTATCAGGTCTATGATCTAACAGTGAGCGAATTAGAAGCAGCAGGACCGAAAGTGTGGCTACAGTGGGAAGGCAAGGCACAGACAGGGTGTGTTGGAAAGGTGAATTTTGTGTTACTGGAGTTATTGGGTCAGAGCTTGGGTCCTGGCAGCCCTAACAAGGCTTGCTCAGCCACTCATCCTCAATAAGCCAATTAAAGACACAATAATGAAAAACATACAAGGAGAATTACGTGTCTACATTGGAGAGACGAACAAAGAGGTTCAGTGTCTCTCCAGGGTCTTCACGTTCATTTGGGGGATAGCAACATTTTGAGGTTAGATTTAGATAGAGGGCCAGGAGTATGCAAACCTAAGCAGTTTTGGTCAAGGCGTGGTCCAGTCCATCACCATTGTTGCAGCTCCAATCTCTCCTGCAAGGTCATCTGACCAGCTGTAACTTGAGATAAGCTTTCCTTCTGACTGGCTGCAGCTCCTCAGTCTTTTCCTTCTCCCTGAAAGAGATACCAGGGAAATTCCAATTTTGTGGGCCCATTGTTTCAGTAGTATGATAGCCAAAGGAAGAGGCACAAGTGTCTCTTTAGAATACCTGATTCCTGACAGGACAGTTACACTTGGAGCAGGAATCAGCTGAATGCCTGCCATACTGTAGGACTGCCTTACAGGGCCTGGAGACAGTACCATTGAGATAAACTTATGAAAAAAGCCAATTGCCAGAGAAAGACTGGAAACCCTTTCTCAATGGGCTTCATACAACAAAGAGAGCATGCTCAAGATAATTTGCAAAGACTGGAAACCCTTCAACTAGGCTTCACGTAATGAACACAGCACATGTGAGAAAAAACCTATGCTATATAAACACAGAGAAGGTGGGTGCTATGGAAAGTCCTGTAATGTGTCTTATGCCTAGTGACCCCCCCACTCATTTGTCCACTCCTACTCTTAGGAGTGCTTTCTGTTTCTTAATAAACTCTATTTCTAAACATGTGTTCCTGGTCTAATTCTCTGCCATAGAACACACACACCTGGATACTTCAGGGGGGACTCAGATCCATGTCTATAACAGTATCAACTGCAGAATCTTCATCAGACTTTTCCTTGCCCTCCATGTCACAAGGTTAGTGCTTGTATTGGGCAGAGAAAACAAGATAAGAAAGGAAATTAAGATGGAGGAGGTCCATGGCTAGAGAGGGCAGGCAACCCTATATCTGCCTTCCCATGTGTCTCTGCTTCCTGAATCTCCCCAGCTGGCTCTGCCTTTCACTGGGATGTGGAGTTGCATCCATTAGGATTTGTGCTTAGAGGGCTATGCATCACTGTGCAATCCTGGAGATGATGGCTTGCAGTTAAGCTGTCCCTGGGGGCTCTGCAGATTTAGTGATTCACCCTCCTGGAAAGTGTGACTGTATTAATATTGATGCCCCTGGGAGAAGGGTTATTGTGAAAATGGAATCAGGGGATAGTCACTCTGACTGTCTCAGCTCATTTGGATCCATGTACTAGAGGATGCATAGGTAGTTTTACAAAAAAACATTTCTTCTTTGTGAGCAAAAGAAAGGAAGTTATATTCTTTGAAATGAGATTTCAATTTTTCAAAGCAGAATCAATAAGCTTCCTTCTTTCAGGGGACAGAGAAGATGCTGTTAGTCCCCAGCACAGTGGGCTCACCTTCATCTCTCATTCTTTTCATGCTGATGGAAGACACTGTGAGACAGAACCCAGTGAATCCTCTTATCAGTTAAATCTTCAGTCTCTCTTCCCTTGTTCACAAAGTATGCCACTCCCTGCTTCTTAGTAGGACCTCCCTTATATTGCTTCACAATCGTGCTAGCTAAGATGCTGTCTGTATTGTTCCTAGGACAGGGGATTTTAGCTTACAGAGCTGGTGTATAGTGAAGTTAGGATTTGAACCTGTTTTGTAAATTCTTAGATTTAAGTTCAAGAGAGACACTGAAGTGAATTATTCTTTTGGGTGAAGGATTTATTAGAAGTGTGATTAACACCTTAGATGGACAGAGCAGCATGATGGGGGTTCTGAAGAGAGTTCAAGCCTGGAAGAAAGCTAAGGTCCCCTTTTTTTGGTTTCGGAGGGAGATGGGTGTCCCACACCATGTAGTTGATGAGTAGCCCATATCATGTGCTTGTAGTCAGGGGATCGCTGATTCTTGGGTGGCAAGTGAAGGTAAAAGTGTCAGTCTTTTGGTTAATGTGTGTCCATTATATGAGATGTGCCTCAGTTAGTGCCTCATAGCTTAGGATTTGGTAGCCTGGCTATCATATGCCATTCTGTGGACTGTACAGAACTCTGGAAGAAGCAGCATGACCTTGGAGCACAATGTATGATGCTCTACCTACATTGTGGGTGTTTAACAGCATCCCTGGATGGCAATATCACCACTGCATCATGCCCACAGTTTAACAATCAGAAATGTCCTTGGACATTGCCAAAGATCCTCTGGGGGAAACTGGCCTTAGTAGAAACCACTGCATGAGATACACTAATTATTGGTGGAGTGGGGTTGACACTCACAAGCCACAATAGCTGCCTGTCTCACTTGGGACAAGTGTCAGCTCAGGTATGAGACCAAGTTCAGTCACATAAACACAATGTGACCTCAGGCAAGTGCATTAATAGCAGGTTCTCAACATCCTTATCTGTGAAATAGAGGTGATACTAACTACTGTAATAGATGGTACATAAACCTGTGGATAAACTATTTTTAGGGGTGCCTGGCCTTTAATTCTATAGAAGGGTTCCCTGTTTCTGTGATTTCTTCATGTGTATATGTGCATGATCTTGTATATACAGATGCATATGTAAGTGTGGGTGCATTTGAACATGTGTACACGTGTATGTGGGGGCCAGATGTCAACATCAGACATTGTTCACATTGAGTTTTTGAGACAGGGTCTCAATGGACTGAAGCTTCTCAAGTAGACTAGACTGGTCTGTCAATGAACCTCAGAGATCCTCCTGTCTCCACCTCCTCAGTACAAGGATTATGGGTATGCACCCTGTGGAGTTATCCAGTCCATCTAGATGCCAGTGAGACAGGCTGGATGGGAGACTGGCAGCTCAGCATTAGGGGTATGCAAAGGAGATTTTATCTTTCATATTCTCCTCAGTCTATACGACTGCCTGTACTTTCTTCATTAATGTACATTTACAGTCAGTGGCCTCTTCACTCCCCACTTTTCTCTAGGCCTCTCTAGGCCTTCCTTCAGAAATGTACCAGCTGCTGGACTTTTGTGGGGATACTGGAAGAGTAAGCTACTTCCTTGAGTAACAGTGTTTCTAGTGGCCCTGCCTGCCTTAATTCTAGACATAGAATCACCAGGAAAAGATAAATGAGAGGCAGACCCGATCTGAGATTCAAAGTCCTGGCATAACAGCCATTGAAGAGTCATTGAGCCTCCCTCCCTCCCTCTTTCCTTCCCCCTCCCTTGTTTCCTTGTTAGCTTCTTCTGTGTGATGTGTGTACATGTGGAGGCCAGAGGTCAACAGTAGGTATTGTTTCTTAGGTACTGTCCTTTTTGTTTTTTGAGGAGACTGTCTCATTGTTCTGGATTTTCTAAAATAGTCTAGGCTACCTCACCTGTCTCTGCCTCCCCAGTACTGAGAGTACAAGCCCACAGCACAATGCTCAGCTTTTATGTGGGTTCTGGGCATGGAATTCAAGTCCTTATAATTACATGGCAAAGACATTACTGACTGAGCTATCTCCCCAATTTCTATTGGGCCTGTTTCTAATCTTCTGAGTTCACCAGGTCTTGGGCCCTGCCAGTAAGTTCTTGGTTGTTGAGTGAAATCTCTAGAAAGGCTAGAGTCTTTGACCAATGACAAAAAGGTGCTTTACCTGTCTCTTCTATCTCCTGGACAAACACCCTAGCAGATGGGGTAGTTGGTGTCATGGGTGGGAAGAGGGAAACAGGGGATGTGGAGGGGCGTCTTGGGACTCTGATCTGACTGAGAAAGCTGCCATAACAACACTTTGGTTTATTGTTAGAGAAGAAGAATTTATCTGAATTAATATGACAATAGTTTTGAATCCACATAAATATCCCTTAAACCTGTAAATTCTGGGCTGTACGTATTTTATGTTGTTACATAAAAGTGAAATTGTCTTGAGGACTATAGAAATACCCAGGCTTCTCAGCAGATGTTCCAGAATTGTGGTGGGGGCTCACAGGAGGCTTCCTTGGAATTGGATGTCATTGTATTAATAGCTGAGCTTTCAAATGACCCATTTTTTTAATTGTTTTGCTCTTTTTTTCATTGTCCATGACCCTGGGTTACTTAAGGACATTTTCATATATGTATGTAGTTTGCTTTGGGTGTGTTCTTCTTGTACCTCCCTACCCTTAGCTTTAAACCCCTTTTCCTCCTGTTAGTCCCCTTTGTGCCCTAGGTATTTTGCATCTACTTTCATGTCATATAAACACACATGCTTTTAGGTATCTATTTAAAATTTTGGAACATAAAATGTTTGTCTGGGATTGAGTTAGTTTGCTTAATATGATTGTCTTCAGCTGCATCCATTTTCCCGCAAGTACCATAACTTTGTTCTTTTAAAATATTTTGTTTACTTTTAATTTATATGTATGAATGTTTTGCCTGCATACATATAAGGGCACCCATGTTGTGCAATGCCAGCGGAGGCCAGAAGAGGGCGTTGGATCTCCTGGAGTTATGAGCAGTTGTTAGCACCCATGTAGGTGCTGGGAACCAAACCCAGGTCCTCTGCAAGAGCAGTCAGTGCTTTTATCCACTGAATCATCTCTTCAGCCCTGACTTTGTTCTTTATGGAGAAAAACAATTCCATTGTGTGTGCCACATTTACTTAATCCATTCCTCTGTTGTTGGGCACCTTAGGTTCTATAATTTAGCTATTGTTAATATTTACTACAGTGAATATGTTTGTGCAAGTATCTCTGTGATATAACTCGAAAACCTTCTGGTAAATATCCAAGACAATCACTAAATGGACTAATGAAATTAGCTGACGGTTCTTACAAAATGAAGTACAAGGGCTGGAGGGATGCCTCAGAGGTTAAAAGAGCTTGCTGCTTTTCCAGAGGACCTGAGTTCAATTCCCAGCACTAACGTTGGGTGGCTCAAAACCATTTCCAGCTCCAGTTGTAGGAGTTGGATGTTGTCTTCTGGCCTCTTTGAAACTTGCACTCACATGCACACATACACTCACATAAGTAAAAGTGATAAAATAAATCTTTAGGATAAACGAAGTACAGATGTGCAGTACGTATCAGAAAATCACTCAGTGTAACTAGCCATCAGAAAAACCAAAATTAAAACTAAATTGAGATTCTCACTGTAGTTAGAAAGTCAGTCACTGAGAAATCAAGTAACAGCTGGGCTTAGTGGTGCACACCTTTAATTTAAGCACTTGGGAGGCAGGTGGGTTTCTGTGAGATCAAAGCCAGCCTGGTCTACATAGCACGTTCCAGCAGCTGGGCCTACAGGGAAACCCTGTCTAAAGAGAAAAAAAAAAAGAAAGAAATAAGAAGTAAGGAAAGAAATCAAGAAGCAACAAATGCCAGAGAGAGTGTGGACAGAAGAGAAAGGCCTGTTATACTTGCTGGTGGGAATGAACCTAGTCCAAGAACTATGCACATAAGTATTCAGGCCGCTCACATGGTATTTTCCATCTGTGTGACAAGCCTTCAGTCTTAATCCTATTCTGATGTTTAACTGACCATGTTCCCATTTTTAAAGCTAGACAGGGTCTCATGCAGTCCAGGTTGCTCTTGAACTTGCTATGTGACTGAGGATGACCTTGAACTCTTGACCCTTCTTCTACTTCTCAAGTGCTAGGATTCTGGGTGTGTGCCACCACATCTGGCCATTTTTCCATTTTCTCAAAGCTTTTTTTACTGCCTCTCCTATTTAGAAAATGCCACCTTCCTCTTGATGATGACTTATGGTTTTGGAATAAGAAATATAAGCAAGAAGGAATTTTCCATAAAAATAACCCGGAATTTTATTTTCAGGATTATAGAGTGTTATTGAATATGAACTCAATGTGCCTGTAACCTCATGGCACCTACATTATATTTAAAAATGTGCATTTGATAAAGCCTAGGATATGAACCACCAGTCAGGGCAATTTTTCAAAGCCATTGTGCAGAGTCTTGTGACGGCAATAAATACCTAAATATCAGATTAATAATTGCATCCTGACAAGCTTGCTACAGTGGCCACACATCACAAAAACTGTTTATTCAGTGCCTCTCCGGGAAAAAAATGAAATGAGAGGATGCTTTTGTATGAGTTGTTCTCACGTTAAAAGCAAAACCTATGATAACAGAAAAGTACAAAACAAATAGAAAATGTTGGAAGTACAGTTCCGAGTCATTTGTTGAATATTTTGTATTATTCTCATGTCGGGAGCAGAAAGTAAGGATCTGGTATTGTACAGGTCGTCAGGGATTTATGTTGAAATTTTTATAATGACTCTTAATACCTCTCTGACCTCAGATACTTTATTTAACCTTGGTTTTAAATTTTTTTCTCATGTAAGAATTAGAGAACAATACTCCCCATCTGGGCTTTGTAAAGATGAAATGAAACAATATGTGCAGATGTCGTTGTGCAGGTGATTGGAATATAGGAGATGGCACTTACAAAATGTATACCACTATCGCCTCTGGTGAATGCAATGTTTAATTGAGGTGATAGGAATGGGATATTTTGATATTTTAACACTTTGGGGGTTTGACACTCTTTGGAGTTAATAGAAGCAGAGAGAAATTCAATTTATGGTAAAATTTTAACATTTGCATCTCAGGTGAACATAAATATGCCATTATGGGAACTGAGGCTATCTCAAGGAAGCATTAAGGAAGTAATGGATTTTGGGGTACTGTGGTCAGTAGGTGATAATTTCAGTATGAGTAGATAGAACCTAGTTGGATCTGTCGCAGTGCTGATAAATAGAAATAACCTGGTGGGGAGGTAATTTGCATACGTGTATGACCATTATCCTTTTTTCTTCTTAATTCCAGTCTAAAGAAGAAGAAGGAAAAAACATGTAGGCATTTCAATTTCTTTATCTATTCTGGTCTTCTGTATCAGTTGAAAGTTAGGCATTTTCAATCTTCTGTCACTTATTAGCTGTGTTATTTGGAGCAACTTAATTTTTCTAATCCTCTATTCCTTCATCTTTAAAATAGTACTAATTGGAGTACCTGTCTCTATATTCAAGTATGAGGATTAAAGGAGATAATACATGAGAATGTTTTGTCATTCTTAGCTCTGCTAGTATATTTGGTGTGTGTGTGTGTGTGTGTGTGTGTGTGTGTGTGTGTGTGTGAATGTGTGTTGAATGTGCACTGGTGTCTACCGCTATGTGCACCTGTGCATGTGTGTGTGCGTGTGTGTAGTCCAGAGGTCAACATCAGGTGTGCCGCTCTATCTTTCTCATTTCCTTGAGACAGAGCCCCTCACAGAATCTGGAGTTAGGCTTGCAGCCTGCCAGCCCCAGTGATCCTTTCTCTTCCCACCCCATCCACAGAGCTGGAACTACAGCGAGCTCATCCAGGCCTGTTCTCATGCTTGTGCAGCCAGTGCTCTTACCGAGCTTCTATCCAGCTGTAGCTCTTTCTTTTTTTTTATTTATTATTTTTATTTTATGTGTATGCACGTATTGCCTGCGTGTAGGTAAGTGTACTCGTGTCGTACAATGCCCGCAGAGGTTAGAAGAGGCTGTCGGATCCCCTGGGACTGGAGTTACAGACAGTTGTTAGCTGCCATGTGGGTGCTGGGATTCAAACCCGGGTCTTCTGCAAGAAAAACCAGTGTTCTTAACCACTGAGCCATCTCTCCAGCCCCAGCTTTCTTTTAAATTATTTTTATTAACACAAAGAATTGGGTTTTATTATAGCATTTTCCAACAAAAATTGTTTCTGTTGCTTCTGTTCCCCTCTTGTCCCCATCTCCTTTCCCCCACTTGTACCCTCTGCCTCTAGTAGCTTCCTTTCTCTTTCCTCAACATCTCTTGCTCCCCTCTGCTTGTCTCCTATTTACTTTCATAGTCCACACCCACTCCAACCCCCTTATTTACATACACACAAACATTAAAGGTCAGGATTCACATACACATGAATTTTGTCTTTCTGAGTCTGGGTTACACTTCTTAATATAATATTTTCTAGATCTATCCATTTTCCTGTGAGTTTCATTTTTCTTTACTTTTCTCTAAGAATTCTTTCCCTTTACTTTGGCTCTTGTGGCTAAGTTATCCCAGGAAGGGTTTTGAATGGCAGGTGAGTTTGTGAGCTGCTGACAGCTGCTGCTGGAACGTCTTAGGTTCAGGAATTCTGCCAGTTGAAGTAATGACCTTGGAGCCTGGCAAAAAGTGAAAGTTTGAAGGTGATAGGGAGGAGAAGCCTCTGTGATTAAGCATCTTGTCTTTGAACTCCTGATTGCACTAATCTATATATGTATATATGCATATATTTAGTTATAATTTTAATGTGTAATCACATTAAATATTTCTGATGATAGTTTTTAACCCTTCTATGACATGAACCATGGCCATCCCTGTAGTTCCTTCCAGAACAAAACTTTGCTTCAATCCCTTCCTAAGGAATTTAAAGAATATATGTATTTGAGTTTTGGCTTTACATTAAAAAAAAAAAAACTTACAATATTTCCCATGATTTACAGCCAAATGAAAACTTCAGGAATTATAGATGCTTTCATCTTGGGATAACATTTGCTGTTTGCTGGGAACGAATGTCAGCCATAAAAAATAGATGGGAGCTGCTTATTTAGTGTTTTCATTTGTTGTAGCAAATCTATCTGTCAGGTGAATTTGACAACAAGATGAGCATTCGCAGCTTGATTCATACAGGAAGAACAGGAGGAACTCTGCAGAGATTGGACTTCAGCCTGGTGTATAAGAAAAATACAAGTTAGCAAGGAAATCCAAATAAACTGCATAGCCAGAAAGCAGATGGGAGAATTAGGAATGTCACTTTTGCCCTCAGCCATCAGAAAGTGACATGCATTTCAGAAAGTTCCTAGCTTTAAATATATGCCACTGAGAAACTTGGACTTTTGTAGGCCACAAACAATTTTTTTTAATTTTTAAAAATTTATTGACAATTTCAAACATGTATCCAGTGTATCCTGATTATATCCACCCCACTCCTTTCACCCCCTCCCACCTTCCCCAGGCTACCCCTAACATAGACACTTTCAACTGCTTCAACATTTTTTGTTCACATCTTTTTAAAAATTTTGATTTTAATGAATTTTTTTGTATTTCATACAGAATATCTCAAACAATCTTAATCATCTTTATACTCCCATCTTCACTGGCACCCTCCCATAGTCCCACCACTGGAACCCATACACTCTGTCATCCCTGTGTTAAGGCCCACTACCTCAGGTCGGTGTCCCCAGACATTCCCCCGTGCAAGTCCATCCACTGAGGTCTAGGCAGCCTATATAGAGTCTCTTGTTTTAGGAAGATCAGTTTTTCCTCACAGAGCAATAATCAGTTGCCAATATTTCTCCACCTAAGATTGGGGTCTGCTGTTCATTTCCTCAGTTCTATGCTGGGTTTTTGTCTGCCTGAGTTTGCATGGGACTTGTCTGTACTAACACCATTGCCATAGAATCACATAAGCTTAGTTTCTTCACAGAGTTCTATAAGGCAATGCTGAGCATAAGATACACTTATGAATTTGTCAAAGAGATCGTCTTTTGTGTGTGTTTGTAGATACATGAGCATGTGTGTATTCATACATGTGGAGGCCAGAGTTACATGTCAGGTGACTTTCTTCAGTTGCTCTCCAGCTTATTTTTGAGGTAGTGCCTTTCTTTGAACCTAGAACTCATGGGTTCAGCTAGATTGGCTGCCCAGCGAGCTATCTTTCCATCTCTCTCTCTCCCCAGAACTGGGATTACGGGTGTGCTGCTGTGCGCAGCTTTCTCCACATGAGCTCTGGGAGACGGAACTCAGGTTCTCATGCTTGTGCAGCAAGCACTTTCCTGACTGAACCACCTTCTGAATCTAAGATGCTCTGCTCTAGGCAAATACTAGTGGGCAGAAAAGAATAGGGTGTATATAGTATTTGCTCCAAGGGTCAAGGGTTAAGAAACTGGGTAAGTTATGCATGGACAGCAAATACAGAGACAGGAGCATTCTAGAAATAATATTTTGTGAGGTGTCCTGGTTAGCTTTAACTTTCAACATAACCTAGAGTAATTTGCAATAGAGTGTCAGTTGAGGCATTTCCCAGATCAGGTAGGACTGTGGCCACGTCTATGGGGATTATTTTCATTATTAATTGATGTGAGATGACCCACCCCACTGTGGGGTCACCATCCCTAGGCAGGTGGTCCTGGGCTATATAAAAATGCTAGCCAAGCATGAGTCTATAAGCAAGCCAGCAAGCAGAGTTTGTCACGGTTTCTGATTTAAGTTCCTGCTTGATTCCTTCCCTGACTTTCCTCAATGGTGGGCTATAAGCTGTAAGCTGAAATATATCCTTTCCTCCTCTAAGTTGCTTTTGTTAGAGTGTTTTATCACAGTAACAGAAAAGTAACTAGAGCATGGGGCAAAGAGGACAGAGGAAGTTTCCATTTTCACTTGTTGTGTCTGGATCAGAAAAGGCTTCAGAGATGAGAAGAGGCTCTGATGACTCCCGAAGCATTAATAGGTGCTGGATAGAGGGTAATGGGATGGCCATGCCAGGGGAAAGAGCAATATTTGAGCAAGGTACATGGCCTCAGAACCCACGGGCCAAAGGTTAACATCCACATGGGACTTCATTTGAGTACTCTGGTTCGTGTGTGTGTGTGTGTGTGTGTTCTTGTATGTGGAGGTCAGAGGTCAACCTCTGGTATAGTACCTCAGGCATATCCAAGTTAGGCCTCTAGGGAGCCACAGGCCCACAAGTCTGACTTCTTGCTGGTGATTCCTCGCCTCCAATGCTCACTGTTTAGTGTTACTGTTAAGTGCCTTTATTTTCTCTGTCAGAGCAATCCTGAGTAAAGCTACTGTGAACACCTCCAGGTCTCAAGTATAATAAGTAATGAACATATAGGCAAGGCTGAAAATGGTCTCCACTTATATAAAGAATATTTTCACTTATAGGCTAGTAATCAACCAGTGTATCAAACCTGACAAAGACTAGATTCATAAAACACTTCACTTTCAGTTCTTTAATTAGGTACGGTTCTAGTTTTCTTTCTCTTGCTATGGTAAACATCATGAACAAAAGCAACTTGGGAGAAAAGGGTTTATTTCATCTTGCACCTCCAGGTCACAGTCTATCATTGAGGGAGGTCAGGGCAGAAACTCAGGGGAGGAACCTGAAGCAGAAAGAATGGAGGAACACTGCTCACCGGCTTGCTCCCAGGCTCACATTCAGCTACCTTTTTCATGCAGTTCAGGCCCACATGCATAGGGATGGTACCATCCACAGTGGACTGGGCATCCAACATCAATTAGCAATCACAAAAATGCCTCATAGACATGGTCACAGGTCAGTATGATGGTGGAAATCCCTCAGTTGAGGTTTTCTCTTCCCATGTGTATCAAGTTGACAGGCAAGACTGACAATTACAGGTATACTCCTCAATACTACAAGAATACTACAAGGCGTACCTATCTATCTATCTATCTATCTATCTATCTATCTATCTATCTATTTATTTATTTATTTATGTATGTATTTATGTATTTATTTATTCTCCCTCTCCCCCCCCCCCAATTTGGGCGAGGCCAGAGGACAACCTCAGCTATCATTCCTCAGATACTGTTCACCTTGTTCTTGAAGGCAGTCTTTCATCGGCTTAGGACTCACCGAGTACACTAGGATGGCTGGCCAGTGAGCCCCAGGGATCCCCCTGTCTCCACAGCCCAAGCCAGGAGTTTTAAGTATGTGCCTCTATGTCCAGCATCTTCTTACATGAGTTTTGAAGACTCAGGCCAATGTGCTTTCGAGGCAAACAATTTACCAACTAAGTCATCTTCCTAGCCCAAACATCTTTTCTACCTTTTTTTTCACCTTACCCAGTCACTTTGTTCTTTAATATATTAAGCACTAGGTTTGGAAGCATCTTCCATTAAAAGCAACTGTAGTGGATTAAAATTCAACATTAACAAGAATGCAGATCCAGGGTGTGGGATACTGACAATTTAATAAGCTGTTGAACACAAGAAGAAAACAAAAAACTGATCTCAGTTGCAGCAACCCACCCAGTTCCAGGAGTTAAACATCTTAGCCTTCTTGGAAACCAATGTAAAAAGATGTCTGGAATTCTTTTTTTTTTTTTTTTTTTAATAAAAAGAGACTTAAACCCAAGAAAAGCAAAGCTATGCATTCTGCAAAGTATGGATACCCATATAGAAACTGTTCAGTGGGTAGGAGCACTTACTCTGCAAGTGTGAGGTTTTAAGTTTGGATCCCAGCACCTGTGTAACCCCACATATGGGGCACATAGACAGGCAGATCCCAGGGACTCCCTGGCCAGACAATGACCTCATTAAAGAAGAGAGTGGTAGAGGAAGACACCCAATGTCCTCTGGCCTCGGTATGAGGAAATGTGAACCTGTACAGACACATGTATGCAACACACACACACACACACACACACACACACACACACACATTTTCAATATCCAGATCTCTAAACATGAAACTGAGCTATTCTAATTTCCATTAAAACCTCATTATTTATAACAATTGGAGAGGCTATTAGCATTCAAAGTTTCCTCAAGCTGAATTTTTATTTAAAATGCAACAGAAATGACTCTTTAAAATGTTAGTGAAGTACTGTACAGTCAAATATACCTGAGTCCAATGCAAAATTTTAAGCTAGTTTCCTTCTGTTAAATACCTTAGGGAAGAAAAGACGAATTTTCATTAATACTTGTATAGTGCCTAAGACATAGTAAGCACTCAATAAATATGTTTTCAGTGAACATTGTAGCTATCATTAGGTTAAATTCCAATTGAATTAGAATTGGTTACTTTTTATAGATTGGATTTTATTAAAGTTCTTTCTATAGGCCTTTTATAATAGACCACATTGATTTTAATAAAATGTGCATTGATTAAGGCAAAAATGTCAGATTTCTGCCCTGAACACAATCTCCCATAGTCATTAAACAACATTATAATTTAATGAAATCAAGTCATTCACTTTAATTAAAAATAGCTTTTATTTGACCTTCATTTTATTCTGGAGGGCACTGAGTCAAGATTTCTCTAACAGTTAATCATGTTTCTCAAAAGCATTCATTGGAATCTTAAAGTTATAAAACTCCTCCAAACTTTGCGGTTATGTTGTCTTGATGGTTTCACATAAAAGCATCAATCACATCACCCTAAATTTCAATTTGGGAATGATTTTGGGATAAAGGCAAGTGTTTCAACATGTCTCCCCCCTTTTCCCCCAAATTCTTTTCTGTTAAGTTCTGAAAGCAAAGTCACAAAACTAAAGAGGTTGGTTTTCTAAGCAGTTTTCTTCCCTTTTCTGTATTTCCTTTTGATTTTCACACTATCGAATTATTTGTTTTTCATTCTTTTAATCATGTATGTGTGCATGTTGGGGATGTTCATATATGTGAGTGCAGGCATAGACATGTCATGACATGTGTGGAGGTCGGAGGACAGCATCAGGTGCTGGTCTTCACTTTCTACCTTGTTTGAGACATCGTCTCTTCCTGTGAGCTCTGTGTATGCCAGGCTAGCTAGCCCACAAGCTTCCCAGGATTTTTCTGCCTCTGCCCCCTATCTCACCATAGGAGCCCTGGGGTTGCAGATTCATCCTACTGCATCTGGCTTTAACTGGGCTCTAGAGATCTGAACTGTGGTTCTCATATTTGCATGACAAGTGCTTTACCCACTAAGCCACCTCCTCAGTTCCTCATTTTGTTTTATAAACAAAAGTCCTCCCAACAATAATGGCTGGTAAAGTTCCATGTGCCTCCTCATCCAAGGGTTCCTGTATTATAATAGAAGAAAGGGTTTGGTTCTTCACACCCAACCTCATTTCCAGCTGCAGGCTTGTAGTTCCCAAACACACACACACACAGAGCTCACCTGAGAATGAGTAAAAAAACAAATTAATGAGCTCAGGCCTCTGCAGGTTGGCCAGCAGAATTTACTCCTGCCTCCTGTCATAACTGTGCTTCTGATAGCACCAAGTGTCATGCCCACGGGCCTGGCTCAAACAATAATCATACTCAAAGCATATTCTAACTAATTATCTAATTCTGATGAGCTGTTTATGTTTAATTTTGTGAATATTGGTTTTTGAAATGGGTGACCTTGAGAAGCATTTCAGACAAAGGAGAAAAAGGCATTAAAACTCCTCCAGGTATAATTAACTTATGTTTGAGTCCCATCCAATTCTCTTATTTAGCATGTGGGCTGATCTTTATTTTAAAAAGAAAATGATACTCAATATACCTAATATATTCACGGGTTTCAGGGCAAGTGGCCAAGACGAGGTGAAGAAATCAAGATGGAATAACTATTTCCTCTGAACTAAACAAGCCTTCCTGGAGGGATAAGAGATGCTCAGAAGACTTGAAGCTAACAAAGCTGCAGAGACTCTGGGAGCTCATGAAACTGACAGGTCTCAGGAAGCTCAGGAAGTTAGGAGACTCACAGGGCAGCTCCCTGAGGTTTTATAAGCTGGAAACAGTTGCTGCAAGTGAGAAGACTTTTCAGAGGGGCTGACTGTAAGTTGTGCAGGGGACTCCAGGGATACAGCTCTGGGAGTTGTTACCCATGCAGAGGTGGGTTTTTTCCATACAGGTGATGTGAATGTGTGTGGTGCTGGGACCTCTACTTTCTGCTTAATTTTGTTGTAAATTTAAAATTGCTTTAAAAATAAAGTTTACTAAAAAACTGACTACACAATTCTTCCATATATATTATATATCTGAATCATAGATATTTGAGATTGAAGATTGTTATGGCATGTATTCCATATCTTGTAAATCCTTGTTGTTTTTCACTTTGACAGAAATTCTACATTTTTCCAAATAAAAAGTGCAGCAGAAAAAAAAAAGTGACTCTCAGGATCCGTAAGATTATGTGGGGGCTAGAGAGGTGGCTCAGTGGTTAAGAACACCGGCTGTTCTTGCAGAAGACCCAGGTTTGAATCCCAACACCCACATGGCAGCTAATAACTGTCTGTAACTCCAGTTCCAGGGGAGCTGACGGCCTCTTCTGTCATCCATGGGCATTGCATGACATGGGTGCGCTTACGTACATGCAGGCAATACACCCATACACATAAGAAAAAAAAGATTGTGTGGGTACAGTTATCCACAATGTAATTTGTTATATTTAGAAGGACAGAGAAAAAATGACTTTCAGGTAAAAGACAGAGGCAGATCTTGCAGCTGACTAAACGGGATTTATTCAGCAAAGGTCACAACAGCTTCTTCTCTGCAGAAAAGCAAGTGGTGCAAAGGTGTGAGGGGGTGATGGTGAATTTTATAATACTAGAAACAAAGAAGGCACACACAGCTATGAAGTTTGAGGTAAGGTGTCCTTGGGCCCTGTTCCTGGAGATGCTTCTTTCAATAGAACAAAGAAGCTGTTTTCAGCTCAGATGGCTAGCTGATAACCAGGGCACAAGGACAGCAGAGAGACATTTTGGCAAGAGAAGTGGATTGTCTGGCTTTTTGCAGCTGTGGCACTCTGTCAGGCCTGAGATAGGCATGTGACTAACTATTAACAGTGGGGCAAGGGTGAGACATTTGTCTCAGTGAACTTCTGGTTTCTATCATAATTTCTCTCAGAAATTGGAACAGCTTAGGAGGTTGATCTGATATGAAATTCTCAAAGAAAGAATAATAAAAGCAGTCTTGTTGATCAATGGAATAAATTAGAAAATGAAGAAATAACCCACTCACAGTCAACTGACTTTTGAAAAGGTGCCTACATGTGGGTGGGAAGTGTAGAATCATACATAAATGTTGTTGGGAGAACTGGGTGTCCACAAACAGAAGAATGAAATTTGACTTTCATCTTACACCATATGAATATTGACTTAAAAGTGTCTAAAATCTGAAATATGAGACCTACCTGAAACTGTAAAACTATTAGAAGGAAACAGGAACATTTCTACAAAAACCATTCTGACTAATGCTTTCTGTATATGACTAGAAAAGCAACATAAGCAAACCAGGCAAACAAGACTGTGTCAAACTAAGAAGCTTCTGTACAGAAAAGGAAACAGTATGGGCAGCTCTGGAGTCAGAGAGAACACCTGCAAACCTGTCATCTGCTAAGAGGTTGATAGCAAGATGTATAAGAAATTCAAGTCCACAGCAAGAAAATATAAGATCAGCTGAAAAGTAGTCAAATTATCTGAATAGACATCTCTCAAAGGCATAAAAACTGATAAACAAAAATACTTAGTATCTTTAATCTCTGGAGAAACACAAATGAAAATCATGAGCGGCTGGAGAGAAGTGCTCTCTTAACCAAGAGCACTTGCTGTTCTTGCAGAGGAACCCTTGCACAGTTTGGTTCCCAATCATCCAACGCAAGCTACAGGGGATCTGATGCCTTTTTCTGGCCTCTGTGGACATATTCATGCACATATGTGTGGATGCACAGACACAGACAAATACGTATGCACATAAATACAAATAAAAATAAATCTTTAAAATACATATAAAAAAAGAAAATCATAATTAGATATCTCCTTGAACCTATTGGAATGACAAGCAGCAGCAAGATGAAAGGTAATCTGACCCAGAAAAGGGATACATTATACATTATTATGCATTGTTGGCATGTATGTACATTAGTACTGGCATTATAGGAAAGTGTATAGTAGTTCATCAGAAAACTAAAAGTAGGGCTAGGGATATAGCTCAGAGATAGAGTGCTTGCCTAGAGTGCTCATGGCTCTGAGTTCTATCCTCAACTTCACCACAAAAAAAAAATTAATAATAATAGCAATAAAAATGATAGACTACAATGGAACCCAGCCCAGTATTCCACTTCTGAGTCTACATCCATACTAAATGAACTCAGTATGTGGGGGGATGACTGCATTCCATGTTCATTGTAGCATTCTTCACAGTAACCAAGATTTGGAGACAACATAATGCTCATCAGTGGTGCTTATGCATACTAGAATACTGTTCAGCCTTTCAAAGTAAGGAACTCCTATCACTTGTGACAACATGGGTAAATTTGAAGGTCATACTAAATGAATTAATTAGGCCTAAAATTAAAAAAAAAATCATTGTACATGTAGACCCTAATAAGACTGACCCCACAGGCAGAGCAGAGCAATGGTGACCATCAGTCAGGGCCAAGCCATTTTGCAAAGTTCCTCCATTTGGTTGAACTGTGATGGTTCCTGAAACTACAGTAATCTGAATTTTCAGAACTAAAGAAACTTGTTTCTATGATTCTTGCCTCCCGTCTACCCCGACTACCCCCAGCCATGGCCAGTCAAGAGAATGTTTAGGGATCCCCTCAGATTCTTTCACTCCCTGGTTACCCCTAGCAACTGCCATCTGCAGGCCAAAAAGGGAAACATTTCATTCCACCCTAACTTCTGCCCTATAAGTACCCCAAGCTATAAGCAGATGCAGGCTGTACGTCTCACACCAGAGATCTCCCCTGCAGGTTTTTCTCCCAAATAAAAACCTGTATTGTTGTTGAGTCACTTGTTCCCCTGTCTCTTTCCTTCCTGTGGACGTTACCATTTATGGTTACCACAGGCTGTGCAGGAAAGGGAAGACGAATGAGGAGTTGTTAGTTAATGTATACAGTTTCAGATAGACTGAGGACTAGGTTTTGAGATTTATTGCAGAGCAAGGTGACCTTGGCCAATCAGTGAGGCATTAGATACAGATTTCAAAGTAACTGCAGAGAATGACTCACAATGAAAAAGACAGGTGAGTAAATGGATGATATGCTAGTTATCTTGACTTAGTTATGTGACATGGTATGCACTTATCACACTGCATCCCATAAATATATACAATTAAGACTCATCAATAAAAATATTACCAATAGGGCTGGTGAGATGGCTCAGTGGTTAAGAGCACTGACTGCTCTTGTAGAGGACCTGGGTTCGATTCCCAGCACCCACGTGGTGGCTATGAATCATCCTTAACTCCAGTTCCAGGGGAATCCAAAGCCCTCTTCTGACCTCCGCGGCACTGCATGACAGGTGCACTCACACACGTGCAGGCAATATACTCATACACATAAAATTAAAAAATAAATAAAATTTAAAAAATACTAACAATAATAAGCTCAGGAAAGACTTTTTAGATGACAGGAACAAAGACCACAAAGCACTCAAGCAGTCCTTTCTAAATGACTTTCTCCCTGCTGATGTTTTGTGAGTCATCAGGCAGAAGTGAGTTCAAGGTTTTGCTTGCTGGTGGATGCTGCTACTCACTGTGGCTAGAAAGATGAAGTGAAGATATCTCTGCTTGAACAGCGTCAGGAGATGCGAGGCTTAGCATAAGATAAGGATGTACTCCATAACAATTGTACACTATCCCCTTGTTCAGTGAGGAATCCTCCTGGTGCCTTTAAAATAATTTACATCAATAGAAACATCTACTTGATGAGTGATTTTTCTAGAATGCAGCTATTCTTAAAAGCAACACAAAATTTCATTCTTCTTTTGATTCTGTAGTTTTTTTATTTCTAACATTTCATTTGAATATGAAAAATACATTTAAAATTTCTTTTTGGATATGTTTCTAAAGTCATGTTAGCCCCTGAGATACCAATCTTCCTTTGAACCCACCAATATACCTACATGCAATTTAGCATGGTCAAAGGCTACCCAGACATAACAGGGGTAAGCTTTATTTTCTGCTCAGAAAGAATTCTGTCTGAAGTTCACTTGCTTTCAAGTTTAAATGAACACATAATATGTGTTTGTTGAATGACTGAGGGGGAAACCAGTTATATTAGAGAAAGCTTCTTTTCCTCTTGTCCCTTAATAAAGTATTATCACCTTGTAAAGAGAGTAAAATGGACATTTGTAGAATATATTTAAGTAGAGGTGTTAGCTTTTTCATGATCCACATGTGGTAACATCTGGTATGAGCATCTGTGTGTACATGTAGCTCTGCTGCATCTCCTGTTTAAGTCCTCACTCTCCCCTGTCACCTTGTATTCTGGTCACTTTTGTATTCCCGTACAGTATTTTAAAATACTAATTAAAATGTATGCCAGTATCTGTAGAGATAAGAAAGCTAGGGAACATAAGAGACTGAGTCTTGGTTCAAGGCTCTGCTTTTGAGAATTATCTCATGGAGCCTGTGTTGGCACATTAGCAAAGTTCCTCCTGCACAAGAAAGCCTTCAGGTCCTGTTTTCTGCTTAGAGTGCTGACTACACACACTTCCATGAGAGTAAAAGATTGTTATGTGGATAAAGTTTTTCCCCTTTAACTCTTTGAAAGACAAAATCACATTTTTGGTCTGGAGAGATGGTCCAGTGTGTAAATGTGCTCACTACATACACCTGATGACCCGAGTTCAATTCTCAGAACCCATGTATAATGCTGGATGGGGTGGCACAGGTCTGTAATTCCCACATTCTTGCTGCAAGATGGGAGGTGGAGACAAGGGAAGCCCCAGAGGCTCATGAGCCAATTAGTCCAGAGTACAAAGCACAGAGGCAGACATAACCAGGGATTCTAATTCAACAAGGTGGAAGGTGAGAACTGCAGAGTGTGTGTCCCTGGATAGGACTCCTATATTAAACCTCATCCACCCATGATTCAGGGACCATTGTGGAAGAGGTGGGCAGAAGTATTATAAGAGCCAAGGTGGTCCATGAACATAGGGACACAGAGGCTTTAGGCCACTGGAAGCTTGTTCATGTGAACATGTGGCAATGGTGGCATCAAGCACAAGACCCATGCAAACTCAATCAGACAAGGGCCCAGAGTGGTTCGAAGGAAATGGACAGAGGGCCAGCCCTAGCCTAAGAACTGTTGGAGACTGATTACTGCTGGGTGAGGGAGAGTAGACTTTCTTTAAGATCTCTAGATTAGCTGAATAGATTCCAGTGAATGAACTTGGATCAAAGGACATCTGGGTAAAATGCTTGACTGGATGAGACTTAACATATATAGCAGAATACATGAGGCCCGGTGGGGGTGGAGTATGAGTCACGGATGGGGGATGGGGTCTTAATTTGATTGAGAACTGTTGTATGAAATTTACAAAAGATCAATAAAAATATTTTTAAAAATCACAGGAATCTGTTACTTTCTGAGTATATTTTTGTAACAATAACAACAATGACAACCTGAAGTAGCAACACTAGCATCTACCATCTATTACACATTTACCATGAATTATGGGATCTTGTTCTCTGTGGAAAATGATTCATGATAACCAAAGTTTTAGCTTTGAATGGGTGAATCTATTATGGATACAGCAAGCAAAAGTAAAAGAACAAAGATCACTTAGCAAATAGAAGCTGAGGACGAATTGTAAAATATCTTCAGATCAGGCATTTACAACCTGGAGCAGTCTGAGAGAGCAAACAAACGTAACATCATCAAATCAAGCATTTACAATGTTCAGCAGAAGTGACTAGAGAAGCCTGACTTAGACACCGTGCTGGACCACTTCCTGGTTGAGAGATTCGCTGTAAGAACATCCTTTTCCAAGGATGACATGATGGCTAACCATGGTTTTCAACTTGATATGCTTTGGAAGAGGGAACCTCAAATGAGTAATTTCTTCCATCAGATTGGCCTGTGGTCATGTCTTTGCTACATTTTCTTGGTTGCCAATTGATGTAGGAGAGTCCAGCCCACTGTGGATGGTGCCATCCCTGGGCAGATGGGCCTGAGCTGTGTAAGAAAGGTGGTTGAACATGACCCTGGAAACAAGTCAGTAGCATTTCTCTGTGGTCTCTACTACAGTTCCTGTCTCCAGGTTCCTGCCTTGAGCTCCTGCCTTGGCTTCCCTTCATGATGGACTGTAACGTGTAAGCAAAATAAGCCCTTTCCTTCTAAGTTGGTTTTGGTCAGTGTTTTAACAGCTGCTCTGTTGCTGTGATAAAACACTGACCAAAAACAACTTGGGAAGGAACTGGTTTATTTCATTTTAAACTCCCAGGTCATAATACACCACAGGTAATAGAAACCAAACTAGAACAGATGAGTTTATGGCTTCTTATTCCTTCCATAGGCATTTTTATACCATGGGATAAAAAATACTAACCTCCACTGTAGCTGTTTTCAAGTGTGAAAGGTTTTTAATACACTTAGTTGTTCACTATATTTTTTTGTTACCTGTTACAAATTGAGGGGGCCAACCTGCCCCAATACAGGGAGTTTTGGAGGACACTTGAAATAAACATCCTGGAGTCTGGGACAAGATAGCCTTCTTCATTTCACTCTCAGAATCTTCTTTTAACAATTAAACAGTACACAACAATTTATCAATATAATGTATTTTAAGCTCTCCAGACCCATACTGGATGTATCTCAGCCATATCACAGGTATCACAAAGCCTGTTTGATTCTTCTTCACACATCGCTGTGAATGGAAGCTCCAAGCTGGGGACAGTGCTCAGAGTTTCATTTCAGAAATGAATCAGAACCCCAATAAGCTCCTTCTTCCTTAGGGTACTGTTCTGACTGCCCAGAGGTGACTTCAGTGGGCAGCAGAGATAAATGGGGAGAGAGAGAGAGAGAGAGAGAGAGAGAGAGAGAGAGAGAGAGAGAGAGACTAATTATTACCAGCCAGATTGCCAGCCAGATTTGGAAGAGGCTTCTTACACATTCAAGGTCCCTTAGAAGCATCATCCCAGGAGAAAAGGTTAACTAATTGGAGACCACAAACCTCTATCTGCTATAACCTCTCAAGTTCCTTTTCTCTCCAGGTATATGCTGTAATAATAGCTTGTAAAAGATGGATTATATCATGCCCCATACAAATGGAATGAAAATGAGGATTAGAAGAACAACTGGGAGTCAGCAATATGGTTCAGTGTGTAAAGGTACTTGCTGCCAACCCTTAGAACCTGAGCTTGAATCCTGGATCCCTCTGGATAGAATGGGAGAACTGACTCCTCTAAGTTTTCTCTGACCTCCGTGTGTACACTGTGGTTCACCAATCTCTCACAAAAATATAAATAAGTGGAAAAAATGAAGGAGTCAAATGTTACGCCTTAAGTCTTACAGCTAATTTATGATGGATTTGGGAGAGAAACTAAGGCTTGATTGTTTACAAAACCTGTGTTCTGTTCATCACACTAGTTCTTAACAAGCTATGTGTTATATGATATTAATTCCAAGAGTTGCTTTTAAAAAGAAAATTTCTGTAGTCAATTTCAATTAAAACATTTACATTGGATCTTCTAGACTCCCATGATACGCTGAAGCACCTGAGAGCCCAGACCTATACCAGCTACTCCATAGGACCCACTAGTATTTCCCAGGATATGGGAAGTAACCATTCACCATAGGCATAATAGCAAGCACTCCCAACACTTGGGTTACTGTCATTCCTTGGGCATCACCATTGGCTGCCCAGGGATCCTGGTGGACCACTTCAAGTTCTGCCCACAATTTTGCCCCTGTTAGTAGAGCCATCACTGGCCACTATCTGGGAAAAATGCAGACTTTTGCCAGTTGATCCAAGGGAATCCTTGGCCAGAGCCTCATCCTTACACTAGCACTCCAGTGGGACTGCCCACTACCTACTTAGCCTCCTGCATCCCCGTAGCCTCACACTTCCCTAAAATTGCCCTCACATGGCCACTGTTTCTTTGGTTCTTATTCATCCTCCAGGATTCAGTACAGGCTTTACCTTCCCTTGAAAAATCTTCCTTGAATTCTATCAATACCCTAATAAGTGAGCACATTTGTCTATGTTCTGTCAGCTTGTAGATTTTGTTTTACCGGTATAAATTTGCTCTCCATGTTATTTCATTGTTGGTTTATCTGTGAGCCATTTAATTATATCTTTCACTTTTGCCTAAAGCCATCAACCCTACAGTATGTGCTTCTTGAGGCATGTGTGTGAAAGGAGGCTTGAGGCCAAGGAACCCAGCTCTGTGGCTCTCAGTCCCTAAGCATTTGCCTTTATCTTCTGAGAGCCTGTGGGCTTGTAAGAATCATACCTTTAATGATGTAACATGTCGTAATCCTAGGTCTTTAAAACCTGTAACAGCTTCAAAGAAGTTCCAAACATGCCAGAGATTTTTCTAGTGTCTCAGTGTATTTTCTGCTATGCTAGTAGTTTATTCTGCTAACTTTTCTCCTTTAATATATATTTTGTTATTTTAAATTGTAAACACACTCCTAAAATTGAAACAAGTATGAAGATTCATAAAAAAATCTAAACTAGATCTTCCATCTGACCTAGCTATACTACTCACGGGTATTTACCTGAAATCTTCTAAGTTCATATATCACAGAGATACTTGCACATCAGTGTTTACTGCAGCACTGTTCACAATAGCTAAGTAGTGGAATTGACTAAGGGGTCCAATGATAAATAGATAAAGAAAACATGGCTTATAAATATAATGAAATTGTTTTCAGCCTTAAAGGAGAGTGAAGTTATGGAATTTCAGGAAACAGGATGCATGGGAGGTAATTACATTATGTGGATTAAGCCAATCTTAGGAAGACAAATATCATACTTTATTTCTCATTTATGATTCCTATATTTTGTATAGTCACTTGAAATTATATAGGTGTATATATAATTAAAGTAGACATGAAATTAGCTGAGAACAAATGGGGAAAACAAGAGGAAGGGAAGAGAAAAGGGAAGGTACAGGGAATATGCTGTCAACTTTGATCATGCTGTGACTATAGTCTTCTTGTTTCCTGCTCTCAGGTAAGGCATTTTGAGAATTATCACAAGTCTGTTCTTATATCATGTTCAATTCTTGTGACTCTACTGGGGGGACACCAACTCTAGCTTTAGGAGTGGCCTGTGCACATGCCATATGCAACTGTGTGTGTGTGTGTTTGTGTGTGTGTGTGCATTTGGAGGTCAGAGATCAACTTTGGATGTTATTCCAGGATGCTGCCAATTCTAGTTTTTGAGACTAGCTCCCTCCATTGGCCTAGAAGTTGCTAAGTAGGATAGGCTGTCTGGCCAGTGAGCCCCAGGGAACCTCATATTTCTACTTCTCTGAGCATTGGGGTTATAAACACACCCCATGCCCAGCTTTTTCGTATAGGTTTTCATGCTTGTAGGGGAAATATTTTACTGACCTATCTCCCCAGCCCACCAAATGGAATTTTGAGTAAAGTAAAACAGACTGAATGTGGTTATGATGTATCTTTCCTGATATTGAGTATTAAATAAATCATTCATTCATTCCTTGCTAGATAGATTTAGTTATCCATTTGTAAAACAAGTTTCTATTGAACATCTGCTATATACCAACTTCAGCTTAGGGAATGTGAATAGAACAAAACCAAAAATCTATGTCCTCTTGAAACTTAGAACAACTGGGATGTGGGAAGGAGAGAGGCAAATAATTAGACTGGTAAGTGAGCAGAATATTTCAAATGGTGATTAAGCAACATCATAATATGTTGTGAAGAGAACACGGAACTGTGACAGTATCTAGTGTGTGCATGGGAAAGATTGACTATTATATGACTGGGAAAATTATTTCAAGAGGCAGCATTAAAACTGAGACTAAATGATGAAAAAGTATCAGCTAAGGTAAGAGGCATGATGGTTATTATTGTCAGTGTGACAGGGTCAAGAATAACCCAGGGGACAAAGCTCTGGGTATGTCTGTGAGTGGGTTAATCATGGTGGGAAGATCTACAGTTATGTGGGCAGTTCCATTTCATGGTCTGAGATCCTGGACTAACTAAAAAGAGAAAGGAGCTGAGCTGAACATCTCCCTCTTTGATTCCTGACTGTGGATCAACGTGACCAGCTGCCTCATGCTCCTGCCACCACGCCTCCCCTACCATGATCATCCACACTCAAACTGCGAGCCAAATATTTCTTCACTGAGTTGTTTTTGTTAAGTATTTTATCACAGCAGTGAGAAAAATAGCTGATATAGGGACAAGTAAGTGCAAAGGATCTAAAATGAGGAGGAAATAGGCATAGTTTTAAGAAAAGAAGAAATCAGAAAATGATAAAGTACCGCTCAGGCTTAACTCATAGAGGGCCTTGAAGTTCTTTCTGCCCAGAGACAGTTGGATTTCATTCAAAATGGAAAACAATAGAGGTACTAGGGAATCCAAGCAAGAAAGTGGCATGACCTGATTTATGATGAAAATGACATTATGTGAAAATGGGATTGGGAGGATGAAAACAGGGTCAGTGAGGCCAGGTAAGAGGAAGCTTACAGTGTAGTGGGGATGGCAGGTGACAGGGGCCTAGACAGCAGAGGAAAGAGAGGTGGCATGAGAGTGAAGATTTAAACTGATGGAGGCATTGAATCTAGTGGGGGAAAAAGAGGGGGAGGAGGAGGGCCCACTGAAGCCAGAGAATATCATTGGTGATGGTTGGAGACACTTTCCCAGGTGAATAAAAACAGTAAGAAGAACATGATCTATAGTAAATCGTGAGTTCTGTTTTGAGACCATTTGGTGTGAGACAGAAGGAGTAAGAAACTTCACATAAGAGTCTAGAATCTGGGACAAGGTTAGGATTGCAGATATAAATTTGAGGTCATCATTTGTTCTAGTTAGCTTTGATTGTCAACTTGACACAGCCTAGAGTCACTTGAGAAGGGAGTCTCAGTTGAGGAACTTTTCAGATCAGATTAGTCTGAGTGTGGACATGTCTGTGGGGGTTCTCTTGATGGTTAGCTGATATAGGAGGACCCAGCCCACTCTGGGTGGCACCACTCCCTGAGTGGGAAGTCCCGGGCTGCATAAGAAAGCTAACTAAGCATAAGCCTGTGAGCAGGCCAGCAAGCAGTGTTCCTCTGTGGTTTCTACTTCAAGTTCCTACTTGAGTTCCAACCCTGACTTCTCTCAATGATGGGCCTGGAAGTATAATCCAAATAAACTCTTTCCTCCCCCAAGTTGCCTTTTGTCAAAGTGTTTTATCATGGCAACAGGAAAGAAGCTAGAACATTAGTATAGAGACATATTTAAATATATGAACTGGATATGTTCACCTCATGATATTGTTTCAATGAAAGAGAGTAATTAAAGAATGAGCTGGTGGACCCTGTAGCATTTAAAGTGAATCAAAATTGAGAAGTCAAGATGAATGTGTCAAGAATATATAATAATTATTAACATGTAGACATTCACAACAGGATCTCAAATGTGTGATGCAAAACTGGAGAGAATTAAAGGAAGAAATAGGCAATTCCACAGTTGAATACTTTAATACGCCAATTTCAGTAATGAAAAGAACAATTAGAATATCAGGAAGGGTGCACAAGATTTGAACATTATAAACCAAATTAAGCATAACAGACTCCTGTAGGTTAATCTATCCAACAATGGCATAATAATTTCTTAAGTGTACATGGCACGCTCTACAGGATTGATGATAGGTTAGGACTGATGGTGTACAAAGAATTAGATCTGAACATGACATAAGAACATTAGAAATTAGCAACATGTATATAGAAATCAAATAATGAGGTTCTTTATAACAAGAAAAGTAACTTAAAATCAACTAACCAAAAGTTAGTTACTTTGAGAAAACAAAACATTTGATAATACTGAACTAATCTAGACTAAGCAAATAAGAAAAAAGCCTCAAAATACTAAAATTGGAATGAGAAGGTGATTGTTAGTATAGACTTTATATTAACAAAAAATAAATCATAAGGGAATCTGATTTAACAATGGCCTATCAACAGTTAAGGAAACTAAATGATATAAATTTTCTAGAAAGCTACAAAGCATGAGAGCTGGCCTACAAAGACATAGGAAATACAAAGTTATATGTAACAAGTTAAGTGGTTGAATTCATAATAAAAAATTTGTACCAACAAAAGCTTTGGACTCTGGAATATGGGGTCCCTGATGCATCTACAGAATACCTAGAGCACAGTGAGTATCTACCACAAACTCCCCCAAAGTGCTGTCTTTATTTCATTCCATAAAGCCCTTGTTACCTTGCTATTGAAATACATTAAACATCTCACAACAAAAGAATAGCACTTATTAGCCTCACTTACGAGCACAGGTACAAAGAACCTCAATAAAGTAATAGCAAATTTATCTAGCAGCATATAGAAAAGGTTATAGGCTGTGACCAAATGGTAATTTTCCCCAGGTGTTCAAATTTGATCTAATATACAAAAATCAATCAATGTGACACGTCATGTTAAAAGGATTAGGAGCAGAACAAACAACACCAAAGGATACTGTCAACAAAAGCATTTGACAAAACCTAAAAAACTGAAAAAAAAACAAACTAGAAGTAAATGAATTTTTTCAACATGATCAAGGGCATCTAAAACAAAAGCCCCACAGTTAACATAATGTTCAATGTTGAGAGATTGAAAGCTTTCCTAATAAGACCAAGACCAACAAGGATGGAGTAAAAAAAGAATAAGAGACTGCAGAGTGTGTGTTCCTGGATAAGATTCCTATATAGAACCCCACTCACCCATGGCTCAGGGACCATTGTAGAAGGGGGGCGAGAAGACTGTAAGAGCCAGGGCTGGTTCATGAACACAGGGAAGCAGAAGCTTTCAGGCCACTGAAAGCTTACACATGTGACCTTGTGGCAATGGCAGTATTGAGCACAGGCCCATGCCTACTCAATTAAACAAGGGCCCAGAGAGGAGGAGAGAAATAGGTGGCAGGCTGGCGCTAGACTTAGAACTATTGGAGACTGATTGCTACTGGGTGAGGGAGAGTGTGATCTCTAGATAGACTGACTAGACTCCGGTGGATGAATTTACACTGAAGGACATCTGGGTACAAATGCCTGACTGGATTGGACTTAACATGTATGGTGGAATACTTGAAGTCTGGTGTAGGGGATGTGGGGCATGAATGCGGGGGGGGGGGTGTCTAAATTTGGTTATGAATTGTATGAAATTACAAAAACTCTATTAAAAATTTTAAAGGAAAAAAAAAACCCTTCATGTTACCTATGAAAAACAAGGTCAGTTAAGATCACTAAATGTGCAAAAATTATTTGTCAAGGGAAAATGGGAAAATGGGGTACTTTAACAGGGGAGGGAAGGAAAGGTTAGACAAAAAGCAAGAGAAAAAAGGATAAATAAAGATGAGTTGGTGTGAAAAACCAGAGGGAAATGTATTCACTCAAAAACCTACATACTCAAAAACACACATACTATATCTGAACATGAGTGCATATATATACCTAAAGGTATATAACAAGAAACAGTGCCAGATGAGAGAAACCTCCCTTTGAGTTGTTGGTCAGGGTAGTCAAAGACACCTCTAAATAGCACAAGCTGTTGCCACAGCCCTTGATTGCCTCCTAGAATTTGTGGATAAGATCCTATTGCTGAAGACAGAACATATTTTGGACACAAGACATACTTCGGACACAGGACTTGGAACATTAAAGCTGGACCTGACTTAGAAGCCACCTTCCTGAAGGCTAGCTGTCATTGTTCTAGAGGATACTATGCAAGCTTCTAAGGGAGAAAAATCAATCAATGGTCCAACCCCACCTTCAAAGCCTAATAATCACATCAGTGACCAGAACAACAAATTATATTGGTGTAGTAGTGGCACTTTTATCTTGGGGTAATCAACAGCTATCTAACTGGGCTTGATGCCTTCTCAGTGGGAGGAAACTCATGGATGGCACTGTAAACACAGCCAAATACACATGGCTGGAGATATCATCGATCCCAGAGAAAACGTTATCTGTGCCATATCATTAGACAAATGGAATTTCTTACTGTATGATATGTATGGATTCTTAAAGACAAGTATACCATACACCACTTATCACAGAAGCTTCTTTTTGCAATAGATGAAGACAATTACAGAGTTCCACACTGGTCCCATACAGAGAATATGTATCTGAGAGATATCGAGGCCTAGGTGACACATCTACAATGTAACCTCTACCCCTAAGGCTCATGGAACATAGTGGAACAGGAGGTGGAAAGAATACTAATACTGCCCTCAACTCTCACCAGTAAAGCTTCCTCATGCAACAGAGTGCAATGCACACAGGAAGTTACAACTGTCCAAAGTGTAGGGAATAAATAGGCTACAAAGTACATGTCCCTGGATAGGACTCCTGTAGTAAACCTCATCTACCCAGGGTTCAGAGACCATTGCAGAAGAGGAGGCGGAAAGATTGTAAGAGCTGGGGTTTGCACATGAACATAAGGAAACAGAAACTTTCAAGCCTCTGGGAACTTGCTTTTATGTACTTACAGCAATGGTGACAGCATGCACAAGACCCATGCTGACTCAATAAGACTTCTGATTTCAAAGTTTATTGCAAACATACAACAATCCAGACTATGTTATACTGGCATACCTATAGTTATGTTGATCAATGTAATAACATGGACTCCTAGAAATATAACCTTTTATTTATAGTCAATTTTTGTCAAATGCCATGTGAATTTGATGGGTAAAATAGTCTTTTGAGTAAATGATACCAAAACACTGGGATCAAATCAGACTATTGCTTCATAATAAACAGAAAAATTTAGGTCAAAATAGATAAAAAAAACTAAATATAAGAGAGAATCCTGTATAGCCCTTATAGTTCTGACACCAGAAGCACAGTCTTCTAAGCAAAAAATAAATTGGGATTAATAAAAAATTAAGCCTTTTGTGCATCACAGTGTACTTCAAAAGGTGAAAGAAAATTCAATTCACAGAAGAAAATGCTTTCAGATCATATACTAAGTCAGATTCCAGTGTCCAAAATACACAGGAGCTCTTACAACTTATAGTAGACAGAATGCCAGTCTCCTCATATATTAGTTTCTTTTCTGTTGCTGTGGTAGAGTATCCTCACAAAAAGCAACTTAGGAGAGAAAGCGCTTATTTTGGCTTAAGGTTCCAGAAGGCTAGAGTCCATCATGGTAGGGAAGCCATGGCAACAATCAGGGTAAGCACAGTAGGAGCAAGAAGCTCATGGTCACTTTTTCACCCATGCACAGGAAAGAGAGAGAAGGAAAAAAATGGGGCGAAGCTATAAAACTTCAAAGCCCTCCCCCAGGGATGCACTTCCTCCAGTAAAGCTAAATGTTACATTACTTCCCAAACATCACCAACTGGAGACCAAGTGTTCAAAGATAAGAACCTATGAAGGAACTTTTCCATTCAAGTCACTGTATCTCCTTCCAGATGCCCTTCTCTTAATCCCTAGAATCTGTGGCTATGTTACATTGATAGCAAATGGTAGTATGTAAAATCATTAAACTAATGACCTTGAGATGAGGATTATGAATGATTTTGATGGGGCTTATATAGCTACTAATGCCATTGGAACAAGGAAGCAGGAAGACCAGGGTCAAAGAAAGAGTTGTGATGAAGGAGCAGAGGTCAGACGACTTTAGACATAACTCAGACATTGTGGAAACTTGGAGAGAGGAAAGGGCTAGGAACAAATTCTTCCTTTGAGATGCTAGAACTTCCCAAGTAGCCAGACGTGCAGGAGAAGGATGCTCTGTGGATGACTGTCGGTATGAAGACCCAGACTGAATTTCTGATTTCTTAAACAGTAGGACAGTAAATTGATTCATTTTAAATTATTAGCCTTTCATTTTATAACAATGGCAGGGAATTAATATGGATTTTGGTACCTGGAAATGGAGCATTATAATAGATGCCTAAGATTGTGAAAGTGACTTTGAACTCATCAGCAGTCAGAAGCTGGAAATATTTGAAGATAACAATAGAAAAAAACCCATATTTCTTTAATAGATTGCTGTTAGAAACATAGATGATAGGGCCTGGGAGATAGCTAAGTTGGTAAAGTACTTGCCACAAAAGCATGAGTTTCATCCCTAGAGCACTAGAAAACAGTCAGTGATAGGGAAGGGGAGACAGGAGGATATCCTGGCTCTCTGAACAGCCAGACTAGCTGAATCCATGAGCCCCAGATCCCAGTGAGAGACCCTGTCTCGAAAAGCAAGTAGACAGCTCCTGAAGTTGATCTCTGGCCCCTGCACATGCATGCACGTACTTCCATGAACATCCACACCCACATGTGCACTTGTACCTCACCATAAACACACACAGAGAGAGAGAGAGAGAGAGAGAGAGAGAGAGAGAGAGAGAGAGGAGAAAGAGACAAAGACACAAAGGCAGAGACAGAGTGACAGAAAAAAATACAGATGATAAAGGTTCTGCAAGTGATGGCTCTGAAGAGAATGATGACTGTGTTAGAGAAAATCTGTGTAGTCTTCCAGAAGCCCTGAATCATCATAGATAGAATACTGGTATAAATACAGATGTTGAAAGTGCTGTTGATGGAGGCCTAGAAAGAAATAGAGGAGCATGCAGTTGGAATCTGGAAGAAAGAGATCACTATTACATAGTGACAGAAAACTTAATGGAATTTTATCTTATCATTACATAAGAAAAAAAGTTTTAAGTGCTGATTATTATATTTGGCTGTGGAGATTTCCAAGAGAAGTGTTGAAGTTACAGCCTGGTTTCTCCTTGTCACTGATTCTAAAATGTGAGGGGGAAAAAGATACACTGAGTTGAGAGAGGAAATGTTGAGAAAAAGGAAACAGGTCTCTGTGATTTGGGAGACTGCCAGTCTATATGGATTACAAAAAAATAAAAAACTTCAGTTAGGAGATTCACTGTCCACACAGGGTGCCCTGCAGAAGATGTTCAAAGTACAGTCAGATGGCCTTTTGTTAGTTTGTAGGGAGGGTTGAGAGGGTGAAGGGGTTGAAGGGTTTCAGTCACAAAGGCAGCTCTTAGAAGACACTCAATAAGTAGATGCCAGAGATAGAGATAGGTTTATCCATGAAAGAAGGAGGGAGGGAGGGAGGAGAGAGAGAGAGAGAGAGAGAGAGAGAGAGAGAGAGAGAGAGAGAGAACCACAAAGGAGCCTGTGGCCTAAGGACTGAATCTCTAGCTATGCATAGGATACCCACATGGTTTTTTCTCAGAAAATTATAGCAGACTCATGAAGTGAGGCAATGTGCCTAGAAGGAGAGGGCCACAGGAATGTTTTTGAGAGTTACAAGGTCATATGAGTGAAAACAATTGCTTTACATCAGGAGCAGCAAAAGAGATAATTTCCTGAGTATGTCCCCTATTCCAGAGCCTGTCTGTGTTTCATATGTTATCTCATTTGCTCATTCTACCAATTCTCTGATGTGGTTAATTTCATATTCATTTTAAAGAGATGCAAATTAAGCATGAGTGAGAGCAAGGAGCTTACTCATGACCACAGAGAAGGAGTGGAACATGATGCTTGAACAACTGGCATTTCATTCTTAAAGTCAGATGTAGAGTGGTTGAACTTCAAGTCCTCTCTTCTCATTCTTCAATGACTTACAGAAACATTAAATGTCACCACTGATGTTCAGGTCAAAGACAGATTTTTCAGCAATTAGTTTATGAAGTTAACATACAAGAAAGAAAAAAAAAACATTGAATATAAGAGGCAGAAGGAATTTAAGAGGCAGAGGTGGTCAAGATAGCTGTGAAATTCTGTCTTCTGGCTATCAACATGGCTGTTTCTCATATCAACTCAGAGTAGCTATGGTTGCCTCAGCAAGACCTGTACAAAATTAAGCTAATGAGCTCAGGAAACATCCAGCATGGTTCAGGAAGGGACTCCCAAGGCCCCACCCCCAGCAGAGGAGTTATTTGAAGTTCATGGCCACTGAGGGAGGAAGAGTCACTTTTATTTGGGAATGTGCCCACTGGTAAGTTATCCATACTCCAGCGGATTTCTATACAATCATGAGCATTTGGTCATCACTAATTAGATTCAAAGGATTAGTAATAATAATAATAATAAATAATAATAATAAAATAAAGAGGACATTACATTAGGAGGTAGTCATGTTGGGAAGTTCCAGGGGGAGTTTGGAAGAGGTAGAATGGGGTGAATATGGTCAAAATACATTGCATTCTGAGGAAGACAGACACATGAACTGTTTATCTTAACAAAATTTTGTATTACTAAGACTGAAGAAAATATACATTTTTTAGGAACATCGAGAATTCAACCCTTGCCCATCATCCTGAACTTCAGGAAAGGATTATTAAAAGAGCTGATCTAGAACTTTCATCTTACAGGATGAAGAAGTAAGAAAGGGATTCTGAAGAGAGCAAACAATATCAGGGAAGGCATGGGGACCAGAAAAGCAGGAACATGGCTTTGGGACATTCCATGTGGTTTGATATTAACAAACATAAACAGCTTGAAGGAGTTTTCTTTTATACGCTGTTAATACTCATGTGAAAGTCTACTATTATAATAGAATTTCAGAAGGTGAAAACCTTCATTTTTGCTTTTTTCATTAATTCCTACAGGGGAATGGCTTTAAGTAGCCAGTCACCCATGTCATAGCTTTTCATTGCTATTTGCTATATAGTTAAGTTGAGCTGTGAACAAACCTAACTCCAGGTGTAAACACACCTGTAACTGAGAAAGGGGACAATAGAAGCCTCATCATATCTGGAGTATTTATATATACAATTCCTTTTGTCTTTTTGAGACAGGATCTCTCTGTAGTCCCAGCTGGCCTGGATCTCACTATGTAAGCCAAGCTGGCCTTGAACTCACAAAGATCTGCCTGCCTTTGCCTCCCAAGTGTTGGGATTAAAGGCATGTACCACCATGCCTGCCTTATATTTACAATTTTTAATGTTGGAATTTTATGGACATTTTTGGAGTACAATTATTTCCTAGCTAGAATCTTTTAAGATGATATAATGAAACTATGAAGGAGGTCTGGGTTTTTTTCATGCTGAACACTTCTTCCTCCAATGGCATCCCAATGGGGGAATTTACATTATTGGATTAGAAAGGCTTTAGAATCAGTAGGGTGGTTCTTGTGAAGATGTGCTAACACTGAAGCATGCCATATGTCAAATGAGGTCTACTTGCTCTGAAGTCTGGCTTGGCTGAGATTATTTATCTCTTGAGACATATGGAAGACTACATGGTAAATACATATCTTTTTTCCAATGCATATAAAATATATATAATTTTTGTGTATTTCATATATGATATTAATCATATTTAGACCCTTTCCCCTATCTGTACCCCTCTATACCCCCCCACAGGATTTCATGCATTCTGTCACATATGTTGAGACCTACTGAGTCAAGTTTGTATACCCAGATGTCCTTCAGTGTGAATTCATTCACTGGAACCTGGTTGACCTATATAGTATCAGTACCTTAAAGAAGATCAGTCCCCCTCAACAAGCAGTGATTAGCTTCCCAGAGTTCCTTCTCTAAGGTTGGGGCCTCCTGCCTACCTCCCAAGTCCTATGCTGGGTTTTTGTCTGATTGAATTTTCTTGGGTCTTGTACATCCTGTTGCCATTATTGTAAGTTTATATGAGCAAGTTCTTAAAAGCCTGAAAGATTCTGTTTCCTTGTGGTCATGCACCACCCCTGGTTCTTATGATCTTTTCACCCTTTCTTCCACAATGATCCCTGAGCCCTGGATGGGTGAGGTTTACTATAGGCATCCTACCCAGGGATACATACTCTACAGTCTCTTTTTCTCTATACTTTGACCAGTTGTGGCCTTCTGTGTTCATTGCCCTCTGTGGCATGAGGAAACCTCTCTGATGAGAGTTGAAAGATGCATTAGTATTCTGTCTACCCCTCCCCCCATTCCACTATGTTCTATACTTAGGCCTGGGCATCTCACAGACACTTATTCTGTGTATGTGACCATTTATGGAACTCTGTAATAGTTTCCATCTGTTGCAAAAAGAAGCTCCTTTTATGAGTGATGATTGGTATATTGTCTATAAATATAAAGATCCATATTTAGCATACAATAAGAAATTTCATTTTCCTAGAGATAAGACCAAGATAGGGTTTTCTCTCCAGGCATGTGTATTTGGCTATGTTTTCAGTGCCACATATGAATTCCATCCCATTGAGTGGGCAATAAGTCCAATTAGATAGCTGTTGATTTCTCCTAAGATAAATGTGCCACTACTGCACCAATATAGTTTGCTATTGTTATGGTTATTAGGCTTTAAAACCTTAGTTTGGCTATTGATTGATTTTTTTCTCTCCCTTATCCTTTAAAACTATGAGAGCTAGTCTTCAGGGAGGAGGCACTCAGGTCAGCTTCAGTTCCAATGTTCCAAGTTCTGTGTGGCAAGTATGTCCTGTCTTCAGAAATAGGGTCTTACCTTCAAGTTCTGGGAGGCAATCAAGAGCTATGGAAATACCCTGTGTTATTTTGGGATTCTTTTTGGAGCTGGACTGATCTGATGAGCTGAAAGTTCTCTAACATCTTTTGTGATCAAAACTGAAACATCTTGGCCAGGGGATCCCAATCTTCTAAGCCACCAATGTCATTTTTCCATTTGTCTAAAGGAAGTTGGGCACTAGAAAGTGGGCAGTGATAGCCCCTCACTGATATTACATATAACTGAGATAAGTATATGTAAATGCACATATATACTCATGTTAAAACTGATATTTTATTTTTATAAATTAGTTTTGATTTATAATTAATTGAAAATTAGAAGATTAGCTTGAACAAAATAATACTGCTATTCAAATATCGCCTATTCTTCCTCATCAACACAATAGCTGCAATGTATCAGAGTGGATTAAGAAATTTTATGTTGGGTGGGGAAGACAGCTCATTCCATAAAATGCTTACTATACAAGCATGAAGATCCAAGTTTGATTCCCTGGACCCATGTGAAAAAGTTGGGCATAGTGGCACATGCTTGTAATCTAAGAACTTGGGTGGCAGAGACAGGAAGATCCCTGGTGCTCAGTGGTCAGTCAGTCTACTTAATTATCTAGTACCATGTCCCAGTGAGAGACCCTGTCTTAAAAAACAAGGTCGATGGCTTTTATGAAGAAAAGTGGATGTTAACCTTTTAGGTACACACACTCACACACATACTCACACACACACACGTGCACATACCCATGTACACTTGCACACAATAGCATGCACACTCATGTGTACAGAAACACACAAAATATTCTCTTGCTGAAAGTATTAGTAAGCAGGAATGGATAGGATAAGTTAAATAAGATTAGCTTATAAGATTTTGCTTAAAGAATATGCCTGGTACATAGATAAAATTAGATGCAACCTAACTCACAGTGATGCTTGCAAAGTTCTTAAGAGTCTTCTGTGCAGAATTCCTTAACTTTCATGATTCGCATGTTCTCAAACTGGCTCAATCTTTGGGGGAGTGCTTTATGATATGGATAATACCTATCTGCCAACATCTATTTAACCTTCTCTTTGTTGGTAGATGTCAGAGTATTATCTCCACTTATTACCTACCACTGGTTGTGGTAGGATCAAATGTGGGCAGAGGCAACATATGAGAGCCATGACAGTGAGCCTTGGGCCCATCAGTTTCTTGGTGTTTTTAGTTGAGAAGCAGAAAGATACTGTTCCTGAGCAGAGTGTCAAGAAGTTCCCCAGCAAAATCTACATACAAGCTGATGAAAGAGGCAAGGTATTGGGTACAAGGTGATGAGATGGACAAAGATGGGACAGCCATGCAGAGAGAAGCTGGGGTGTGGGGAGAGGGAGGGCGACTGAGAAGAGGGGCAGCTCCAGGCACGAGCATCTCTCCTTCCTTCATGCTCCTGTACATTCCTGTCTAGATGTCTTCCTGTATGGTTGTCATTCATACGCCATCCCATTTATCTTTAAACAGTTGGGTTCCTGGGCACCACTGGCCAGCCAGCCAGCCAGCCAGCCTAATTGGTGAGCCTGGGGCCAGGGAAAGAGCCCATCTTAAAAAATTAGGGAGGAAAGCAACTCAGGAATGACACTTGAGTTTGACCTCTGACTTCCACACGCATCCCCACACACATGTATACTCACTAGCACACAAATGCACACACACACACACACACACACACACACACACACACACACCACATATTTAGGAAGCATCACACTTTCTGACCAGTAACTTAAAATAAGCTTTAATTTTTCACAAGCTAAAAGTTAAAGACCAATATCAAGCATGTCTCCAGTTGTCAATTCATCTGACAAACATTGGCATGATACACATAGTAATGCTGACTGACTAATGAGCTCAGTTAGAAACTAATGAATTGATCACAGCTGGGACCGAAGGATCAGGGCAGGGACTACAAAGTTTCAGTGGGAAGGAGCGGCTTCCGGATGCTCTGAACGTCTGTGCTCCTTGCCCTCCTAGCCAAGTCTGAGCTGGAATGCTAAGGGGATGAGAGAGAAACATCATAAAGCCCCTCCCGTGATCAAATGACTTTCACTTTATATTTTTTGGTATTATGCTCTATATTTTCATTGAGTCACCAAAAAAAACCCAACTTGCTTCTAGAGGCTTTCATTTGTCTTCCTATTGAGATGTGGCTAATGTTTTATTTGACTTCCTTTAAAAAAGTTCTGTGTAAGAAATTTCTTTCACAGCTTGGTGCTGGGTGAAATTGTGTCACTGTGTTCCTCCCCAGGAACTGTTATGGCTTATTTTTTTAATTTATTTTTTTATTTTTGGTCTTTTTTGAGACAGGGTCTCCCTATAGCTCCAGCTGGCCTGGAACTCACTATGTAGACCAGGTTGGACTCAAACTCACAGAGATTCACCTGCCTCTGACTCCCAAGTGCTGGGATTAAAGGTGTGCGCCACCATGCCCAGCTTTCTGGCTTATTTTTAATGGGCCTTAAAAACCATTTAAATTTGTGTGTGTGTGTTTGTGTGTGTGTTTGTGTGTGTGTGTCCACGTGTGTGTGTCCACGTGTGTGTATGTGTGTGTGTGTGTGTGTGTGTGTGTATGTGTGTCCATGCAGATCCCAGAAGTCAACATTGGGTGTCCTCTTCAATCACTCTCCATCTTATTTTCCTATGATACAAGGGCTCGCACTGAATCGATAACTTGTCATTTCAGTTAGACTGGCTGGCCAGTGATCTCTAGGGCTCCTCCTGTGTGCCTCCCCAGCACAGGGATTACAGGTGCATGCCACTGCCTGGCTTTCACATTGGTCATCATCAAACTCAGGTCCTCATGCTTGTACAGCCAGTGCTTCTACTAAGCTACCTTTCCATCCCCCATTTTAAGTTTTGATTCTTTTTATTTCAAACATTTTTTTACTTATTATTGACTCTAGTCACCGTGTTGTATAACTTCTGGTTGTCAGGAAGCACAAAAGTCCTGGAAGGTCTTTATTCTTTTAATTTCCCAGGATTCTGGCTTTAATCCTATTAAATTTGACATTAAACATACTCACTGTACTTCATATTTCAAAAATTTTACTTCTGTAAACTTCACCAGATGGTCAGGCTCGAATTCCTTCCACTTGTGATGTCTTTGTTCATGCTCTTCCTGATCCTTTTCCCTAGAAAGACTTTGCTTCTCCCACCTACACCCCAGGAGGGATGCTTACCCCTCTTTCTATAACCCCCTGAGGTATTACCTCCTGGAAGCCCCACATGTCTTCACACTGTGAGCCCTTCCTATTCTTTAGCCTACACATACCATGCTGTGCTCCAGTCACCTGTTCTATACCTAGATAGCCAGCTCACAGAGGACAGGAGCTACAATATTTGAATAGCTGTCAGGGCCCACAGGTGTTCAGGGTGTGACCATATGAAGTACTTTTTACAGAAAGTCATAGAAGACATTCAAACCTCTATAAGCAATATTCCAATTGGAGGTGAGCTGTGATGGTCAGTCTTCATTGTCATCTTGAAGTGATTTTGAATCATGAGGATGGCAAACCTCTGTGCACGTCTGTGAGGGAGGCCTCTAGATTAGGTTAACTGAGGTAGGAAGATCCGTCCTAAGTGAATCGCACCATCCCGTGGAATGGGATCCTGGACTTAATAAAAAGGGAGAAAGTGAGCTGAGCTCCAGCATTCCTTGCTCTCTGTTTCCTGAGTGTGGACACAATGTGGCCCGCTGCCTTATAGTCCTGCCCCCAGCCCACAACTTCTCTGTATGGTGGATGGCGTCTGTACCATGGTGGAATGGTAAGCTAAAATAAACCTTTCCTTCCTTAAGTTGCTTTTGTCAGCTATTTTGTCACAGCAATGAGACAAGTATTTTATACTCCATCTTCTTAAGAAGAATAACTATTGATTATGATGGTACACTCACTAGGTGTACGGCACTTTCTTCTCAAGTGAAACATTCCTTCTAGAAAGTGTTGAAATGGGGAGAAAGAGGGTCCCCTAGAGGGTTCTTAGTCTTATTCATAAAAGAATTTAAAAATGGACCCAAACAGAAGCTTCTACAATTTTATTAGAGTCTTAAAGAAAAATCCCCAGGGCAGGTGAGCTGGTAATCTTGGCAGCTGCCTAGAGGAGGTGAATAGTGGGAAGAAGGAAAGAAAGTTATGGAAACCATGCAGGTTTAGAGCCTGCATGGAGGTCAGACACGTGGCTGACTGGCAGCCACATGGCTGGGAGGAGGAAGCTATAGATAAAAAGTGAAAAACTATAAGATGCTAGGGGCAGCCCAAAGCCTTAGAGGAAGCATGATTAGTAAGAAAAGCATGAACAACAACAACAACAAAAAAAAAGGAGAAATTACACCTTCCTGAAGAGTTCAGGAAAACAGACAGACTTACAGAAACCTACATGACAGTGGCTGGTCCGGAAGGTATGCAGAGATCTGTGATAGTTCCAGGCAGGAAATATTAGCTACTTAATTAACGCAACAGGTATTCTGACCATCTATTTAGCATAACTTAAGGTGAACCTACTTTCCTAGGAGTAATCTTATCACCAGGTAATTGACCAGTGAGACTGGAAAAGTAGGTCCTCCAAGAGATAGACTAGTGATTTTATATTCTTGGCCAGTTAAACTTATGGGGTTCTTTGGTACTCTAACAGTATGAGACTCAGGAGGTAAACAAACATCACATATCTGGGAAGGCTAAACATTGTAAAATTTTTGAGGGCCCCTCCTCAGCTTCATAGAAGTAGGAAGCACATACGAACAACTCCTGGGGGAGGAGACTCTGATGAACTGAGTTGAAGAGAGAAGAGTCTCCAGTCTGTCCAACTGCCTGCAAGTCCTGCAGAGAGTTCCAGGTTTTCAGCTTTCATGAATTGTTAGCCAGGTTGAGGTGGACCTTGTGGTGATACTTTTTGGGTCATTCTTCCTTCTGTATATAACCTCTCTCCCATACTCTTGAATATCAGTAAAAACTCATTGGTTCATCAAAATGACTCAGTGAGGTCATTTTGTTTTGTCATGGGATTTGTTCTGTCTGGGGTTTGTAGACGTATGTGTGTTAGGTCTTCTCAGGATGCCTTTCACACAATACTAGGTCTCCCTAGGAGAAGTTCTTTGTGCATATATTTAAAAGTCATCATGGGCATACTAAAGCATTGAATCCTGAGTATGGGGGTAAGAAGTTGTAGATGGGGCACTGAGTAATGAAAATGCTACAGTTATAACATAGATATGGAAGGCTGGGAAAGCTCTATTTGTGATGTGTTAGGGTCAAGGTGATTGTTCTAGTTTCTTTCAGTTGAGGTGATAAAACTCTCTGACCAATATCCACTTGGGAAGAAAAGGGAATATTTGGTTTACAAGCATAGTTCATTTACAGGGGAATCCAAGGCAGGAACTCAGGGCAGAAACCTGGAGCATAAGCCATGGAAGAATGCTGCTTATTGGCTTGCTCCCAGTGGCCTGTGCTCAGCCTGCTTTCTTATACAATACAGGACCACATTCCTAGGCCCTGCCTACAGTAAGCTGGGCCCTCTCAATCAAGAAAATATCACACAAACATGGCCACAGGTCAATCCAATGGAAGCAATTCCCCAATTGAGATTCCTTCTTTCCAGGTGTGTTAAGGTGACTAAAGCTATTCAGCACAAATGACCCCTTGTCAACTTGACAAGCAAATACACCACTATTAAACTATAGCCTTTCCATTTCTTATCACCAAGACATGATGTTAATATTACAACATCACACAGTGCAACTTTAGAAGTCCCATAGTCCTTAAAAAACTCAAACGACCCCTTATCAACTTGACAAGCAAATACACCACTATTAAACTATAGCCTTTCCATTTCTTATCTCCAAGACATGATGTTAATATTACAACATCACACAGTGCAACTTTAGAAGTCCCATAGTCCTTAAAAAATCCAAACACATAAAAGTTCAGTCTCTTTTACAAGTCTCTTAACTGTGGGCTCCTGTAAAATCTGAAATAAGCACTGTCTTATTTCAAAGGGAAGAATTGGGCACACCTAAGCAAAACCAGAGTCCAGCAAAGTAGCTCGAGGCTGGACATGCGGGATTCACTCACAATCTTCTGGGCTCCAAAGGGTTCTGGCAGCTCCACTTCTGACTCTGCATTCCACAGCACACACAGCTCATCTCACAGACCCAGGCCAGCTCCATTCCACACCTGCTGCTGCACTTGGTAGTCATCCCATGGTCCAAAAAGTTGGGGTCGCCACTGAAACTGAAGTTGCACCTTCACCAATGGCCTCTTCTGCCTCTCGGGATGCAAAGCCTCAGATTCTCTCCATGACCCCTTCAATCCTGGGGTGTTCACTGCAACTGAAGCTGTACTTTCACCTATGACCTTTCCTGGCCTCTCAGGGTGCCAAGCCTCAGCTGCTCTCTGTGACCCTTTCATGCTTTCAACACCAGAACCATGCAGAAGACTCTTACACATTACCAAGCCCTGCCTCCAGCTAGAGATGGAGGCTCATGCCCCCTCTTGACCACAGCTTCTGTGTGCGGACCCCGAGGAAATATTTCCCAGAAGATTTCACTATTGTGATGCTGGTCTCTTGTTATCGTCAGCTGATTTTTCAGCCCCAACTAACAAGCATTAATAGTCCCAGCAAAGCAAAGGTTTTACTTCAGGTTCTGGTCTCTTCTTAATCACAGCTGATTCTTCAGCCCCAGTTGACCAGAACCCACAGATTCTCAATTCAAAATATCACACAAACAGCCCTGATAGTCTCTTCTTCCCTTTGAAACTAAACAGCCCTGATCATCTCTTCTTCCTTTTGAAGTTTCACAAGCCAGGCCTCCATTGTTCACAACTCCTTCAGTATAACTGTTCCGAGCTTCACAGCAACAAACTAAGCACTCAATGGCTTTTCCAGCCCAAAGTTCGAATGCTTCCTCAATT
>NW_008336075.1:4505398-4517916 GCF_000622305.1 Nannospalax galili | reverse complement strand
AAAAAAACAAGTATCTTCTTGAAGTCCCTCAAATTAAGGTAAAGAATAAGAACAAATCATTCTGGAAGAACGCAAAGGAAAATAGCTTTAGATACTTAAGTGACAATAGAATTTATTCTCATAATTGTTTTAATAGCTTTTGTATAATCCTCATCGCTATTATGAGATACAAAATGTATTTATCAAATCTGTAATCATTATGCCAAAAAATCTGAATTACTGTAATATTTTGCATATTGTTAAAACTGTAACTTTAATTGTAAAAAAGAAAATTTAAAATTAAAAAAATGTTAAAAAAATGTAAAAAAAAAAAAAAACTCAAACACTTTGAAAGTTTAAAGTTTCTTTTAAAAGTCTTTTAAACATGGGCCCCTGTAAAATTCCAAACAAGTAGGTGCTGTTTTATTTCAACAGAGACAATTTGGGCACACTTAAACAAAACCCAAATCCAGCAAAGTAGCCCAAGACCTGACATCTAGGATTCACTCGTGATTTTCTAGGTTCTAAAGGGCTTAGGCAGCTTTACTTTTCTGGCTCTACCGTTCACAGCACACACAGTTTGTCTCATAGACTCAAAATGGCTCTATTCCTCACCTGCTGCTGCCCTTGGGAGTCTGGTGTCTCTAATATGTGGGAGCCTCATTTGCAACCAACACTGTACCTTCAATAACCTCTCCTGGCCTCTCAGGGTGCAAAGCCTCAGATTCTCTCCATGGCACTGTCAATATTGTGGGACTTTATCAAAACTGAGGCTGCACCTTCACCAATGGCCTTTCCTGGCCTCTCACAGCATCAAGCCTCAGCTGATCTTCATGCCTTCATGCCTTCAAAACCAGTTCCATATAGGAGACTCTTACACATTACCAAGTCCTGCTTCTGAACCTTGGGTCCCCTCTGGACCATGGCTTCTGTGTACTGGCCCTCAGAAAATACTTTCCAGAAAACTTCACCTCAATGATGCTGGTCTCTTGTTACTCACAGGTGATTTTCAGCCCCAGCTGACTAGCATCAATTGTCCCAGGAAAGCAAGGTTTCAGTTCAGTGATTCTGGTCTCTTCATCACAGCTAATTCTTTAGCCCTAACCTACCAGAAGCCATAGATTCTCAATTCAAAATACCATAAGAACAGCCCTGATAATCTTTACTTCCCTTTGAAACTTCACAAGCCAGGTCTCCATCATTGACATCTCTTTCAGGATAATGGTTCCAAGCTCCAGAGCAACTATTAAGAAAACTATAAGCACTCAATGGCTTTTCCAGGCCAAGGTTCCGAACACTTCCATAATCCTCTGCAAAATAACAAGGTCAGGTATGTCACAGCAATACCCCACTCCTGATACCAATTTCTGGTCTAGTTTCTTTTAATAGCTGTGACAAAACACTCTGACCAATACCAACTTGAGGAGGAAAGGGTTTATTTGGCTTACAGCTCACAGTCTATCATCAAGGGAAACCAAGACAGGAACTCAGGGCAGGAACCTGTAGCACAAACCATGAAGGATAGCTGCTTACTTGCTTGCTCCCCTGGCCCATGGTCAGCCTTCATTCCTATACAATACAGGACTGCCTTCCCAGGAGTGGCACTGCCTACAGTGGTTTGGGCCCTCCCACATCACTGAACAATCATGAAAATGCCCCACAGATATAGCCACAGATCAGTCCAGTGGAGGAGCTTCCCCAATTGGGATTTCACTCTATTCAGGAAATCAGGAAATCTAATAAGCAGTATTAGATTTCCATGTGGGGATGTTAAGCAGACAACTAGAGGTAGAAGTTCAGAGGAAAGGCTAGAAGGATAGTGATCATTGGGAATGTTCTAGCTGATGGTTGAATTTTAATGCTCAGATACTGACAAAATCATGAAGGAAAAGAGAATATGTTTCAGACTTAGAAGAGAAGAGGAGGCAGAAGCAGAAAGGAACATGCAGATGCAATGGCCAGGTGATGGGCTAGATGTCCAGACAAGGTGCAATTCCAGAATTATAAGAAGTAAAGACTATCAAAAGGAATGGTCTGGGGAAGTGGTTCAGTCAATAAAATGCTTCTCTTGCAATCAGGAGGACCTGAACTCCAATTCCTAGAATCCTTGTGAAAAAAAAAAAAGCTCTAGAGGTACACACTTGTAATCCAAGCACAGGGGAGGTAGATACAGTAATATTCCTAGGGCTTGTTGGCCGGCCAGTATAGCTTATATAGTGAGTTCTATGTCAATCAAAGATCTTACCTCAAAAACCATGGTGGTACTTGAGGAACAGAACTAGAGGTTGACCTCTGGCTTCTACATATGTATGTGAACACACACACACACACACACACACACACACACACACACACACACACACATGAGGGCAAGGCCAACCATGTTAGGTATGGACCGAGGAAGAAGAATTCACAATTATATTATCATAGAACATTAGGGCTCAGAGGTGACCTCAGAGGGAACATATTCCTCTTAAAGCAGTGTAACACAAAAGACAGAGAAATTTGACAATTTGACTTAAAGCTGCTTTCTGTAAGAAAAGGGCATAAATGTCAGGAGATAAGGAGCCAACACTATGTTTGGAAGCACAAGATTAAAATGGAAGCTAATAATCCCTCACTTTATAGTAGGGAGAAAAAGATCTCTGACCTTTCCAGCTCTGTGTACAGAGCTATGTTTATGGTACCACACCCAAGTTTCCTTCCATTGAGTAGGCTTTAACTCCAATTAGGTAGCTTCTGATTACCCCCAAGATAAATGTGCCACTACTGCACCAATGTCATTAGCTGTACTGATCATTGATGTGGTTTTTAGGCCTTGAAGCTGGGATTAGATCACTGATTGATGGTCTCCCTTGCTAGCATCCACAGAGCTCTCCAAAGCTATGAGAGCTAATCTTCAGGGGCGGTGGCTTCCAGGTCAGTTCCAGCTCCATTGCTCCAAAACTTGTGTCTGAAGTATGCCTGTCTTCAGCAATAGTGTCTTACCTTCAAGTTCCAGGAGGCAATCAAGTTGCAATAGCCTTTATAATTTTGGGAGTCTCGGCCAGCCTGGACAACAACTCCAAGGAAGGTTTCTCCTGTCTGGCACTGTTTCTTGTTATCTATCTTTCAGCTATACATACTGTGTAATTTTTACACTGTGTATGTGTATTTCAGTAGGTCTCTGGATTAACATGGTTCCCTCTGGTTTTTTATATTAGCTAGGCATTATTTATCTCTCCTCTGTCTCTCCCTGTCTTATTCTCCCTCCCTGCCCTCTCCATTTAAAGTGTGTCCATTTTGCCCATTTCTCCCTTGAAAATTCCTGTCTGCTATGGTCCCACCTCTCTTGAGTGCCTTATTCTCCTTTATCCCCATAGTTCCCGTATAGCCCTCCTTCTCCCCCATTTTACACATTTGTACCTTAGTAACATCTGTCTCTTGCTAATCTTCTCTCTTGGATTCCTTCTTTCCCTTTACATCACCGGTTCTCTTCCATTTTCCTGGTTCCTGCAGTTACATCAGGATGTATACTCACATATAAGGCTTTGGTGCTTTGATCTACAAATGAGGGAGAACATATGTTTTTTGTTTTTCTGGGTCTGTGTTACTTAGTATAACAGTTTCTAGTTCCAACCATTTACCTGCAAATTTTATGATTTCATCTTTCTTTACTGCTGAGTAAAACTCCATCGTATAAATGAACCACATTTTCATTATCCACTCATCAACTGAGGGACACTTAGGTTGCTTCCATCTCTTAGCTATTGTGAAAAGAGCAGCAATGAACATGGATGTACAAGTATCTCTGCAATAGAATAAGTCATTGGGGTATATTCCAAGGACTGGTATAACCAGGTCAAATGGTAGGTTCCACACTGCTTTCCATAGGGGTTGCACGAGTTTGGAATCCCACCAGCAGTGAATGAGCATTCCCTTTTCTCCACATTCTCGCCAGTTAGCTGCCATATGGGTGCTGGGATTTGAACCTGGGTCTTCTGCAAGAACAACCAGTGTTCTTAACTGCTGAGTCATCTCTCCAACCCCAATGTTGAACATTTTAAAAGATGTTTCTTAGCCATCTTTATTTCTTCTTTTGAGAACTCTGTTTAGATCTTTAGCCCATCTTTTAATTGGGTCATTTGTTCTCATGATTCTTTGTTTTTTTGAATTATTTATATATTCTGTATGCTAAACCAGATGTGTTGCTGGTGAAGACGTTTTTCCTCACTCTGTGGGTTTTCCCTTTATTTGTTTCTTTTGCTATATAGAAACTTTTTAGTTTAATGAGGCTCCACTTGTTGTTGACCTTAATTCCTGAGCAATTGATATCTAATTTAGAAAGTCCTTTCCTACACCTATATCTTATAGGTTACAGACAATGTTTTCTTTTCAGTTTTGAGTTTCACATTGACATTTTTGATTCATTTGGAGTTGACTTTTGTTCTAGGTGAAAGATAAGGGTCTAGATTCATTCTTGTACAGGTGGGGATCCAGTTTTGCCAGCACCATTTGTTGAAGATGCTGTCTTTTTCCATTTTGTGGTTTTGGCACCTCTGTCAAATATAAGATCACTGAAATTGTGTGTACTCATATTTGGGTCTTCAGTTGTGTCCCATTGACCTATGTATCTATTTTTGTGCCAGGACCATGCTGTTTTTTGACTATAGCTCTGTAATATAACTTGAGATCTGGTATAGCAATCCCACCAGCATTGTGTTTTGTGCTCAGGGTTGCTTTTGCTATTGAGGGTCTTTTGTGCTTCCATATGAATTTTAGGATTACTTTTTGTAATTCTATGAAGTATGTCATGGGGCTTTTGATTGGGATTGCATTGAAAGTAAATATTGCTTTTGGTAGGATGGTCGTTTTCAAAATATTAATTCTTGCAGTCCATAAGCATGGGATGTGTGTCTTTTGGTGTTTTCTCAATCTCTTTCTTTAAAAATATAAAAATTTCATTGCAGAGATCTTTGATGTCTTTAGTCAGGTTTATTCTGAGATATTTTTATTTTTTGAGGTTATTGTGAATGGGAGGTTTTCCCTGTGCTCTTTCTCTGCTTTCTTGTTATTTGTATATAGAAAGACTACTGATTTTTGTAGATTAGTTTTGTAACCTGCCACTTTTACTCAAAGTATTGATTAGTTCTAGGAGTTTTTTGGTGGAATTTTTGGAATTGCTTATGCATAGTATCATGTCATCTGCAGAAAGGGATAATTTGACCTTGTTCTTTTCTGATTAGTACTCCTTTAACTTTATTCTCTTGTATTATTGATCTAGCAAGAGTTTCAAGCACTTTCAGGCAGTCTTCTGAGGTTTCAAAAAAAGTATCTTAACTCAAAGAAGTCTACAGCAAAGGATGAACTTGCTAAGATATTATTTAAGACATCACAACTACCTATAGCCAAACTTCCTCATTTCTATTTGTTTGAGACAGGGACTTTTTACACTTTTTTTCCCATAAGAACTAGACAAACTGCTTGCTTTTTATAATGTATTTGCTGTTAGCCAGTCAATATGTAATTTCCTAAGCTGTAACCCACTACCCAAGGTATAAAAGTGTAAGAAATTCTCTCTTCAGGGTTCAGTCTTTAAGATTTAAAGCCTCTGGACCGGGATGCAGCCTAAATAAAACCTGCTTCCTAAACCTTCCTGGTATCTTGCTTCATCCTTCCTGCAGCACTTTGAGTTCAACCTCCTGTTTTCAGCTGAACTTTGTAGTACACAGGTGTGAGGTGTTTGAATGTTAGAACTTAACTTCATTTCTTTCCATTTACAATGTGCAATTAAATGTGGGAAAATGTAAAATGCAATTCCAAGTGTTTGACACACATATTCTGAAAAACATTTTTTGCTTGCATATGTATGTGTCTATACATGTGTTAGCATGGTGTGTAGGTATATGTGTGTGTGAAGTTGCATGTGCGCATGTGTACTTCTGTGTGTGGATGCTCAAGGTTGATGTTGGGTATCTTTCTCAATGGTCTTTCACCATGAATACTGAGGCAAGGTCTCTGGCTGAACCAAGAGCTTGCCGTCTCACTTTGTCTATGTGGACAGCTGGCTCAGGGGATTCCTTGTCTCTCCATTCCATGTTCTGGAATTTCAAGAGAGCTGCATGTCTATCAGCTAATTTGTGGGTGCTATGGATCCAGATTATTGCCCTCATAGTTGTATGGTAAGTACTTTACCACCCAATTCATCTCTCCAGCCTCCAAAACAGGATCCGATGAATTATATTGTTACAGTAAAAAGTATCCTATCTGCAGCATCACATAAACCAGATGTGTGGGTACATATTCTAATCCCAGCACTTGGAAGTAAAGGCAGGATGATCATAAACTCAATGTCTTCCTTAGATACATAGTGAGTCATAGGCCAGCCTGAGATCCACAAGGCCATGTAGTTCTTCTTGTCTCAAAGAAAAATAAATAAATGAAAATTAAAAAATAGGACAAGTGTCAGCTGACATGTGGGTACTGGGAACCAAACCTGAGTCCTCTACAAGAGTAGCAAGTACTCTTAACTGCTGAGTCAATGCCCTAGCCTGCCTATCTATCTATCTATCTATCTATCTATCTATCTATCTATCATCTATCTATCTATTTATATGTCTATATATCATCTGTCTATTTGGATTTCAAATTGGAAATGGTGCTGACTGCTGATAAAGACCACAGAAATTTCAGAAACACAGGAATGCCCACCAGTTTCAACAGAAAGTTCTGGTCCTGGACAAAGGAAGGAATGGTGGTGGACATGCTAAAGATACATTATATAGATGCATAAAATAGTCATATGTTAAATTTAAAAGTTTGAAAAAATTTACCTTAAAAATACAAGTGGTGGCACATGCCTTTAATCCCAGCACTTGGGAGGCAGAGGCAGGCAGATATCTATGAGTTCAAGGCCAGCCTGGTCTGCATAGTGAGTTCCAGAACAGCTGGGACTACAGGGAGACCCTGTCTCAAAAAGACTAAAAAAAAAAAATTAAAAAAAATATATGGGGGCTAGAGAGATGGCTCAGCAGGTCAGCAGTTAAAAGCCCTGCCTGCTGCTCTTGTAGAGGACCTGGGTTCAGTTCCTAGCACCCACGTGGTTATCTAATAACCATCTTTAACTCCAGTTCCAGGAGATCTAACGTCTTATTCTGACCTCCACAAGCACTGCATGACATGGCTTCACTTACATACATGCAGGCAAAACAGTTATACACATAAAGTAAACAAATAAAAAAATACAAAGAAAAAAATCATTATTTAGAAGAAAGTGGAATTTTCCAGTCTTTACAATATATAATTCATATTGTTCACATCGAAAAAGGAAAAATCACTTGATGCTAAGATCAAGGAAACTTTATCCATGTTCATGGGCAATATCTAGAACTGAGGCCAGTAGAAACTGAGATGACCCGGGTTGCAACGATCAAAAAATGATATCTCAAGAAGCGATTGTAAGTTTAAGAGCTTATGGGGGACATAAATATAACAAACAAACAACAGGTGGGGGAGATAACCTCATCAGGTGAATAGAAATTTAAAACAAAGCCAAATGTAAAAGTCAAAACTGAAAACATACAGCATCTAAGTGAAGTTTTTACTGGAAAGATTCAATAACAGAAGAAACTAATGAACTTGAAGGCAAATTTGAAAAATGTCTTATTTAAAATATGGAAAAAAAACAAGGTAAAACAAATGTACTGAACTATAGAAACCTGGGAGGTAGACACAGGTTACCGTATATTCCTGAGAGGCAAAGAAAATATGAAAGAAAGATGGCTGGAAATTTTTCAAAGTTGTAAAAGATATGGTTTAGTGAACTCCAAGTAAGATAAATACAAAGAAAAAAAACCAGGCACATAAAACAAATATAAGCTGCTTACATCTAAATATAACAACAATCTTGAAAGCAGCTTGACAGCCTGTCACATTATATGTGGGCAAGGGCAGTACAAAGGGCAGCCGTACTTCATTAGAAGCACAAGGAGGTAGATGCACATTGAACATATTTCAAAAAGACAGATACTGTCACACTGAGCTCTGAAATCAGCAAAGTGAACTTTCAAATGCAAAGGGCTGGGTAGATGGCCTGTTGTGAAAATGTGAGAGCCAGAGCTTGGACCCCTAGAATCTTCTAAAAAGCCAAGTGGTTGTGAGGCTGCCTCTAATCCAAACACCAAGGAGCAGCAGACACAGGGAACCCCCAGAACAAGCTGCCTAGCCAGACTAGCTAAAATGGCAAGATTTCATGTTCAATATATAGGGTGGAGAGAGATGGAGAAAGACACCAGACATCAACTTCAGGCCTCCACAGACACAGACACACACAGACACAGACACACACATACACACACACACACATACCCACAGCCACACATGTGCTCAAACATATGCTAACACACATAACACACATTCACACAAGCTATACATATACATATGCTGGATTAAACCAAAATAAAAACATTTTCAGATAAACATAAATGGAGGAAATGTGTTGCCTGTAAGTGTATTCTATAAGAAATGATAAAGGAAACTCTCCTTTTCAAGTTGGAGAGGAATTCTATTCCATGGTAACTTGTATCTGTTTTAGTAACAAGATCCCCAGAAAGGATGAGCACCTGAGCAAATAGAAAGACCCAGAATTTTTCTTTGCCAAAATTAGAAAAAAATGTGTAATTAGAGTAACAGTTATAACCCACTAATATGGGATTTATAATGTTTATAAATATAACATATATAATATTTATAGCCTAAAGAATGGTGTTATGGTTTTAGAAGTTTTACACAATTTTTATATAAAGCAGTAAAATATTAAGGCAGTATAGATTATTTTAGGTTAAAAAACTTTGTAGGGGCTGGAGAGATGGCTCATCAGTTAAGAACACTGATTGTTCTCGCAGAAGACTTGGGTTCGAATCCCAGCACACACATGGCAGCTAACAACTGTCCATAACTCCAGTCCCAGGGAATCCAATAGCCTCTTCTGACCTCCTGAGGCATTGCATGACATGGGTGCACTAACCTACATGCAGGCAATACACGCATACACATAAAAAATAAAAATAAAAAAATAAAATATATTAAAAGAAAACACTTTGTAATTTCAAGTGAAACCCCTGAAAAATATTGGAGACTATCGCCAAAAGAATCAACATGAAATGTTAACAATCACAGCATCATACATAATATACAATCCATAAAAAAACATCTTCAGATCACTAAGGGATACATTAAACTGCAATAAATGATGGGATCAAGATGCATAAAAATAATCCACAAAAATAAAATGAAATGTCCTTACAAATGCGATGAAGGCAATTTATGAAAGAACTGTTCTGGAGAATTTATTGGAATTATTGGAATCTGTGCTGTTATTTGGAAAAATAGTGAGAAATTCTTGGGAAAACATTCTAGAAAATTTTGTAGGAAGAGGGGTTATTTGATCATACAATTGAATATTTTTCTTGACTTAGGCTGTAAATCAATCTTCAAGTTGTAATAAATCTTATTGTACTTCTGTTAGTATTAATGGAGAAATGTTATTATAACTCTCATTCAAAACATAACTTATCCTCTTATTTCCTCTAACTTTGAATACTATTACTTTTCTTTTTAGCAAATTGTGTGTATATATGTGTCTGCGTGTAGGTTTGTGCACCAGTGAGTGCAGTGCCTACAGAGGCCAGAAGAGGGCGTCAGATCCTTTGAAACTGGAGTTGCAGGCAGTTGTGAGCAGCCTGATGTGAGTGTTGGGAGTTGAACTCAGTTTTCTGCAAGAACAGTGTGTGCTTTTAACTACTGAGCCATTTCTCCTGCTCTAACTTCGACTACAAGTAGAAGTCACTGAAAACCAGTGGTCTACTCTATGAGCTTGATTTGAATTTAATTTATAAATTGGATCCACACTCATTTCAGAGATGAGAAAATATGGAGATTTGGGGAGCTCAAGGAACTAACTCTGCAGGATGCTCCAGCTGAATCCTAGCTTTGATGCTAAGGTCATGTGTGATGGCGACGTCCTACAGCATGTGTAGAGCAGATTAAACAAAGGAGAGCAGTTGCTTCAGAATCCTGACTTTGAGAAGTTTTAAGTGTTTGTATCAGTCACTTTTCTATTGCTGTGATAGAAACACTGACCCAAGCAATTTATATAAGGAAGAGTTTATTTGAGCTTACAGTTCCAGGGGAATTACAGTCCATCATGGCAGGGAGACATGGTGGCTGGGGGGGGTTGGAGCAGGAGCAGCAGAAGTGAAGCTCTCACATCATCACACAGGCACAGGAAGAAAGAGAGCAACTGGGGATCCGGCAAGGCTTAAGAATTCTCTAAGCCCACCCCCAGTGATGTGATTCCTTCAGGATAGACACGCCTTCTGAAACCTCCCAAAACAGTGCCATCATCTGGGGACAAAATGTCCAAATACTTGGAGCCTATGGGGGGACATTTTCATTCAAACCATCACCAATTACTGTATTAGTCACTTTTCTGTTGTTGTGATAGAAACACTGACCTAAGCAATTTCTAGAAGGAAGAGTTTATTTGAGCTTACGGTTCCAGGGGAATTATAGTCTGTTATGGCAGGAAAGCATGGTGGCTGGAGGTGGCTGGAGGTGGCTAGAGCAGGAGCAGCAGAAGCTAAGCTCTCACATCATCATGCAGGCACAGGAAGCAAGAAGGTGACTGTAGATCTGGGATGGCTTAAGAACTCTCTAAGCCCACCCCCAGTGACGTGCTTCCTCCAGGATAGCCACACCTTCTAAAACCTCCCAAAACAGTGCCATCATCTGGGGGCCAAATGTCCAAATACTTGGAGCCTATGGGGGACATTTTCATTCAAACCACCACATTGTTAATAGGGAAGAAAACTTTTATCAATGGGAAGATGTTAAAATATCCAGGTAGCAGTTGTCTGGGTTACAGGGAGATTTTAAGATTAGCAGGGGCAAGGCTAAGGATATTAGCAGGGGGAAGGCTAAGCTAGGTTGGTAGGATACTTGTCTAGCATGCACAAAGCCCTGGGATCTATGTCTTGCACTGATAAAAACACTGTGTTGGCACATATTTATAACACAGAATTGGAAGGTGGAGGCAAGAGGATCAAAAGTTCAAGGTCATGTGTGTAGTTAGTTCACTATGTAGTTAGTACAAGGCCAGCCTTGACTACACAAGATCCTGTCTCAAGGTAAAAGGTTAATAGGGGCTAAGGACTATTTAAAAAAAAGTGGGATTCAAAATTGAGATAACATACAAACATAATCAACAAATTTGTATTTAATCTCTCATATAAAAATAATGCAGATAATCAAATTTGGGAAGGAATGTACCTTGCTATTAAGAGTTGCCTATGTGTTAAGACACATAAATCACATTGTTCTCTATATTTCTTTATATTTTTAATTTCTAATTTCCTACCTCAGATGTGTGTTGCTTTCCTAAGCAGAAACTATTTCAAAGGGGTGGAGAATGAAAATGACACTATTTTAACTTCTCAAGGAAGAATAAGAGAACAAACATAATTTTATCTGGCTTTAAAGAGCCAGAAGCACAGATGAAGACAGATAGACAATAGATGATGGATATATATTTAGGTGATTGATTACAGATAGAGAATACATATCTTTCATGGCAAATATTTCTGAGAATCTGCTAACTTCTTGGAGGGAGAATGCTCATTAGACATTTTCAATCATGTGGCAAAAAATATAGCAAAGTTACTAAATAGTGCTGGTTCTTCCCCAGGGTATGCATGTCACAGGGGTCAGAGTCTCTCTTAAATATATTTTCATTCAACTACTGCTCCTATGAACTGAAGTCATATCACCATACCTAATTTTTAAAATTCCTTCTTAATGGCGGCATGTTTCTCTCCTTAAACTGACTCATTTTATGACTTTGGAACTCCAGAGGAGCCTGATGTTTTTGTGTTTTTTTTAGACTCACATATGGATTTTTTTTTTCTAAATCAAAGGTTACAGTCTGCATGTAACGACTGCAGGGGCATTTAAATACCTCACCTCCTCGGTGGTTGCTGACATTATCTAAGAGTGTGTGCTTGCTAAATACAGAAATTACAGAGAGGGCTTAATATATGAAGTACCTGGAAGGAGCCCTATATGGCAGGTAGCAGTTAAGGCACGACAAAGTGTAAATGTCCATGTCCACAGCTAGATTCTTTATCATCTGTCTATCTATTTATCTATCTATCTATCTATCTATCTATCTATCTATCTATCTATCTATCTATCATCTATCTATCTATCTATCTATCATCTATCTATCTAATCTCTCTCTCTCTCTCTGTAATCTATCATCTATCATCTATCTATCTATCATCTATCTATCTATCTATCTATCATCTATCTTCTTTCTTCTATCATCTATCAATCATCAGCTATCTAGTTATCATTTATCCATCTATATCATTTATATGTCTATTTATCTCTATTAATCTATTTATAATCTACATATGTATATCTATGTACCTGTAATTTATCACCTAAATATCTATTCATTATCTATTATCTATCTGTATTCAGCTATACATCTATCTATCTAT
>NW_008336075.1:4496733-4505341 GCF_000622305.1 Nannospalax galili | reverse complement strand
TATCTATCATCATCTATCATCTATCTATCTATCTATCATCTATCTATCTATCTATCTATCATCTATCTATTTATCTATCTATCATCTATCATCTATCTATTATATCTATCTATCTATCTATCTATCTATCTATCTATCTATCTATCAATCATCTATCTATCCTCTTTCTTCTGTCAGTCTTTCATCTGTATTTATCATCTATTTCTCATCTATCCATAGTTATCTAATATCTACGCATCTGTCTTTTCTATCTTTTATCTATCCTTTATCTGTCATTCATGTATCTATTCATCATCTACCAGCAGTGAATAAGAGATACCTTTCCTCACATCCTCAACAGCATTTGTTATCATCTGGTTTTGAATGTTAGCCATTCTGGCTAAGGTAAGATGAAATTTCAAGGTAGCTTTAATTTGCATTAAGGGAAGGGTAACTAATACAAAAGTCCTTTTGAAAGAGTCCAGTGGAAACCCACTACTATATACACATATACAATACGTATACACTATAAAAAGAGTTTAAATGGAATTACCCTATAACAGGGGTTCAATGGCCCTACTAGATACCACAGCCTAGCAAATAGGAAGTACAGTGCCAGGAATGGAGTCTCTCTTTTGGAGTTATTCGACAGAGGGGTCCTGTAGACTCTCAAAAAACATTGCCATTGCTCTTGGTTACCTGCAAGAACTTGATGGTAAGCACCTACTGCTCAAGATATTACATATGTGAGTTGGAGAATAAAAAAGGAGATATCAAGCTGGCACCTTCTCAAAGTTTCATCTCTACTGGTTAGATTTTATAGTGCTAGAAGGTGCTATCCATGCTACTGAAAGAGAAAAATAATCAGTCTTAAATAGCAGTGAACCCTGAGAGTTATAGTAATGACTAGCAAGATATGCCCACTGATGCAATTGTAGCGTGAATATTATGGGAGTAACCAACTGTCTTCTGATTGGATTTAACGCCTGTTTCACAAGTGTACCTCATACCTGGCACTGTAATCAGGGCCAAGAGCCTGTGGCTAGAAAGCTGTAGGGGTGATCCTACTACTGCTATCCTTCTGAGCAGGCATAGTATTAAAACAACTCCTAAGGACTTATTTTTATGCCCATAGATTAGTACATCTCTTAACTTTCACTAGAGTTTCACTGTTTCTTCTTATAGTGTATGGCAATTAACACAGAAACCCACAAGGTCAGCATGAAGAGAATAAGAGACTGTGGAGTGCTCAGACCTAAACAGGACACCTATATTTCACGCTCATCTCCCAAGGCTCAGAGATCATTGCCGAAGAAGGGCAGAAAGATTGTAAGATCCAAAGGTGGTGTATGAAAGCAAGGAAATCATGTCTAAACACCACTGGGTAGTTGCACATATGAAGCTACAAGACGTGTGACAGCATGCACAAGACCTGTGCAAACCTAAGCCAGACAAAAACCCGGCATGGGTGGGAGAGATGGGCAGGAAGCCACAGCCATAGCTGATGATCTGTTGGCAATTGATAGCTGCTGGGAGAGGGAGAATTAGTTTAATTTAAGGGTGTGCCATCTAGTAGCTTGACCAGGCTCCAAGGGATGGACCCACATCCAAGAATATATGGAGAATACAAAACAGGCTGGATAGGACTTTAAAAAAGAAAAATAATGATAAAGGACATGAAGTTGGTGGGGTAAAGATGGGGAAGGGTGTCTGAATATGATCAAAATACATTGTATGAAATTCTCAAATAATCAATAAAAATATAAAAAAATATACTTCCAACATACAATGGCAAAGGAAAACCACATCCATTTAAAAAGGGAGGAATGGAGGTGTAGTGAGGAAATACAGAAACAAATCAAACTTGAAACTCAGCCTCTGCTTCTCCAGTTTTGCTGCCTGCAGCCCCTCTCTCTCTCTCTCTCTCTCTCTCTCTCTCTCTGGCTAGTTCTACTCCTTGTATATAGCTCTCCTTGGCAGATGTCTCGCAGCAGCTCCATCTTAACCCAGGCTTCACTTTCACAGTTTCAAGCAATGGCTTCTCAGGGTCTTCTTCCTGCAGTGACTCCAGCACAGGTATACCTTGCCTGGCCTCAGTAGCTCTATGAAATCATGGAGGGTGAATCCACAACATCCCTACTCTTGCATCTTTCATGCCCCCCGAAGCCAGTATCACGTGGATGACACTGCCATGTTTAGCTGCCAACTTCAGATGGACTTTTACCACATTTGACCATATTAGCAGCAGCTTCTGTATGTTGAAGCAGTTGCTTTCTAGGAGCAAGCAACCATTTGAGCTTTCTCCTTTCATAAGCTGGAAACTTAGCTGGATGGAGTCTTTCCCTGAGGGCATTGTTCCTGTTATTCCAGTGCAGGGGGCCTCTCCTTAATGACCTTTATCTCCTTAATAATTATAGCTTCTCTTCTAGCACATGCCTTGGCTGTAAAATTCGGCTTCATAGTGCTCTTTTTCTTCATAGTGCTCTTTTTCTTCATAGTGCTCTTTTTCTTCATAGTGCTCTTTTTCTTAGCAACCATTTGAGCTTTCTCCTTTCATAAGCTGGAAACTTAGCTGGATGGAGTCTTTCCCTGAGGGCATTGTTCCTGTTATTCCAGTGCAGGGGGCCTCTCCTTAATGACCTTTATCTCCTTAATAATTATAGCTTCTCTTCTAGCACATGCCTTGGCTGTAAAATTCGGCTTCATAGTGCTCTTTTTCTTCATAGTGCTCTTTTTCTTCATAGTGCTCTTTTTCTCTCCAAACTGTACAGTTTATATTTCTTTCTGCTTACTTTCTCTTTTTCATTGTAGATGTGTATAAAAGTTAATGATAATAACCATTCCACACACTCAACGGTATGCTGCCCTGAAATTTATTCTGCCCAAAATATTATTAGTCTCTTGCTTTTTAATTTAACATCAGCAGAAGGTGGCCAGATTCTTTGCCAAAATATTGCAATAATGGCCTATCGCCCATTTGCTAATCAAGACTTTTTTCCTCTCTGAAACCTCATAAGCCAGACCTCCCCTTTCCACATTATACTCAGCACCACAGTCTTCCAGGTTCCTACTAGAATGGCCGTCTAAGGTCTGCCTAGAGCTTTCAATTGCTTTTCTAGTCTAAAGTTCCACTTTCTTCTAAAAAACAACATAGATTCTTCACAGCATCACCACACTCTCTGGTATGAACTTCTTTATTAATTACTTTTTGTTGCTGTAATAAAATACAAAAGGCAACTTGAAGAAGAAATAGTTTATTTTGGGTTATGGTTTCAAGTGACTAGAGACTATAACAACAGGGGAGGCATGGCAGTGGGTTTCCAGAGCAGGGAGCTGAGAAATCACATTTCTGTCTACACCAGAAAGCAGAGAGAGCAAACTGGAAGCAGGGCAAGGTTATAAACTTTCAAAGCCTGCCCCCAAGTGATATACTTACTCTGTCAAGGCTCCACCTCCTAAAGGTTCCATAATCTTCCCAAACAGTGCCACCAAATGTACAAATCAATGTATCTCTGTACATATCATCTCTTTCTCTTACATCATTAGCCCCAGTGCTATGACCTAGGGGATCTTAGGGTCAGCACCTGACAAGATAGCTAGCTGCCTGACTCCTAGACTGGGGATAGAACTTTGGTTTTCTTAAATTAAGGGACATTAGCCCCTAGAACTTCTCCACATTGTATCTTTTGAGGTGGCCAGAAAATTGGTCTTTAAGGATTAACCATTTTTTGAAGCAGGATTTCTCAATAGCCTGGAACTCACCAAGTGGGATAGATTGGCTGACCAACAAACCTCATGGATCCTCCTGTTTCTGTCTTCCCAGCACCAGGATTACAAGCTCACATCCATGTCAGGCTTTTTGGAAAGTGACTTCTGAGGATCAAGCTGAAGACCTCATTCTTGAAAGGCAGTTCTTTATTGACTGAGCCATCTTCCCAGCCCTAATTTTTCTTTCCACTGCCATAAGTTTTTCTGGTTATATTGAAACATGCAGTTGCCTACATACATGTGCTATTGCTTCTAAGATATACATTCTATTATTTACCTAATGAACTATTTATTAAATACTCAACTTGGGCATTACTTCTCAGGGAAGACTCCTGCCCTCCCTTCAACTGAGGTTTCCAACCATTTTCAAGGCCTTTGGCTTCTAGTACTTTATTTCACTGGCTATGTATGCATTTTTCTTCTCTGATAAAGAACATCTTGATAAGTGGTTTATGTGTCCCTGTGTCATTAGAGAACAGAGGTGCACAATGACCATTCCTTGCATGAGTAAATGACATAAAGAATACAGGGAAAGATTGGGAAACTGAATGCTACCAGTGGGTAAACCCACGGCACACCACCAACAGGTTGCTAGTCACCAATGAGAATGGTCATACTTGAATTACTCAATGTGTGGCTGGCAGTTTTGGTGATTACTTGGTTCCTCAGTCTCTGCCATGTTTCAGAAGCTGAGATATGACAAAACAACAAAATCAGCAAAAACAAAAACAAAAAACTAAATGTCAACAATTGGTTTATTGGCTAAGCATAAAGATGACATTCAGAAACTTAGACACAAGAAATAGCTCACCTATTTTGGCCACTGGTTTATATAACTTACAAACATTGTTGTGGTTCAAATATCACTGTGTTTGTATGCATGTAGTCACTGATCTATAAAACATATGGCATTTTGAAATATCGATCCCTTCAGTGCCAGCAAGTAAGAGATATTAGTGTAGCCTGGAATTCCATTTGCAACTGGGGGATTAGAGTCAGAGAAGTGGAAAATTGGAATAGACCAAAATTCATGTGAAGTGGAAAGTACAGTTGGCAGTGGGGCTAAAGACAGGATAACAAACGAGGGGAGCATTATTTTAAAAGCTGACTCAACCATCAAGCATAAAAAGGGCAGTCAAGTGCACAGGTTTTAACTGCCTCAGCCCCCTGTGCTTCCAGGTTGGTTTTGCACACTTAGGTTCAGCATGACAGGTAGAAAGGGCAGAGCTGAGTTGATTCAGGAAAGGTGGCAAAGAACCCTGTGGGTTCTTGTCGCTTCTGTGAAACAAATAAAGGGAAAGACAAGTTCAGAAAGAAGTTAACTGTGGTCAGGGAAGGTTGAAAAAACTAACAGAGCAATTTTCTAAAGCTTAGAATTTTACCAAAACTGGACACGACAAATATCTTAATATTGCCTGCATGAAGAAGCCCTTCAAGAGTCTTCCTTTTACACTCAGCCAGAGAACTGATATTTTCTGTGATTGCTTAACTCTTTAGAAGACTCTCTATCTTCCATACCTGCCTCCACTGTTTCCTCAGCTTTCAACACTAATCAGATTAAAAAAATATTTTATTCTCAGTTACACAGGGAATTTAAGGTCAGTCAAGGGACATTAGATCCTGTCTCACAAACAAAAACAACACAAACCAGTCATGGTGGCTCATGCCTATAACTCCAATTAGGAAGCTAAGGAAGGAGGACTGCTGCAAGTTTGAGGCCAGCCTGGGCTACAGAGTAAAACCCTGAGGAAGTGAGGAGGGAGAGAGAAAAGAAGGGGAAGGAAGGAAGGGGAAAGAAGGTAGAAAGAAAGGGATCTTCATATCCATTTCTAGGTTTTCGTGAACAATACAGCAATAAATATGAATGTGCAAAAAAAAATATTTTATTTATTAGTTTTAGTGCATGTGTATGTGTGTATTGCCTGCATGTAGGTAAGTGCAACCATGCCGTGCAGTGCCCACGGAGGACAGAAGAGACTGTTGGATCCCCTGGAACTGGAGTTACGGACAGTTGTTAGCTGCCATGTGGGTGCTTGGATATGAACCCAGGTCTTCTGCAAGAACAACCAGTGTTCTTAACCACTGAGCCATCTCTCCAGCCCCAGTAATCAGATTTTATTTGCTAATTCACACAGGTGGTGTCTGGCATACTAGCTGTCAAACATGATGGACTCTAAGAAATTGTGTGTGTTCATGTTTATGTAGGTGCATCTGTATGTGCATGCATGTGTGTGGAGACCAAAGGAACAACAGCCCCAGGTGTCATTCTTCAGGCACTGTATTTTATTTTATTTAAATATTAAAAAAAAATTGAGACAGGGTCTCCCTATAGCTCCAGCTGACCTGGAACTTACTATATAGACTAGGCTGGCCTTGAACTCACAGAGATCCACCTGCTTCTGCCTCCTGAGTGCTGGGATTAAAGGCATGCACCACCACACCCAGCTTCTGTATTTTATTTTGAGGAAGGATCTCTCACTGACCTGGGACTGACCAAGAAGGCTAAGTTGGCTGCTCAGGCATCTCCAGGGACCTGCCTGCTTCTACTTCCCCAGGACTGAGGTTACAATGATAACATTTAGCATAGCTTTTAATATGGGTTCTGGGATCAAACTCAGACCTTCTCATTTGTGCAACAAGGTATACAAATGAGGTATCTCCCCAGCCCCTCTGCATGGACATTTTAAATGAGCAACTGATAAAAGCACAAAGGAAGGATTTTTGGAAACACTGAGTTTATAGCTTATCCATTGGACCTATGAAGAGTCTTTATATAAGAATTTATTCCTCATTCTCAAGTGGGGTTGATTTTGCCTTCTTTGCAGGTAAAAAACGAAAGCCTTACAGCTTCATCTTTAAGAAACAAGACATGTATTGGGTAAAAAAGGCAAAGGAACCAAATTACTTTCCACATAGAAAAGAAATACTTTGTGTGATGTTCATAATGTTATGGAATAGTTTCTTGTTACTTTTTATCTCCTTGGAAATTTCTTACAGTTTTGGGTCAACTATACCCCTAAAATCAGTCCATAAAAGATAATCTAGAGTATTCTCAGGAAATGTTTTTATACTGCATTGTGAAGACAGTTGTTAAAGTAAGGAAGTTGTTACCAACTATTTCACTTACTCTCCTATATTTCAGTCACTTCCAGTCAGTGCTGTCTCAGGAGGCCCCTGTCTCTGTACTTGTTAGCTTCAGTTGTAAACTTGATACAACTGGGAAGAGGGAGCCTCAGTTGGGGAATTCTCTCTATTGAATTGGCCTATGGGCATGTCTGTGAGACATTTTTGTGATAGTTGAGTGATGTGGGAGGGCTCAGCCCCATGTGGATGGTATCACCATGGGCAGGGGTCCTGTATTTTATAAGAAAGCAGATTGAGCATGGGCCAGAAAAGCAAGCCAGTAAAGCAATGCTCCTTCATGGTCTGTGCTTCAGCTCCTACCTCCAGATTCCAGCCCTAGTTCCCTCACTGATGGATTCTGCTCCAGAGTTGTAACATGAAACAAACCCTTTCCTTTCCAAGCTGATTTTGGTCAGAGTGTTTTGCCACAACAATAGATAAACCAAACTAAAATGGTCTCTCTTCCCTGTTGAGGTCACAAAAGTCCATTTTGAAGTTTGCCATTTGTTATAGTTTCATTTTGGCTGTTGTGGCAAATACCCTAACCAAAACCAACTTAAGGGAGGATAGGGTTTATTTGGATTACAATTCTGGGTCAAAGTCCATTATTGTGGGAATGTTAAGGCAGGAACTTAAAGCATCACATCCAAAGTTAAGAGCAGAGAGAGAATAAACACATAGACCTCACTTGTGTGTGCTCAACTAGCTTTCTCCATCCTGTATAGTTTAGGACCCCTGTCTAGAGAATGGTGCTGCCCACCACGGGTTGGATCTTCACACGTCAGTTGGCAATCAAGACAACCTTCAACAGACATGCCCACAGGCCAACCTGATCTAGAAAATTCCCCTAATGGGGTGCTCTTCTCAGGTGGCAACTTGACAGTTGAAAACTAATATTCACACCATTATTTCTCTTTCCCTGCTTAGCAACAGCCATGTCCCTTCATTACAGATGCTGCCTAAAACATGGTGGAGCTCAGGACCTTCAATGTAAGGGAACCCCCACCAGCCAACCGGGGACTCTCAGCATAGGGAGAGCTGAGCTTGTATGTTAAGTGAGGTGGCTGGCTGGTGATGGCAGCATTAAGGAGGCTGTGATGGCTAATCCTGGGTGTCAACTTGATTGGATCTGAGATTAACTGAAATGAAAGAGATCTTCTTGATTGGATCATCTAAAGCAGGAAGACACACCCTAAATGTGGGTGTTACCTTCTGATGGCAGCCAGTATAAAAGACCAAGGCAGAGCAGAATGCGGGGCTCTTTGCGGCTTGCCTTCTCTCTCGCTGGGGAGTTCGTCTTGCTGCTGTAGACTGAAGACTAGCTGATGTTTTGGAATTTGTCAGTTCTTCAGCACCGGATTGGGACTACTGAGACATCCAGCCTTGTGGACTGAGTGACTACAGATTCTCAGCCTCTCCAGTGTGGTGAAGCCATTGTTGGACTACTCGGACTCTATTCTGTGAGCTAAGCTGATAAATCTCTATACATATTCATTCTACTGGTTCTGTTTCTTTGGAGAAGCCTGACATACAGATTGTGGTACCAGGAGTGGTTCTAGAGAAACAGAATTGAAAGGATGTATTTCTTTAATGGGCTTGTTGGTATTTGAAGCAGGCTCTCCAAGTGAGAGTCTTCAGATAGGATGGAGAGTACTGGAAATCTGTGGTGTAGACTATTTGAAACAATTATGGAGATAGACCCATTTGAATCTCCTAACTCCCCTCTTGTGAAGAACAA
>NW_008336075.1:4495667-4496144 GCF_000622305.1 Nannospalax galili | reverse complement strand
ATTGCAACAACAAATCCTCCACAATGGGAGGGCCCAGAGGACATGCCTTTTACTGATTTTGTAAGATGGAAAGTACTGAGAGAGACAGCAGAATGTTTGAAGAGCTTTGTTTTTGCTCCTTTCCTTATGCTGAATCTTACTGTTGGAGATGCTGCTGCTCAATTGCATAGAATTAAATGTAAATATAATAGGTGTAACATGACCTTGAAGTAGGGATCAGGTGGCAGCAATTAATTACCAAAGACAAGGTGAGTGTACTTATCGTAATGGGCAGCAAAGGCAAAACAATACCTACAATGGCATGACTCGAATGGACCTGTGGTACTGGCTAATCAATCATGGTGTTTCCAGGGACCACATACATAAGAAGCCTACTAAGTTTTTATTTGATCTGTATAAGCAGAAAAGCTCTGGGATGAATGACAGGAATTCAGTAATGGATCGTAGCAATAGAGAATCTCGCTCAGTCAACAAATT
>NW_008336075.1:4492571-4494886 GCF_000622305.1 Nannospalax galili | reverse complement strand
GATTGGATCCAGTGAGCAGGAGGTAGCAGACAGTCTGGACTTGTTGGTTTAGCATATGCGCATGAAAGGATGGGATATAAATCAAATCAAAATTCAAGGGCCTTCTACCTCAGTGAAATTTCTAGAAGTTCAGTGGTGTGGAGCATGCAGAGACATTCCTTCTAAGGTGAAGAATAAGTTGTTGCATTTGGCCTCTCCCTCCACTAAGAAAGAAGTACAACGCTTGGTGGGCCTGTTTGGATTCTGGAGGCAGCACATTCCTCATCTGGGTGTATTACTACGACCCATATATCAAGTGACTCAGAAGGCAGCTACCTTTGAGTGGGGCCTGGAACAGGAAAGGGCCCTTCAACAGGTCCAGGCTGCTGTCCAAGCTGCTCTGCCCCTTGGGCCATATGATCCAGCAGACCCGATGGTGCTTGAGGTATCAGTGGCAGATAAAGATGCGGTTTGGAGTCTCTGGCAGGCCCCCATAGGGGAATCACAGTGGAGGCCATTGGGATTTTGAAGTAAGGCTTTCCCTTCATCTCCGGACAACTATTCTTCCTTTGAAAGACAGCTCTTAGCCTGCTATTGGGCCTTAGTGGAAACTAAACGTTTGACAATGGGCCACCAAGTCACCATGAGACTGGAGCTGCCCATCTTGAGCTGGGTGTTATCTGACCCCCCAAGCCATAAAGTAGACCATGCACAGCAAAATCCATTATCAAATGGAAGTGGTAAATACATGATTGGGCTCGAGCAGGCCTGGAGGGCACAAGTAAGTTACTTGAAGAAGTTGCCTAAATGCCTATGGTTCCTACTCCTGTGATGATGCCTCCTGTTCTAAGCATGCACCTATGGCTTCATGGTCTGTTCCCTATGATCGGTTGACTGAGGAAGAGAAGACTAGGGATTGGTTTACAGATGGTTCGGCACGCTATACAAGCACTACTCAGAAGTGGACATCTGCAGCATTATAGCCAAATTCTGGAACAACCTTGAAGGACACTGGGGAAGGAAAGTCTTCACAGTGGGCAGAACTTCGGGCAGTGCACATGGTCATGCATTTTGCTTGGAAGGAGAAATGGCCAGAAGTGCAATTATATACTGATTCATGGGCTGTAGCCAATGGTTTGGCTGGATGGTCAGGGACTTGGAATGAGCATGATTGGAAAATTGGTGAGAAAGACATTTTGGGAAGAAGTATGTGGATAGATCTCTCAAAATGGGCAAAGGATGTGAACATACTTGTGTCTCATGTAAATGCTCATCAAAAGGTGGCTTCAGCAGAAGATGAGTTCAATAATCAAGTAGATTGGATGACCCACTCTGTGGACTGTCAGCCTCTTTCTTCAGCTATCCCTGTCAATGCTCAATGGGCCCATGAACAAAGTGGCCATGGTGGGGCAGAGATGGAGGTTATGCGTGGGCTTGACAGCATGGACTCCCACTCACAAAAGCTGACCTGACTACAGCTACTGCTGAGTGTAAGATCTGCCAATAGCAGAGACCAACACTGAGCCCCTGATATGGCACTGTTCCCCATAGTGACCAGCGGCAACCTGGTGGCAGGTTGACTATACTGGACCACTTCCATTTAAGAGGGGACAGCACTTTGTTGTTATAGGAATAGACACTTATTCTGGTTATGGATTTGCCTTTCCTGCACATAATGCTTCTGCTAAAACTACCGTCCAGGGACTTACAGAATTCCTTATCCACCACCGTGGTTTTTGGCATACCATCTCTTCTCACCAGGGATCTCACTTCACAGCCAAAGAAGTGTGACAGTCTAAAAGGCCATGGCAGAGGAGAGCACTTGCTTTTTGCTGGGTGCTTTCTCTCCTACTGGTGAGTTCGTCTTGCTGCTGTAGACTGAAGACTAGCCAATCTTTTGGAATTCATCAGATCTTCAGCTCTAGATTGAAACAACATTCTTAGGCCTCAGCACCTTATTTACTCTACTGGAAAGTTTTCTCATGTTTTGTTTTGTTTCCCTTTTTGGAGCTTCATCTCCTTCTGTTCTGGAATTAGTGCAGAAAGCTCCTCAGATATGATTCAGGTGACTAAGGGTGTGGTTCTGAAATCTAGAGGGAGATGAAGTAAGATGCTTGAGATGTGTGTGAGCCAAATATGTAGGAATGCTGAGTGTTTGGTTAAGTGTGTGAGGACCAAGCTCGGGTGGAGCATGGCAGATAACTAAACCTGTTATGTCTTCATTATAAACAGGTAGTAGCAGGTGCTGGTGGGAGAGTGCCAGAGGTCACTCAAGGAGATGGTATGTTTGAATAATCAGTGATCTAAAACCCAAACTTGAAAACTATGTCAGTTGA
>NW_008336075.1:4492047-4492447 GCF_000622305.1 Nannospalax galili | reverse complement strand
CTCCTCCAGGGAATTAGCCAAGACCTGCCGAGGTGCTTGCTGATTGTGTAGGAAATACAGAATGGGTCATAGAGGAAGGTAGTTACAAATACCAACTTAGGCCACGTGACCAGTTGCAGAAACGTGGATTGTAACTGACATGAGTATTTTTGTCCTATTTGGTTAAGAATAGGCTTGTGCATGTATACACATCTTAAGCAGATACTTGAGTTATTCTTTTTTGAGTGTGTAATTGAGATGTGTTAAGTGATTAAGTGTTGTGAACCTATATGATTATATTGGGTTATGAGACACTAAAGGACTAAGCATTCCTCGAAGACCTTATCACCTACTCTAAGACATACAATGCATTGGTCATTGTATGATGGGACAGTCATATCACACTAGTTTAGCTTAAATA
>NW_008336075.1:4444797-4491965 GCF_000622305.1 Nannospalax galili | reverse complement strand
GGTGTCAACTTGATTGGATCTGGGATTAACTGAAATGAAAGATCTTCTTGATTGGATCATTTAAAGCAGGAAGACACACCCTAAACGTGGGCATTACCTTCTGATGGCAGCCAGTATAAAAGACCAAGTCAGAGCAGAATGCCACGCTTTTTGCTGCTTGCCTTGTCTCTCGCTGGTGAGTTCGTCTTGCTGCTGTAGACTGCAGCACCGGATTGGGACTACTGAGACATCCAGCCTTGTGGACTGAGCGACTACAGATTCTCAGCCTCTCCAGTGTGGTGCAGCCATTGTTGGACTACTCGGACTCTATCCTGTGAGCTAAGCTGATAAATCTCTATACATTCATTCTACTGGTTCTGTTTCTTTAGAGAACCCTGACTAATACAGAGGCTGTTCTGATTAACAGCCACAACCCCACACATTTGTAGCATTTCTCTGTTGTTTATGCTTGTATAACCTTTTTTAAAGATTTAAATATTGTGTGCATATTGGTGGCATATGTGCAGATGTGTGGGTGTGTCCACAGAAGCCAGAAGATAGTGGAAGGTCCCCTGGAGCTGGAATTACAGGCAGTTGTGAGCTGCCTGATATGGGTGCTGGGAACTGCACTCAGGTCCTCTATAAGAGAAAGTGCTCTTAAACATTTGGTCATCTCTTTAGCCCCTCAGCTGTACTATTCTCTCTCTCTCTCTCTCTCTCTCTCTCTCTCTCTCTCTGTATGCAGGTATATGTGTATGTGTATACATGGAGGTCAGAAATCAATGTTGGATGTCTTTCTTATTTCCACTTAATTTTTGAGTCAGGAGCTCTCCCCCCTGGAGCTCCCTGATTCTGCTAATCTAGCTGGCCAGTGAGCCCCAGGGACTGTTTTATCTCAGCCTTCCCTAGGATTACAAGCATGTGCTGTCACACCTAGCTTTTTTATATGGATGTTGGGAGTTGAGCTCAGGTTTTCATGCTTGTATGGCAACACTTTGCTGACTGAGTCATCCTGCCAGCTCCTCAGCTATACTTTCGTTGTCAATCTGATCTCATGCTGTTTATATTTTACATTCTTTAATGTTAGGAATTTATGATTTTAAAATTCCTTGTCATTTTTAGGTTTTGAATGGAGAAGGTGATCGGGACTTTTGCTCATGTGTCATTGTTTTTTTTTTCCTTTGACAGCAGGATCTGACTACATAGACCTACATAGACTAGGCTAGCCTTCTGCTTGCCTCTGCCTCCTGAGTGCTGGGATTTCATGGAACATTAAAAAAATTTTTTTGCATTGTTTTATTTGTGTGTGTGTGTGTGTGTGTGTGTGTGTGGTATGCACATTTGTGCCATGGACTATGTGTGGAGAGCAGAGTATAACTTGCAGAAGTTGTTTCTCTCTTTCCACCATGGGGGTCTTGGAGATCAAACTCAGGTTGTGAGGGTTGGCAGGAAATACCTTTACCCTCTGAGCTATCTCACTAGCCCTTAAGTAGTATTTCTCATACGATTCAGAACACTCACATTTTGGACACATTAATCAATGGTGGGCTGGCAAGAACTTCTGTGAGTCAAATGAAGCTGCTTGAATTTGCTGTTGTCTCCTAAAGGAATCGTCCTCACACAAAGTCACTTCTTCCTTTAACATCACTAGTGATGCTGGACCTCATCAAATACTGTGTTGTCCTAATGTATTTTGGGTTGAGCAAAATGACCACTTACTTGTTATGCATTTGCTAGATACTCTATGGGGAGTGTAGAAGAATGAAACACAATTACTGGCTTCTAAAAATAGCAAATAAATATCCTTAATAGCTTTTGAGGATGAAAAATAAGGAAGCAGTTCATACAATGATATAAGAAAATGAAAATACTGAGTAAGTAGAATCTTCCATTAAACCTCAAACATTAGGTACAAGTGAATTTGCTTGGTGTAATTAGACTCTATCATTTTATCTTTTTTAGTGACCACTGTGATTCCAACAACAATTGTTCTTGGAGAGGGCTCTTTTTTCTCTGCTGTGCTCTCAAGGAAAGAATTCAGAGTAGGTAAGAAAAGGCTACTCAGAGGACAGTAATTTGAACTTGACCTAGAAAGATATGATACAAGGAATGGACAACAAGAACAGTCAACATTTTGAAAAGAAAGATTAGAATGGCAGTTTGGAAGCTCCACATGGGAGAACAGGACTAGAGGATGTATGCTAGAAACTGCACAGGTCAGGGTGTTGTGGGTCTCTTGTTCTTGTACTACAAATTTACCTATTGGGGCTGGGGAAATGGCTCAGTTAGTCAAGTGCTTCCTGCACAAGCATGAGGACCTGAGTTAGAGTCCCCTGAACCCATGTAAAACAGTCAAGTGCAATAGTATGTCCCAGAAATCTCAGTGCTGGGGAAATGGATCACTGGGACTCTCTGGCCAGCCAGCTTAGCTGAATTAGAGAGCTCCGAGGTCAGTGAGAGATATTATCTCAAAAACTAAGGTGGATAGAGCCTGAAGAAGACACCTGAGGTTGGCTTCAGGTCTCCACATGCATGTGCACACATGTGCACCTGTGCACACACCATGCACTTCCACAAACACACACACACACACATATATATAATATTATATATATATAGTATTATATATATTCTTCATTGGGAAATCTTATGGGTTGTTCAGTTTCGTGCATTCCCCCTTCCAATTTTATAGTTTTTGAGTACCAATGTGTGAGAAACTTTCTATTTTTATCAAGATAACTGGTTTTTAGTGATTTTAGAATCCATACAAAGCCACAAACTCACTTTCTAAGTCATCTCCATCATCATGATGTAGCCCTTATCAATATTTCTGTTAGATTAGGGATAGGTTTTGCTTAGGGCACTCTCACCTGCAGCAGCAGTTCTCTCTCTCTCTCTCTCTCTCTGGCACTCTCACCTGCAGCCGCAGTTCTCTCTCTCTCTCTCTCTCTCTCTCTCTCTCTCTCTCTCTCTCTCTCTGCCCCCAAAGCTGCTGTAAAAGAAATGGCAGACATCTCACTGTGGCTATCTATGACTGCAATTCTCATTCCCCCTTGCAAGTGATAGAGACCCTAAGTGATGCATGTCCCTTGTAACTATAAGTTTAAGAAACATGTTTTTAAATTTACCATGTAGCTCAAGTTTATGGTCAATCTATGTTCAATGTTCTTTCTAAATAATCAGAGATTTTTGCCGTGACCAGACTTTGTCATAGAAGCTTCTTAAGGTAGAAACCCATAACTAGCCAAAGTGCTGAGAATACTTACTTGAGAATAGACTACTTGGCCTTAAATGAGACAGCTGCACCCCACCCCCCAACCAGTGTTCAGGGAATATCACAGACTTGGAGCTGAAAGGAATGTAAGAACTAAGAATGGGAATGTCTAGGAATATACAGGAAAACAGTGTCTTCAGGACCTGTCATGGCCATTGCACTCATGAACTCATTGCATCATGGTTATCTAGACAAGACCTGCACAGGATTGGGCTTGTTGACATCTCATTATGGATGGAGTTGGGAAAGGGATCCAACTTCTGATTTCTTCAGTGTATAACCACTGATCAGCTGCCCTTGTTCTGGCAAATTGCTTCCTACTCATGTGCCTGTAAGAAACGCTAATTAAACTCAATGGGCCACCCTCAAAAAGAAATGGAAGTCGGAGGTGGACTTATTGAGAAGAAAGGTTCTAGTGGGGGAGGGAAGGGATGAGAGAAGAGAAAAATCATGCCCCACCCTTTTACCTGCTCTCTCTCTCTCCCAACCTATCAAACCTCCCCCTATCTCTTATCAAGTCTTCAATCCACTCTCATATATTTTGTTTTGTTTTAAGTTTCTGCTTTGTGACCTACCAGGTTTAACAAAGACCCTTTATGTTGGCATGTATGTGATGCTACCCACTGGAGCATGAGTAATATACTAGTGTCTATATTACTAAAGAAAATTACTACCTTTCTCCCAGTAGCCTTTGATTTCCATTAGGTTGCCTGGGCAGGGCCCCTTGACCCTCTCCTTCCTTGGTGACAGAATTCTTTCAGGCTGAGTTTTGTGCAGACCTTATGCAGGTAACTGCAGTTGCTGGGAATTCATGAATGCCACAGCCATGCCATGTTGCAGAGTTGCACAGTCCTCCTCCCCACTTTCCAGCTCTTACATTCTTTATGCCCTTCTTCTGTGGTGTTTCCCAAGACATGCAGGAAGTGACACTGGTGCCCCATTGAAGGATGAACACTCAATAGTGACTTGTTCCCAGCACCTTGACCAACCGTGAATCTCTGACTAGTATTGTTTCCAGCTTTGATCGAAGAAGCTTCTCTTCCCTGTGAGTCTTTGGGGCATTTCAGTCAAGATTTGCTTCCTCTCAGAGAATCTACTTTAATGAGATTATACCAAGAATTATTTTTAGTGAAAGGTTTTGCTGGAAAGATGTTCCAGTAAATGTTGCGACTAGAAGGACTAAAGGGATAAATTTGTGAACCTACAAAATCAGTTACATATTCATGTTACATAAATAATAACAATGGAGAAATGAGAATGGAGAATTCCATTGAACACACTCTATTAGAAATATAATTCAGAATTAAAATACAACCAACTACAATCCAATTAGAGTCTTTTCCTTTTGGTTTAGGGTTACTTGCTTGAAGCATTCAATGGCTCCATCCACACTTTGATATTATTTCTCACCAGAATTATTAGAACAATGGCTTACTATCATTTGTAATTTTATGGAAATTATAATTCAGTTATAACATGTTTTAGGACAGTGATTATTTGTATTGGTTTCTTTTTCCCATTGTTGTGACAAGACACTCTGACAAAAACAAGTCAAGGGAAAATGGGATCATTATAGTTTACAGTTGAAGTACAGTCCACTGTGTAGGGGAAGTCAAGGTGGCAGGAGCTGTAGCAGCTGGCCACATCACATCCACAATCAGCAGCACTGAGTGATGAGTGTATGTACGCTAGAGCTCAGCTTGTCTTTCTCTGTTTTGTATAGTCCAGTATTCCAACCTAGGGAATGGTTCTGCCCACACTTAAGATGGGTCTTCCAACATCAATTAGCTTAACACAATACCTATTGATATTCTTGTAGGCCAGCTTCTCTTCCAGGTGATTCTAGATCTTGTCAAGTTCATGATTAGCACTAGTCATTACACTATGTTTTGAAGAGTGTAAATGAATTATTAAATTAGACTTTGAGTATTTCCTTAAAATGATTATCCCAGTGAGCTGGTTTGTTAAGTTTTTGTAGTGGATAGTGTGGATTTAATAGGAAAGTGGCAGTACCCCTTCATAATGCCCTTACCCCTGTGACAACTATACATATAGGACCTAAAATCACAGAAGACATTTAATCATATAAGATGTAAAAATGTAGACCAGTTGCTTCAGATTCAAAAAAATTCTTTTTTCTTGTTTAGAGCTGATCACTCAATAAACAATTATTCTCAGCACTTTGATCAGTTATGAATCTCTACATTATCTACTGACTACTGCAGAAAGAAGGTTCCCTGGTCAAGTTTGAAGGCAGCAGTCATCTACCGGTTTAAGCATATGTATTTAGAAGGCAGTTTGACAACATGACTTTAGTTAAACAACAATACTAGGTTCCCTCCTAGGGCCTGTGATTTCCTAAGTTATGGACTTTTGATGAGGTTTATAGTATGAGGAGGTGTGAATTCCTTCTGGTGGTGCAGGCCTCTAATCCAATCCAGACGCAATTGGTTACCCCCACAGCCTTTGTGACACTGTTGTACCAGTAGGCACCTGGGAGGTCAGCATTGCTTTAGTTAAACAACAATACTAGGTTCCCTCCTAGGGCCTGTGATTTCCTAAGTTATGGACTTTTGATGAGGTTTATAGTATGAGGAGGTGTGAATTCCTTCTGGTGGTGCAGGCCTCTAATCCAATCCAGATGCAATTGGTTACCCCCACAGCCTTTGTGACACTGTTGTACCAGTGGGCACCTGGGAGGTCAGCATTACAGCAATCAAGGTTGTCTGTAGGGACACCATTAATGTCTTTTTCTCCCCCAAGGGCCTGCAGAATACCTTCTAGCACTATGAAACCTAGTCAGCAGAGAGGAAGTTTTCAGGTCAGTTCCAGTTTTTTACTCTATGGTCTGCAACCAAAGTATGTTGTGCCATTAACAATGGGATTTTACCATGGACTTATGGTGGGCAGTCAAGAACAATGGCAATAGCTTATTGTTTGGGGGCTCTCTGGGGTCTCCCTGACCAATAAATTTAGGGAGGTAGTCATGTCAGGGACTGAGATTTTCATTTATGAAATCTATGTCTTCTGTGGGAATCGTTGTCCACCCATACAAGGTATCTGTGTTCAAACTCCTATTTTTCAAAATTATATTTTCAAATTTCTTAAAAGATAGTGGGTTTTTATAGGAGTTTTTCATGCGTTGTTAATTTGGCTAACCTATCCCCACATGCTCCTCTCTCCTTATTTCCCACACCCATGCCTACTAAACTTTAAACTCTCAGTATTCCTCTATCTACTTTACCCATCTCCCCCTAAGATCTCTTCCCCTTTCCCTCTCATGGGCCTCCAAAGACAGCCCATTATTTCATACTTATACAGATCAGTCAACCAACAAATATCCAGGATGCTATTTTCTGAGTGTCATTCTGTGTTTAGCAAAGGACAGCAGAAGACAGAGACATTAAAAGAAGGAGGAAAGAAGTGGGAAGAGTACATCATGGGTGCTTATTCCTAGAATGTATTGATTCAAGGCCTCTGATAACTTCAGTCTCACATCCTTTCTTCTTCAAATAGAACCAGGTTTGAGAATGATATATGCTGTATTTTCTAAATTTCTAAAAGCTAAGCAGGTTAGAAGAGGGGGAAAATTAAAGGAACATGGAACTGGAAAAGACCCCTCACTTAAGAGTCTGGTTGAAATTTCCTGTCAATCCATATTGTTGAATCTTGGCCAAAGAAACAAAATTTGTCATGAAGATTGCCTATGTAGAAACACAGTCTTCTTTTTATAGAGACGTTTCAAGTAAGAATATTAAAATAACAATGAACCATATCAAAGGTCAAAGTATATATGGCCTTTACGTTTAGCTTTACTCCTTCCCCAGCTGTACATATATGACTGTTTTGTGACACACACAAATCAGATTATGAATTTTGTTTATAGTCAAGACATATGTCTAACTTTCTTGCAACCTAATATATGAATTTTTTTTGAACCTTATGACCTATAGTTTTATCTTGTCAGCCTGTTCTCCTACCCAGTGGTTTCATTTTCTGGGGGGGGGGACACATAAGGACAATAAAATTCTGTAAAATATCTTTGACCAATGTAACTTCAGAATCCACTGAAATCATAGCTATTGTTAAGATGTTTTAGTACAGTTGTTTTGAGAAGCTTGCCCCATGTCTTAGGTAAGTGCTGTCTTTTGCCTAAGTAAATTTCTTTCCCTTTCTCCTTAATACCCATGCTTAAATCTCTACCAAAACATTTTCTTGGGGCTCCAATTCTTTCACCTCAACCAGATTAACAAGCACTCTACCATAGATCCCTAAGTCCTCACCCAGGCAGTCCCTTCACAACTGAATTCCCAGCCTCCAGATCAGGCAGACAGACCTGCTCACCCAAGACTCTGGCAAGTCAGTTCCAGCCACTGCTTCTATACCCCATTTCTCTCATCCATTCCCACCCTGTCCCCTGCCAGCCTCTCTCACAGGCGGTCTCCAATTCCTTCACCTCAGGCCCCAGGACTAGCTTCCCAAACCATATTATCTAAACATGCTACCATAGATCCCTAAGTCCTCACCTAGGCAGTCCCCTCACCACCAAATTCCCAGGCTCCAGATCAGGCAGGCAGACCTGCTCAACCAGGACTCTGGTAAGTCAGATTCAGCTCATTGCCTCCCTACCCCATTTCTCTCATCCACTCCCACCCTGTCCCCTGACCTCTCTCACAGGCAGGTTCCAATTTTTCTATCTAAGGTCCCAGGACTAGCTTCCCAAACCTGATTAAGTAACAACCCTACCATAGATCCATAAATCCCTCCCAGGCAGTTCCCTCACACTCAGCTTCCTAGTGTCCTGATCAAGCAGACAACCTTCTCAGTCTACTACCCTGACCAGTCTACAACCCAGCAAGAACTTGAAATACCCACCAATTTGTCTTCCATACCTAAATAAAAAGTAACTAAGGTACATAAACAATATTAACAGAACCAAAATTAAATGAAACAAAAGCAGAGTAGAAGTTCCTGTTGAACACATAACTGATAAAGAATATCCATATACTCAAATAGCAATGCAAAAACACAAACAATATGAAAAATCAGGAAAATATGTCCTCAACAAAACCCACAAGTCCTACAGATGTATACAGCTTTGAGAACCACCCAGGATGCACAATTTAAAAGAACAATCATAAACATGATCAAAGAACATCAAGAAAATAGAGACAAAGAACTCAAAGAACTCAAAGAGAAAGGCATAAACTTTTAATGGAAGCCCAAGAATATACAAATATGCAGCTTAATGAAATATCAAAAGCAATTCATAACTTGAAAAATAAATTCACTAAAGAGATAGAGCAAAACTCAATAAGCCAACTTGAAACAATAGGGGAAAGCCTCACCTCTAGAATGAATTAAATGGAAAGCAGAATGTCAACACTGGAAGATAAAGTTGAAGAATTGGATCACTCAAGCAAAGAGTATGGAAAGTTTAAAAAAAAAAAAAAAACACACGAATGGAATACTCAGGAAATGTGAGCCAGCATGAAATGACCAAATAGGTGTATTATAAGCATACAGGAAGGAGAAGAAACTCAAAGCAATGGCATGGAACAGATCTTCAACGGGATTATAGAAGAAAACTTCCCTAAATTAAGGAAAAATATACTTATAGAGACTTAAGAAGCACAGAGAACACTATTAAGACATCATCACAGCAGAAAGTCCCCATGACATATCATAGCAAAAATGTTAAATGTACCAAACGAAGAGAGAATACTGAAAGCAGCTAGAGGAAAACAACAAGTTACATATAAAGGAAAAAAATCCATCAGAATTACAGCTGACTTTTAAATGCAAACTATGAAAGCCAGAAGAGACTGGAACAAAGTATTCTAAACAACCGCAGATGCCAACCCCAAATACTTTATTTAGCAAAACTATCTATCAAGGTCAAAGGGGAACAGAAAATTTCTCATGGCACAAATAGGCTGAAAGAATTCATGTTTTCCAAACCAGCACTAGAGAGAATACTTGAAGCAATACAAAGGACTGAAGAAAGGAATGAATATGCCCAAGAGGCTACAGAAAGAAAATAAAGTATAACTATGGAAACACAAAATAGGGCCACAAACACAAAGAAATTAAAATGACGGTACACAATACACACCTTTCAATAATAAGACTAAATATCAATGGACTCAACTCCCCTATCAAAAAACACAGGCTGGTACAGTGGACCAAGAAAGAAAACCCATCTTTTTTGTTGTCTTCAAGAAACTCATCTCACCTTCAAGGGTAGACACTATCAGGATGAAAGAATAGAAAAAATATTTCAAGACAATGACCTTAGGGAGCAGGCAGGTATCACAATTTTGATATATGTCAAACTAGACTTCAAATTAAAACCCATCAGAAGAGATAAGGAGGGTTACTTAATTCTAATCAAAGGAAAAACTGACCAAGAAGATATTAGAATCATGAACATTTATGCACCAAACTCTGGAGCACCCAATTTCTAAAACAGAGATTGACACCAATTCAGTGATAGTGATGACTTTAATACCCCACTTTCTTCAATAAAGAGGTCAACTGAAAAAAGAATAAACAAAGAGACATCTGAATTAAATAACATATTACATGAAATGGATAAACTTTAAAACTCCACTGTCTTCAGTTGACAGGTCAGCTATACAAAGAATAAACAGAGAGACATCTGAATTAAATGACATACTACATGAAATGGACCTAACAGATATATACAGAATATTCCACAGAACCACCAAAGAATACACTTTCTACTCAGCAGCTCTTTCAAACTATTCTAAAATTGACCACATTCTGGGGCACAAAACAAATCTCAACAAATATAAAAAAATTGAAATAATTCCAAGACTTCTATCAGACCACAGTGCAATAAGTCTTATAATCAGAAGCAAAAGAAGGTCTAGTAAATACACGAACTCATGGAGATTAAACAACACACTCCTGAATCATGAATGGTTCAAAGAAGAAATTAAGAAAGAGATAAAAGTATTTTTGGAACAAAATGAAAATAAGAGGGGCTGGAGAGATGGCTCAGCGGTTAAGAGCACTGACTGCTCTTGTAGAGGACCCAGTATCGATTCCCAGGACCCACATGGCAGCTATGTACTGTCCTTAACTCCAGTTCCAGGGGAACCTGAATCCCTCTTTTGACCTCTGCAGCATTGCATGACACGGGTGTACTCACATACATGCAGGTACTACACTCATACATGTAAAGTAAAAATAATAAATAAAATACTTAAAAAAAACCCAAATGAAAACAAGAACACAACACAACAAAACCTCTGGGAAACCCTAAAAGCATTTCTAACAGGGAAGTTTATAGGTCTTAGTGCCTACATTAAGAAATCAGAAAGAATATGTGTAAACAACTTGACCATACAGCTCAAGACTCTGGAAAGTTAAGAACAAACCAACCCCAAACCTAGTAGACAAGAAGAACTAAATCTCAGAGCAGAAATTAATGAAACAGAAACAAAGAAAACAATACAAAAACATTAGTGCATCTAAGAGCTGGTTCTATGCAAGGTTAAACAAGATAGACAGACCATTATCCAAGTTAACCAAAAGAAAGAAAGAGCAAATCAAAATCAATAAAGTCAGAGATGAAAGGGGAAACACCACAACAGACACATGCACACACACACGCACACAAAATCCAAAACATTGTAATGGAATACTTTAAAAACTATGCTCCATTAATTTTGAAAACCTAAAAGAAATTGATGAATTTCTTTTTAAAAAATTTTTTAACAGAGCATAGGATAGTGGTTTATTTACAGAAGAGAGGGCACCCCAGAAATGGATGGATTTCTAAAATCATGGCCACCACAAAGTTAAACCAAGAGGAGATCAACAGTGTAAACCAGACCCATAACAAATCAGGAAATTGAAACACTATCACAAAACCTCCCAAATAAAAAATGCCCAGGCCCAGATGGATTCACAGCAGAATTTTACCAGATATCCAAAGAAAACCTTCAACCAATACTGCTTAAATCATTCAAAAAGATAGAAACAGAGGGAGAACTCCCAAACCCCTTCTATGAAGCCAGTATCACTTTAATACCAAGACCAGGTAAAGATACAACAAAAAAGAAAACTATAGACTCATATCCTTAATGAACATAGATGCAAAGATACTCAACAAAATATTGCAAACTGCATACAGATATATATATCAAAAAGATCATCCACTATTATCAAGTAGGTTTTATTTCAGAGATACAGGGATGGTTCAACATACGTAGGTCAATAAATGTAATAAAGCATATAAATGGACTTAAAGACAAAAACAACATTTTTATCTCAATAGATGCAGAAAAAGCATTTGACAAAATCCAACATGCATTCATGTTGAAAGTCCTAGAAAGAATTAGTCTGGAGGGAACATACCTCAACATAATTAAAGCTATACACACCAAACTCATAGCCAACATCATCCTAAATGGAGAAAAACTGGAAGCATTCCAATTAAAATCAGGAACAGAAATGGCTGTCTACTATCTTCACTCCTTTTCAATATAGTATGTGAAACTCTAGCAAGAGCAATAAAACAAGATAAGGAAATTAAAAGAATACCAACTGGAAAAGAAGAGGTCAAATTATCCCTATTTGCAGATTATATATTATACATAAGAGATCCCAAAAACTTCACTAGAAAACTGTTAGAATTCACTAATATTTTTAGTAAAGTGGCAGGATACAAAATCAGCTTACAAAAATCAGTAGCCTTTCTGTACACCAATAGCAAGCAATCAGAAAAAGCACTCCAGGAAACCTTCCCATTCTCAAGAATGTCAAAAATATTTTAGGAATAAACCTAACCAACGACATTAAAGAGCTCTACAATGAAAATATCAAAACTCTAAGAAAGAGATAGCGGAAGACATTAACAGATGGAAAGACCTACCATGCTCATGGATTGGTAGAATCAATATTGTGAACATCACCATCTTGCCAAAAGTAATTTATAGATTCAATGCAATTCCAATAAAAATACCCATGACATTCTTCATAGAGCTTGACAAAATTATAAATTCATATGGAATCACAAAAGAACCTGGATATCCAAAACAATCTGGTGCAAAAAAAAAAAAAACCAAAAAACAAAACAAAAAACAAAACAAAAAACAAAAAACCAATGCTGGGGGGAATCACCATACCAGATTGTGGATTATATTACAGAGCTATAGTCATACAAACAGTATGGTACTGTCACAAAAATAGACATATAGATCAATGAAACACAATAAAAGACCAAACATGAGTTCATATAATTTCACTTGATATTCAAAAATGTGCTAAGAAAACACAGTGGAGAAAAGATAGCATCTTCAACAAGTGGTGCTGGTAAAACTGGATCTCTACCTGCAGAGAAATGAAAGTTGACACTTATCTTTCACCCTACTCAAAAGTCAACTCCAAATGGATATAAAACCTCAACATAAAACCTGAAGCTCAGAAACTGCTAGAAGAAAACAGGCAGACCCTACAAGATACAAGTGTAGGAAAGTCCTTTCTAAATGGGGCACTAGCTGCTCAGGCACTAAGGTCAACAGTCAGTAAGTGGGAACTCATTAAATTGCAAAGCTTCTGTACAGCAAAAGAAACAACGAAGGAAGGGAAGAGCAAACCCAGTGAGTAGGAGAAAATCTTCACCAGCTACACATCCAACAGAGGATTAATATCCAGAATATACAAAGAACTCAAAAAAGAAAGAAATAAGAAAATTAATGACCCAATGAAAAGATGGGAGATAGACCCAAACAGAGTTCGCAAATGAAGAAATAAAAATGCCTAAGACCTTAAAAATGTCCAACATCCTTAGAAATTAGAGAAATGCAGATAAAAATCACTTTAAGGTTCCATCTTACCCCAGTCAGACTAGCTAAGATCAAGAGAATGAAAGACTCCAAATGCTGGTGAGGATGTGGAGAAAGAGGAATGCTCATTCACTGCTGGTGGGTATGCAAACTCCATGCAACCACTATGGAAAGCAGTGTGGAAAACCTTCAAAAACTAAAATGAACCTACCATATGATCCACTCCTTGGCATATAGCCAAAGGACTCATTGTACTGTAGAGATATCTGTACATCCATGTTTGTTGCTGCTTTCTTCACAATAGCTAAGAAATGGAAACAACCTAAATGTCCCTCAACTGAAGAATGGTTAATGAAGATGTGGTATATCTACCCAATGGAGTTCTACTTAGCAGTAAGAAAAGATGAAATTATGAAATTTACAGGCCAATGGATGGAGCTAGAGAGTGTTACATTAAGTGAATTAACACAAATGCAGAAAAGCAAGTGATGTATGTCCTCCCTCATCTGCGGATTGTAGCACCAATCCCTTATATGTGACTATATGTATTCTGATATAATACCAGGAACCAGGCAGAGGGAAAGGACATATGGAGGTAAAGGAAAAGAAACAACCTGAAAGGGGGGTATTAGGGAACAGATGTTTCCTGAGGGAGGTGGAAAAAGTGGGAGTAATGGGCGGGGAGGAGAGGAGGGAGGGACATGCAAGGGATCATGGTATGGGAGAGCGAGGGAAGTCAGGAGAGGAAAGGTGTCCAGAGTCAGGAGGTATTGGGGGGGCGGATAATGGGAGCACTGTGACTAGTAAGGGAGGGAGGATGGAGGCCAAATGGGAGACAAAAGATTGAAAATGAGTGAATCTTGGGGATCTAGGAAACCTAGAAGGAAAAGTGATGCCCTAGACACCCTATGAGAAATGCACATAGAGTGTCTGAACATCAATGCTTATGTATACCTGGGAGCTTCTTGGCACTTCTGGTCAGGCACAGAGAACACACTTCTGGGAGATGCCCAGGACTAGGTGACAGATCTGCAGTCAAATCTCTACAACAAAGACTCATGGAACACAGAGGAATAAGGGGGAGAGAGGGGGCTAATGCACCCCCTCATCTCTCACCAGTGAGGCTTCCATGTACATCAGAGTGTGATGCACACAGAAGGCCACAACTGGCCAAGTTTTGGAGAATAAGAGGCTGTGGTGTGTAGAATGGGACTCCTGTATGTAATCTCACCCACACATGGCTCAAGAACCATTGCAGAAGAGGAGGCAGAAAGATTGTAAGAGCCAGGGCTGGTTCATGAACACAAGGAGGTGGAGGCTTCCAGGTCACTGGAGTCTTGCTCATGTGAGCCTGCGGCAGCAGGGGTGTTGAGTGTGGGGCCCGTGTCAGCTCAATTAAACAAGGGCCCAAGAGGGAGGTGAGAAATGGGTAGTGGGCCAGCACTAGACTGAGAACTGTTTGAGACTGATTGTTGCTGGGTAAGGGAGGGTGTGACTTACATACAACCACTGGATGGGCTGACTGGACTCCAGTGGATGCATTTACACTGAAGGACATTTGGGTACAAACACCTGAATGAACAGGACTCAGCACATATGGCAGAGTGCATAGGGTTTCGTGGAGATGGGGGAGGAATGGATGGGGGAGGAGGTCTGGGTTTGAGTGGGAAATATTGTATGAAATTTTAAAAGCTCAATAAATTTTTTTTCTTAATAAAATCCAGCTTTGCTTTGTGTTGACCATCCTGGAATTTTTTTTCCTGCAGCAGGGTTAAGAATCCTGCCTTGATTCAAGTGGAGGTCTTTGAAAAGAGCTCTTTCGGCTGTTGTAGATGGCAGTGTGATTCTCTAGCTCCCTCTCCATTGCCATTAGTCAAAGGAACTTGTGGATCAAGGCGGGAATTAATTTTGAGATTTTGACTTATTGATTTAGTACCATTTCTATGAAAACTCTGTAAGCTCTGACTTACTTGGAAAACTTGCAGTGTACTTACTATAGATGCATATGTGCAGACACCAATACAAGTATGAAGGGTAATTGAGACAAATTGAGAAGGTGACAATTTTGATGGGCAGAAGTGAGGTAGGGTGGCTGTGTCAATGTAAAGCACACGACTCTCATCTCAGAGGGAATAAGAGATAGTTTATACTGGAGTCAAGTATGGGTGATCATTGCCCAGATACACAGATTTAAGCTATCCAAAATGCCATATGCCAACATGGTAATAGTTTATTGAAATTTTTTGAAGTAATAGAAGAAGGAAACTCACAAGTTAACCCTTTTCAAATACACGGTTGGTAGACCTCCAGTAGAGCAGATTACACTAAAGTGGGGAAAAACTCTGGTAGAGGTCTCATGCTGCCTGGTGACATTCTTAGCTTTTGGATAGTGGAAGATAGGGCTCTTGTTTGTACATTCCCAAAAGACTTACCTAATAGTCACAGGCTGTTGGCTACTTAGGGAGTTAAGATAGCCCAAGGTAATTGGGTCGGGGACCTTGAAAATTCCAACTTCTCCGCAATCATTAAAGTTCTAATCAGTTAATCAGCCTTTACAGAATTTTCAGTTTAGGTGCAGTTTCTGTCTTCGAACTTCAGTTAACAGCTTGTGAGAGCATTCTGGGTGAAGGTAACAGCTGGTCCAGGACACACAGGTGAAACTCTGGGAAAGCTGGAAGCATTCATTAGCTTTGAATAGAAGCTAAGTTTGTGCAAGTAGAAGAACTACAATGAGAAAGAAATTGTGGAAATCATCAGGGGAGGTTCATGGTGCTTTCTGATACCTTATTAGGGGTTTAGACTTCAATTATAAACTTTGGGAAAAAATTTGAAGGCAAGATATAAACATGGTCAGGATTATATGTTAGCTGCCTGTAGAAAAGATAGGTCTGATTGATACCTGTGTGAAATAGGAGTGAAGAGAGTGAGGGAGATTTGCAAGGGTAGTACTGGTTGATATCTACTGAACTTTTGTTATGCACAGAACATACTGTACAGACTGACTAACTTAATACTACTTATTATCCTGAATGGTAGTTTCTATTACTCCTAATGCTAGCTCACTGAAGAGAGACATGTTTGGGGAAGGAAACAGAAGGAGGAATCTGAAAAGTAGGTCAATTGATGCGGTCATTTCTTCCTCCTTTGTCAATACACGCGATCATTCAGGCAAATAATCCAGGGCTTCAATTTTACTAGTGTTTTCACTCCATTATTGTTTACATTTATTATGGAATAATCTATAAGCTCCAGTGAAAGCCAAAAAGCAAATTTTAAAGCCAAAAAGCAGACCAGGGCTGGGGAGATGGTGCAGTTAAGTGGATGCTGTATGAGAACGTTTGAGTTATAGAACCCATGTACAAAGCCAAGCTTGGCAGTGCATATCTGTCATACCTGTGTTGGGAAGGCGTGGATGGGAGGATTCCTGGGGAATGTTTTCTAGCCCATCTAGCAAAGTGGGTCATCCTCAGCTTCATGAAAGGCCTTGTTTCAAGAAGTAGTTTGAGGCGTGATTGAGGAAGATACTCAAGAGTGACCTCTTCCATTCACACACACAAAACTATAAACACACATGCACAACACACAGACGTGTACATGTGCTTGCATGTACATGTACCATGCACACATACACACACACACACACACACACACACACACACAAACACAAACACCCCACAGATCAAAGTGAATGTTTTTGAGCTGTGATATGTAACAGATCCTGTGTACATCCTCTGAGGTCACACAGTAGCCTGTGCTGTTTTCTACCTTAAAAGTCAAACTTTTGCATTAGAGCAATCTGGTTTCTCCTCTGTATCTTTCTCCAAATTTATGCTGTGGAGGGCAGGGATCATTTTTCAATTCAGTTCAGTTCAGTAAACATATGGAGAGTCTAGAAGTAGGTGTTATTTTAGGCTCTGGCAGTAAGTTTTATGCATAAGATTCAATTGGAGCCAGACAGAGAGCTGGGGAAAGCAGCCACATGAGCAGTCGCTATTGGTGCAGCATGGTGAGAGCTCTCATGGAATATTCACGGGGCCTGTAGATGTGCAGATGTGATACACTGGGTCATTTTTAGACTGAGAGCAGATAGGAGCTTGGGCAGGTTACCTGTAGGAGGTGTCTATGGAGGGAAGGGGCTTTAGCATGTGGGTTTTAATATTCTTCAAGGATGGTAAGACCAACAAACCATGAAACACCTGCTATAGATATATAAGATAGTTTTTTTCTTATAGTTCCCAAGAGGAAAGGTCACATTTTACCCCATAGGCTACTCAGAAAATCATCACGTTAGATCAGGAAGTAAAGGAACTGAGAACAAAGTCTAGGAGCCTTTGTTCTGGATTTGGTGGGAAAGAATGGAAGAGGCAGCATCCAGAGATTTAGAATCGGCTAGTTGAAATAATTTCAGCACTCTTTGAGGTATAATGCTATCTATCTATTGTCTGGAACCAGGATGTGGCATGATTGAGAGGGGGCGGTTAGTCCTGTGTATAAGAATCTGATAATGGAATTTATTGGGTATGTACTCTGGGAGGTTGGTTTGCTTGTGAAAGAAGCACTTACAGGTAGCTGTTCATCTATTCAGGAACTAGTCAGCCCTGAGAGGGGAGGACTCTGAAGTTTAGCAAGTCCTCAGACAATAACATAGTCAGTGCATTTGATTCACAAAGTAAAAAGACATGGTTAATCCAGTCATGTAACAAGAAAGAATTATCCAAAGAATTGTTGAAGAACACACCAAGGAGACCAAAAGCTTCAGCAGATGTAGCCACTGAACAGTGCAGCACCGTAAGTCCCTGGAGTGCTCACGGTTCAGGCTCAGTGGAATTGGAGGAAGTAGAACAGTAGGGAAGGAAACTGAAGAAAAGCCAGAGGGGAACCTGGGAGGAACTAGGATTACATCCAGGAAGGCGCAGATTCTGGAGAGACAACAAGAAGCTCAGGAAGTGTTACTGGCGTTGTCAAGGTCAGAGCCTGGGCAGCCTTAACATGCTAGGCTTGGCTACTTATTCTAAATAGCCCAATTAACTTCAAGTAATACTGAAAAGCAAAGAAATGAGATTTACTCAATGTGGCACAAACAGATTCAGTGACCTTCAAGTCCAAATGTCCATATTTGGGATACTAACCTGAGATTTAGGTTTAAATAGAAGGTAAGAGGAATGCGCAACTAAACAGTCCTGCTCAAGATGTGGTCCTACCTTTTACTGACCCATGATCATCTCAGCTCGTCTCTCCTGTAAGATGACATGACAAGTTATCAGAACAATGAGAAAGCTCTTTCTGGACATAAGCTTCCCCTCTGGCTGGTACCAGTTATTGACCTTCTGCAGCATGAGATTTCTGGAGAAATTCTAATTTCTTGGGGTCCATTGTTTCAATAATCTGATAGTCAAAGGGAGAAAGGGAGGAAAGCAAGTACTTTTTTTTTTTTTTAAAGCGTCTTCATCCCTGCCATGATGGTCACAGATGCAGCTATGAAATAAACAGAAGACTGTTGTCATTAGTTTGAGAAAGGCGTTGGAGGGTTAGTGAGGACAAAAAGCAAGGGTTCACAGTGGAAGAAGGTAGACAGGTTATGTTGGGCATTGACTATTGAGGCAGTATCCAGCATTTGCCCTATCCCAGGCCTTAACATGCAGGGAATACTCAGGTCCTGTTCATTAAGTAACTCATTCTTGCATAAAAGATATTTTCCCTCAAGTCCTTATCTATTAGCTACTTTATTCACTAGACAGCCTAACCCTGGAGATTATAATGAAACTTGCCTATTTTCTTAAATGGTTAAATCTCTTGAAATAATTCTCTCTGGCTTCTCTTAATAGAATGAAGAGAGAAAAAAAGAATGATATCTGGCCTAATGATCCCAAGCCCACTGCAGAGGATCACTATTAAATATGGATAGCATTAAAGAAAGCTGTGCTCTTGCAGAATCAGAGATGATTTGCCCAACCAGCCTGCACCAGACCCAGCAGCAAGAAAGCTTTCAACTCTGAAGTTAATTAGCTCTTATGATAAGATTTACTTTAAATATGTCTTTTGTTAAGTTTTTATTTTGTCATCTTATTTTCACTAGTTCTTTGAGAAAAGTAGACGTGCCATTGAATTGCCTGATTTTCCTGGATCCAGTTAGAAAGAGTTGACACCTCCTGCTGGCCAAAAGCCTGAATCACCCACATCTGCCTGTCAGTGGCCCTGCTGTGTACTAGGTAATGGCCATTACTGGGTGGGGCTGGTACCATTTGTGTGGAAGAGATGTCTGACTTGAGGCTTTCTGACTCTGTGCTTTTGCAAAAACAAAGGCATTGGGGATGGAGATTTAGTTCAGTGATTCAGCACTTGCCTAACATGTGCAAGGCCAAGTTTAATTCCCAGAACCACAAAAACATAAAGAAAACAAAGACATTATAATTTTATGCAGAAAATGTCATAGTTTAATTTTTGAGTGTGGTCTCTTCTGTTATCACAATAAAATTTAACTATATAGGAAGGTAACACGTATCATGTAAGGAACTTTATGGAGATTATTTCATTCACTTCTTACAACAACTGGTCGGGGGGAGAACTATTGTAGAAGGAATTTGATAGAGAGGTAATAAATGTGCCTTAGAGAGGCCATAATACTTATTCAAATTGCAAACATTTAAATAACTTATTGTGTGTGTGTGCATCATAGACTTATATGCAGATGCACATGTCAATGGGCACACAGAGGACCGAGGAGGAATTTTGGTATCTTCCTCTGTATATCCCCATCTTAGTCCCTTGAGACAGGGTCTCTCACTGAACCTGGGGCTAATATTTCAGCTGGATTGGCTGACCACTGAGTAGCAGCAATCCTCCTGTCTACAAACCACGCAGGGCTTGGTTTACCAGTGCCATATATCATTCCTAGATTTTTGTGTGGGTTCTGGGGATCTGAACTCATGCCCTCATGCTTGTACAGTAACTCCTACCCACTGAGCCAGTTCTCCAGCCCCAAATCAGATTTGTTCCCTAAGTTTATTCAATTTCCATATTGTATTCCTTTTATTAATATCATTATATTATTATAAATGTAAGATTTACTGATTATAGGGCAGTTCAGAAAAAAAGATAAAATTCTATCCTATAATTCATGATAAATACACAGCTTAGTTTCTTTAATCTTTTTTTCTAACTAGATTTGTTTTCTATTTTTGTATTGCTATGAATACACTGCATAGATAATTTTATATCATCTGGAAAGATTTTTAAATCTTTTTTGGGATAGAGTAAAAGGAATTTAAGTGATATGAGACAGGCTGAAAATAGGAGGAAACATAAGCTTGGAGAAGTGGAAAGGGATATTAAGAATTAGGAAATGCTGCAAACCCAAGAACCTGTCAATCGTTGCAACTTATTTTGAAATATTTTTTGCAGTCTGAAAGACAGAGAATCCTGTTACTGTCAAAACCCACACTTAGAAGGCAGACACCTGTACTACCATGCAGCCAAACTTCTAGAAACTAAGACAATTCCCATTGATTTCCCTGCCTTCCATATCAGTCCAATGTTACAGTCTCTAGGGTATCATGATAGTTGGATTTCTCTCTATAGATAAGGGAATGGTCACTGAAGAGTGGAGTTGTTAGCTCGGTCTTTATGAGACTGTAATTAAATATGAGATCTTGTTAAGATCATTCAGTAATGAAGCTATGATAAAACCAGGGAAAATGGAGTCTATGACCTGTATTTAGAAACTGTTTCCAACTAATAGGTTGAGATGGCGATCAGGAGCCAGCTGCTCCCTGGTGACTGATAAATTTGAATGAAAGTTAAATAATTATTTTCAAGGAGTTAATTATTATAATCTAGAGCTTGGCTTCATTGCCTCAATAAATAGATCACCTTAGTTCAGCCATGCAAGTTAGCATGTACTCTGGAATCTGGCCAAAGGAGCTTTTAAGACTTTGGAACAGGAGAAGTTCTTCATGCCTTTTCATCAACCACCTCCTGTATGGACCATGTTTTACTGGTGCAAGATTTTTCTTTTCTGTGTATGTGTTTGTGTATATGAGAGTTCATGTTCATGTGTGCATGTGTATAGAGAAGCCAGGGGACATCAAATATTGTTTCCCAGGAGCCATTCACCTAGATTTTTTTTTGACACAGGATCTCCCACCACCCTACAGGGCTTCAAATAGGATACAGAGTCCCAGGGACTCATCTGTCTCTCCCTCCCCAGCACTAGGATTATAAGCATGCACTACCAATGTCCAGATTATTTGACATGGATACTATGAATTGAACTCAGATCTTCATCCTTGCAAGAAAAACTGACTGAGCCATATCTCTAAATAAATATACAGCATTGTGATTGTTCAGCAATAGGAATCAACACGAAGAGTCACTCTGCAGTATAGAAGATTAGACAGTTTTGAGCTATATTAAGTTGAGCATGGGGTCTGTTATCAGGTTTGCAGCTTTGTCCACAGCCTGCCAGCATGTGTGCTGGCAGAGGAGTGGTGATGTGCATGCAGTAGAGGAGGCAGAAATGGCAGGTGATGCTGAACAGGTGATCAAAAGTTGGCAAATGTTGAGGAAAATGTTATGATGCCCAGGCTGAGAGTGGAGTTTGTTCAAGAACCAAATGGGGTTATACATTTACAAGTACTGACATGAGATGGCCATAACTTTGATGTGTCTTCTTATCTTAGTTATGTTACTTGGCTCCAAGAAGGTGACCACCACTCTTCTAGGGCCTACTTAATGGGATCACAAAGTTAGAATACTAGAACTGAGCTAAATGCTGGAAATTAGATAAGGCACAGATACTCAGGTGGCTAATTTGCCTCAAGAAAGACAGTGGCAAATTATTTATTTTTAATTTAAATTTTTATTGAATTTTTGTGATTTTCATACAATAGTTTGATGGTATTTAGATCCCTTCCCCTATCTGCGCCTTTGCTCAATTCAACATACTCATACACGCGCGCACACACACACACACACACACACACATATATATATATACATATATACAACATGTATGTGTACATATAATACAGCTTATAGGGGCTGATTTGTGTCCCCAAATGTCCTTCAGTGTGGGTCCATCCACTGGGCCCACCAAGAGTCCCATTCTCATAAGACACGGTTTCTCCCCCTTCTAGCAGCCATCAATACCCAAAAGTTCCTTAGGTTGGATTGGGATTTCTTTAAAAAAAATTTTTATTGAACTTTTGTACATTTCACACAACAGTTATTAATCAAATTTAGACCCCCTCCCCATCCACATTCCCCCCTCAACTCCCCACGGGACCCCATGTGTTCTGCCATACATGTTGGGTCCTATCCAGTCAAGCATTTGTGCCCAGATGTCCTTCGGTGCAAGCTCATCCACAGTAGTTTAGTCAGCCTCTCTAGATATGATAAGGAAGGTCTACTCTCTCTCACCCAGGAGTAATCAGTCTCCAACTGTTCCCAGGCTAGGGCAGATTCACGGCCAATTTCCCTTGCTCTACTCTGGGCCCTTGCCTGATTGAGTTGGCATGGGTCTTGTGCTCCATGTCACCATTGTTGCAAGTTTACATGTGCAAGCTTCCAGTGACCCGAAAGCCTCTGTTTCCCTATGTTTATGGACCAAGCTTAGCTCTTACAATTTTCTACCCCCTTTTCTGACCCCCTCTTCTACAGTGGTTCCTGAGCTGTGGGTGGGTGAGGTCTAACATAGGAGTCCTATTCAGGGAAACACACTCTGCAGTCTCTTATTCTCTAAAACTTACCTAGTTGTGGCTGTCTGTATGCACCAAACTCTGTTGTATAAGGAAGCTAGTATTCTCTCTAACCCCTGTTCTGCTATGTTCCATGAGCCTTAGGTGGGGAGGTTCCATTGTAGATATGTCACCTAAGATTGACCATCTCTCAGATATATATTCGCTGTGTGTGACCAGTTGTGGAACTCTACAGTAGTCTCCATCTGTTGCAAAAAGAAGCTACTCTGTCTGTAAATATAAGGATCCATATTTATAGCATATGGCAAGAAATTTCATTTGTCTAGAGATATGACAGAGAAAGGGTTTTCTCTAGGTTCTATGTCCTCTCTAGCCATGTGTATTTGGCTATAATTACAGTGCCACCCATGAGTTCACTCCTATTGAGAGGACTTTAATGCCAATTAGATAGCTGTTGATTGCTTCCCAAATAACAGTGCCACTACTGCACCAATAGAGGTAATTTGCTGTGCTGGTTGTTATGGTTATTAGGCATTAAGACTAGGTTGGACCATTGATTGATGTGCTCTCTTATCAGCTTGCATAGTATTTCGAGAAGTATGGGAGCTAGTCTTCAGGTAGAATTCCAGGTCAGTTCCTGCTTCATTGCTTCAGGCCCTGTGTCTGAAGTATGCCTTGTCTTCAGCAGTAGGGTCTTATCTTTGAGTTCTGGAAGATAATCAAGAACTCTAGCAATAGCCTGTGTTATTTTGGGAGTCTCTTGGACTACTCTGACCAACCACTCGAAGGGAGGTCTCGCCTGTCTGGCACTGTGCTCCTTGCCAAACAGCCCTCAGGTATACACATGTACTAATATTCAGATCCTGTATGTGCATTTCTCAGGGGTTTCTCTAGCCAACACATTTCCCTTTGGCTTCCCTAGCCCCTCCAAGCTCTACCCATCTCTTGTCTTTCTCCTCCCATCCGACCTCCCTCATCCCTCCCCAATCCAAGCAACCCCATTATCCCCACCCTCCTCCAATAATACCTGCCTCCCACTATCTCCCCTCTTTTGAGTTTCCCATCCCATGGTCCTCTGTATGCTCCTATGCTCCTTCCTCTTCCCCTCTCAGTCGAACACTCCCACCTTCCCCACCTCCCCCAGTAACACCTGTTCCTTACTGTCCCCCTCTCTCAGGTTCTGTTTTTCCCTTTACTTCTGTGTTCCCTTTTGATTTTCCTGGCTCCTGCTGTTATATCATGATATATACTCACATATAAGGGATTGGTGCTGTGATCTGCAAATGAGAGAGAACATATACCACTTGCTCTTTTAGGTTTATGTTACTTCACTTAATATAACAGTCTCTAGTTCCATCCACTTACCTGCAAATTTCATAATTTCATCTTTTCTTATTGATGAGTAGAACTCCATTGTATAGATGTACCACATTTTCCTATTCATTCATTAGTTGAGGGACATTTAGGTTGTTTTCATTTCTTAGTTATTGTGAAAAGGTCAGAAACAAACAGATGTGCAGGTATCTCCACAGTAGAATGAGTCCTTTAGGTATATGCCAAGGAGTGGAATAACTGGATCATATGGTAGGTTCATTTTTAGATTTCGCAACCTCTACACATAGAACAAATGAATCTCTCAACTCTCACCAGAGAAGTTTCCTTATGCAACAGATCATGATTAACACAGAAACACACAATTGGTTGATTATTAATTTAAAAAAAATTTCTGTTTGTTCATGTGTGTGTATGTGTGTGCAGGTACATGCGCATTTGTGTGCATGCATATGCGGAGGTCAGAAGACTATTTCTGGTGTTGTTCCTTGAGTGCCATCCACATACTCTGTGAGAAAACATCTTTCACTATCCTGAAACGTGCCAAGAAGTCTAGGCTGGCTGACCAGTGAGCCTTAGGTATCTGCTTCCTCCTCCTCCCCACTTCTGGGGCTGTGTATCACTACACTTGGATTATTGTCATGCAAGTTCTGGAGATCAAACTTAGGTCCTCATGCTTGCACAGCAGATAGTTAATAGACTGAGTTTACCTCCCTGATCTCATATATTTTAAACAACAAAGATGAAGGGAGCATGGTAAAAATAAAGCTACAATCACTAGCTCCCAGGCACTTGCATGGATAACTTTAAGCAGGCTCTTGGTAAGATCTGTCAGCTCTTCCCCATTTCCAGCAACCTTCCAGTCAACCTTCTTCCCCATCCATAGCCTATGGGTTTCTTCAAACTCAGATTTCATCTCACTCCCAGATGTCGGAGCACGATTATTAGAAGTCTCTGTTTACCTCCCCAGTAGCTATTTTTCATTTAGGGTTCTAATGTTTCTGGATGATGCATTTTTATATAATATCTTACATAATTTTTATTTATATTTCTACTGTTATTTCCAGTCTATTTTAGTTTCTATCTTATTTTATTTTTTATAAGCTTTCTGAGAGCCTAAGTCAACAGCTGGACTTTTAAAAATAAGATTTATTTTATTTCCGCTTATACATATGTATCTGTGAGAATGTATGCTACATGTATGTGAGCCCACAGGGGTCAGAAGGTGTCATTAGATCCCTGGAATTGAAATTACAGGTGGTTGTGAGCTCCTCAATGTGGGTGCTGAAAACTGAACTGTAGTCCTACACAAGAGCAGTACAAACATATCTTTAGCTCCTTAAGCAATTTTTGATTGGTTTTGTTTGCTACACAAGTTGTAAAGTAATGCAGATTAGTTCCATGGTCTGCTTATATATTAAGTTATGTTGGATGGCAAGGGACTATTGATAAGTTTTAAGTCTTTTGGAGTGATTAGCAAGTCTGGAGAGACCTAGTGATTGGAAGCTGTTATAGTCTATACTTTGTCTGGAAAGGCTTTGGGTGTGTGAGTAGATATAAGCTTATCAAGAGTGATTCTGACGGCTTCAGAAAAATTCTACTCTTTCTTCACCTGACTACCACCATCATAGCTTTCATTTCCATATTCTTTAGAATACTTTATGTGAAAGTTAGAACACTTTATGAGAAAACACTTTTCTAAGGTATTAAGTCCTCCTTTAGAAGTTGTCACTTTGTATGTGTTCATGTGTATGTGACATGTGTACACATGTATATGGAGGCAGAAAAATAAGCTCAGCTATTCCTTTTTGTTTGTTTACCTGGAATTCACCAAGCAGGCTAGGCTGGCTGACCATAGAGTCCTAGGGATCTTCCTGTCTCTACTTCATCAGTACTGGCATTACAAGTACCTACATACCTGACGTTTTAAAAGTGTGAGTTCTGAAGCTAAAACTCAGGTCCTTGTGCTTGCAAGGCAAGAGCTTTACCAAGGAGCTGTGACTCCATCTCAGAAGTTGTCACTTTTATTTGATTAAGTTTGTGGGAGCTAACGATCACTTTGTGGAATTTTTTAAACAATTGCCATTATGTGTGTGTGCTACTGATTTAAATTCACATTAGTATATTTTGATATCTTCATATTCTGTGTTCATAGTGTTTAGAATCAAACAATGTTAGAATTGGAGGAATGAGTTTCTTGGGTTGTCATAACAAAGCTGAAGAGTTTAGTGGCTTAAGCATAGAACATTATTTCTCACATTCTGGAGGCTGAATGACCACCAAGAGGAAGATGCCAGCATAGCGGGGCTCCTCTAAGACTGTGCTCTGTGGTACAGCAGTAGAAGTCAGAGGCTGCCAGTCACACTGCATCTGTGCTCAGGAAGCAGAGTGAACAGGAAATGGGGCCAGACTGTGCCATCTCAAGGCCTGCCCCCAGTTACATCAGCTAGGCTCCACTTCCTAAAGGGTCTACAACCTTCCTAAATTGCACCACCAATTGGCAATCAAATGTTCAAACACATGAGCCTTTGGGAGACATTTCACATTAAAACCACAACAGCTTCTCACAAAAGTTTGGAGTTTGAAACATAAGTTTTTAACAAAAATTTTGATAGAATTGCTAGCTTCCCATATATCCATTTTCCCCTTCTTAGTAATAGATTTCCCCCCCTTCATTTGTAAACTGGGCATATGGTTTAAAGACAAAGATGCTCATCCACACTCGCAGCTAATTGTTGCAATGCACCTTGGTTCTGACAGAGCTAAAAGCATCCTTTCAGGTATCAGGAATGCAAGCGTAATGGCCGGTACTCAAGCAATCATCTGGGATGATGAGATAAAAGCATATTTTCAGGATGACAAAAAAACAAAGGAGTGCGTGCACTTTACAAAGTTATCAAGCTGCTCCATGTATGAGTTCTATCTCTACAGAGAAAGGAAAGGAAACAATAATGACACAGTCTCACTTACTACCAATACATTATGTTTTCTGATATAGACAAACCTGACCTAGTAAATCCAGGAGCCCTTAACAGAACTCAGATTGAAGGTTCAGCAACAGAGTCTTTGTGCTTTCTCTTACAAATACAGAATATTTGAGCTTCTTTGCTTTGGTGGTCTAGACACTGAGCACAGTCATTTATTATATATAATTTGTTTAATAAAACTTCATATGACAAAGAATTTCTGACTTATTTATTCTTTTACTTTTATGTGTATGAATGTTTTGCCTGCATGTATATCTGCCTCCAAAGGCCAGTAGAGGATAGCAGATCCCCTGGAACTGTAGTTACAGGCAGTTGTTAGCCACCATGTGGGTGCTGGGAACTAAACCCGGTTCCTCTGCAAGAGCAGCCATGTTTCTAAATGCTGAGCCATCTCTCCAGCTCCAACAAATATTTTTTCAAAGAAGTTTATTTTCATTTATATAATTTTATATTTTTTATTTAAAATATATGAAGTATTTTATATATTTATAATATATATTTGGTATTTGGACACTTGGAATTCACTTCCAATGTTTGTCATATGAGCTAGCAGGAGTTAGAGAGATGACTCAGTGATTAAGGGTGTTTTCTGCTCTTTCAGAGGACCTAACTTCAGTTCGCAGCACCCACATCCAGCAATTCACAACTACCTGTAACTCCTGCTCTAGTGGATATGATGCTTCTGTCCTCTGAAGGTAGTGAACTCGCATCACATACCCACACACAGATATACACCCATATACATACTTTTTTAAAATATTAAAAAAAAACGCTTGAAAAGATTATGGAGTTGTGCCAGCAAGAAGGCTCAGCAGGTAAAGACACTTGCCACCAAGCCTGAGTACCTGAGTTTGGTCTTAGAACCCCCTATGTGGTATAAAGAGAAACAAATTCCTACAAGTTGTCCTCTGACCTCCACATGCATGCTATGGCATGTGCCTCCCCACCATGTAAATAAAGAAATGTAAAAAGGAATACAGGGAAATATATATCATATGCAGCATTACCATCTAGAGAGCTTATGGTCAGTTTGACCATGTGTTCAAAGCGGCTGATAAGAAAAGGATGCCTCTACTTTTGAAAAAAATTCCCTTCAAAGGTCGCACCTAATTTGCCTCCGCTTTTGTCATAAAGCATTTGATGGTTAGTCAATGGTTAAGTTTATAAATGTATTGTAGATGATGGTTTTAGGAATCCTTTCCCTGAGGATCATGCAAAACAACATTTAGGAGCTGGGGAGAAAGCACAGTCAGTTCAGTGCTTGCCTTGCAAGCATGAGGACATGAATTTGACTTCTCAGAACCCACATAAAGAAATCCTGGTGTGGTAGCCTGTACTCTTAATCCCAGTGACATGGAGGTTAAGACAGGAAGATCTTTAGGGTTTGATGGACAGCCAGGTTAACCTATTTTGTAAACTACAAGTCAGTGAAAGACTCTGGCTCAAAAAACAAAGTCTGAGCTGGAGGGATGGCTTAGTAGTTAAGAACACTTTCTGCTCTTGCAGAGGACTAGCATTCCTAGCATCCCAGTGAGGGGGCTCATAATTGCCTCTAACTCCCACTCCATGGGATCTGATGCCATTTTCTGGCCTCTACAGGCACCTGACCACATGCATACATGCCCCACGTAGAGGTGCATACACATACATAAAAATAAAATAAATCTTTGAAAGAAAAAAAAGTAAATGGCTCCTGAGGAACAAATCTGAGATGTCTTCTGGCCTCTACATACATTCTCACACATGTACACACACACACACACACACACACACACACACTATTCACTATTCTTCAGTGCACCAAGCGATTCCTTAAGATGTTTTTCATGGTAGGTGCTAGAGTTCTAATAATTTCATCTGCATTTCTCTAAACAGTCAAAAGATGAGACAAAGGATGACACCCTCTATTAAAGAAAGTCATTTGAAATCATGTGCATGTTTGCAGACATGGTTTAAAGGTGACATTATGTCTTTTTCTTTTTTTCTTTTTTTCTTTTTTTTTTTTTTGAGACAAGGTCTCACTGTAGCCCCAGCTGTCCTGGATCTTGCTATGTAGACCCAAGTTGTTCTCAGTCTCACAGAGATTAGCCTGTCTCTGCCCCCAAGTGCTAGGATTAAAGATGTACACCACACCTGGCCCCATTATAATTTTTTAATATTTAAATTATATCTCATTAATGCTGATGTCTTGTCAGTAAGTGCAGTATCTATGTGTGTATTTGCTGTATGTTTATGGCATATATATGTTGTATGCACATATATGTGTGTTGATGCACGTACACAGAGGACATAGAGTGTTCTGTTCTATCACTCTCTGCCTTAGTCTCTTGAGATAAGACTCTTATAAAACCTGCAGCTAGGTTGGCAGCCAGCAAACCCCACTGATCCTCCTGTCTACTTTTCCCACAGTGCTGGTGTTAGAGGGATGCATAGTCACACTCAACTTTTTACGTGGGTTTTGGGAATTCAAACTCAGGTTCTCATGCTTTCTCAGAAGGCACTTTTACTCCCTGAGCCATATCCTCAGCCCCAAGTACAGTGTTTTTGTTAGTTTGTTTTAGAATAATAGGGATTATTTTTCTTAGAACTGTTCTTTCTTCTTATTTAAAAGCAGCCATTAGAGTACATGAAGTTATCAGAAAAAAAGTGATGGGGAGATAAGAGAGGAGTTGGAGGGGAGGGAGTGGGCATGGATTTGATCAAAACACCTATGTGCATGTATGAAATTCTCAGTAAATTATTTATTTTTTTTAAAAAAAGCAGCCGTTTTGCAAACCATGACACCATATAGCATAGGAATGCCATACATACTATGGCATAGGAATATATTTGTTTTTTTGTTTTCTTTCTGCCATTGATTAAATGGATTAATGTGTCACTATCTTGAGGTTTTTGAGATAGACTTGTTTGATGTGGAATTAAACTTTGATCATTGTGTTTATAATGAATCTGGAAATGAGAAAACCAGCCAGGACTCAGCTTCAACATTAATAAAAGCAGAGACCAGGGAGAGAAGATGCTTATAATAATCAGCTCCTTTCCTTACATCCAGGTGTTGAACTTTGTTCTTCGAGCTTTCTCTCTGCAGGAGGGGGCGGCTTGCTATCAGAACAAGCAGAGAGATGGCATCTCCCACAGAGAGACACTTGTACCACTTAGAGAAGAGAAGATGTGCTAATGAAGGTAGGCATTTCTGCTGTGAAAATGTTTGTGCATGGCTAAATATATCACACATCTGTATAGACCTGGAGACTCTCTCAGCATGGCTTAGCCACAGTCTTTGTAGGACTTTCTAGTGAACATTTTACAGGAGACCCTTAACATGAAGCTGAAAATACAAAAAAAAAGCACTTTCATCAATATGTTTTTTTTTTTTTTTTCCTTTTCTTTGTACAAAAGTAGTAAGTCAAAAAGTGTAGTTTTGGGGATTTTGAGATTCATATTGGGAAATGTTTACTTAGTTTCTTGGGCCCCAGGAAATGAGTTCAGGTTTTAAACAGACTATATTGCATGGAGGGGGCTATGGAGATGGCTCAATGGGTAATGTGTAAGTTACACAAGGACGAGGATCTACATGGGTCAAATTCTAGACCCGATAGAAAGCCAGATACTATAGGCTGTGATCCTAGCACCGTAACAAGATGGGAGGCAGAGACAGGGAATCTCTAGCAGCTCATGGGCCAGCTAGCCTGGAGCACACAGTGGCAAACAACAGAAGATTCTGTCAAAGGACCCATGCCAACTCAGTTAAACCAGGGACCAGAGAGGAGGAGAGAAATGGGTGGTGGGCTGGTCCTAGACTGAGAACTATTAGAGATTGATTGTTACTGGGTGAGGGAGAGTATGACTTACACATGATCTCTAGATGGGCTGACTAGACTCCAGTGGACAAATTTACACTGAAGGACATATGGCCACAAATGCTTGGCTGGATAGGACCTAACATGTATGGTGGAATACATGTGGTCTGTGGCGGGGGGGAGGGTTGGGGGACATGAATGGACATCTAAATTTGATTAAGAACTGTTGTATAAAATGTACAAAAGCTCAATAACTTTTTTTTAAGAAAACGATCCTGTCAAAAAGGAAGAGGAGGACTGACATTTGAGGTTGTCCTCTGACCTCCAAATGTGCGCTGTGGCACGTGTATACCTGTACTCATACACATAAACATGTACCCTCATATGCATGCACACTTATACACATACAAGTACACATACATATGTAAAATAAGCACACAGGGTCTCCAATAAGAAAGGCTGAATCGGCACCAAAGTTTAAGATGGGTTGTAGGCTAAAATCCCCCAGGAAGGGAAGTAAATCCTAGTGGGGGCAATGAGAAACCAAGACCCAGGACTTTCTATGACATATTTAGAGAAACAGTTTCAGGGCAGTTGTGGATGTTGAGACCACGGAGTTGAAAATGTCCTTAAGACATAAGTAAGATGATGGATATATAGCAGTCTTCAAATATTCCTGGATGGAGCCTGGAAAGGAGACAGCAGCGTAATAGAATGCACAGGACATGAGAGTGGAAAGGAGACGTCAGGGGGCAGGTTATAAATGGGGGTGGGGAAAGCAATGTGGAGTCAGGATCACCCAAAGCAAAGAATGTGCAAATGCTACAGTGGAAGCAGTTCCTTTGCCTGCTAAATGAAAAAGTGAACTGAAAAGTGAGGTGCTGGGGAGACAGCTCAGGGGTTAGACCACTTGCTGCATAAGCATGTGGACCTGAGTTCAGACCCCTTCCATCCTTGAAGAAAGCTGGGTTTGGTCACATGTGCCTGTTTCTCCAGTACCGATCTGAGACAGCAGGGCCTCTGGGGATTGCAGGCCAGCTGATCTATTGGAAAAAAAAAAAATGATGAGGTCTTAACATATAATAGAATACATGCAATCTTGTGAGGGGGGCTATAAAAGAGGTTCAGATGGGGAAGGGGGTCTAAATATGATTTAAATATATTTTATAAAATTCACAAAAATTCAATAAAATTTTTCAAAAAATTGTGAGGGAGCTCTGGTTTCAGTGAGAAATCCTGTCTCAAGGTGACAAAGCACCCGATGTCTTCCTCTGGCCTCCTCTATTTGTTCTACATGAACACACAAACACACACACGCACCCCCCCCCATGAGATTGAAGGAAGGGTCTGGAATTGCAAGGCTAAGTGAGGAGAGGATCTCTCTCTCTCTCTCTCTCTCTCTCTCTCTCTGGTGAATGTTGTGCATACATGAGGATATACATCCATGCAGAGGCCAGAGTAGGATACTATGTGTCTTTCTCTATTGTTTTTAACCTTATTGCCTTGAAACAGAGTCTCTCAAAACCAGAAACTTGCTGTTTGGGCTAGGCTGGCTAGCCCGTTAGCTCCCGAGATTCATCTGTCTCAGTCTCTCAATGCTGGTGTTAAAGACATATGCAGCCATAACCAGCATTTTTATGTGGGTTCTGGGGATTTGAATTCAGATCCTTATCCTTGCAAAGCAAGTGCTCTTACCCCCTGAACCATCTCCCCAGCCACAAAGTTACTGTTCTTGATAGAGGTTGGAACTTTTAAAGAGAAGAAATAGTGATGAAGGAAGGTGAGTGAAACTTAAACCTGAAGCAAGACCAGTGATATATATTTGTAGACTAGTAGGAAGGAACCAATGAGATGACAGGAAAAGCTGGAACAATGAGACGGGAGCTTGTAAGTGATGTGGGTATCTTGAGGAGTGAAAAGATTAGCCACAGTAGGAACAGAGCTGCATTGACAGAACTGAACAGGAAAGAACAAGCATTGAATGAGGTTAAGAGGAGAGATGACAGCAGAACCTTGGGCTTGAGGAGGGATGTGGAAACAGGATGATGGACTGGGATGAGGAAGGCTTCATCAATACAGTTTGCTTTCTATGGAAGTGAACCAAGGTCAAGATTCTAAGAGAGACTGACATAGAAGAGAGTCCAGATGTAGTGCCTTCAATATTATTGAAGTAGCAGTTGGCAGAACAAATGTGTAGCCATTTTAGATCCTGCCCCTCCTCAAACCTGAACTTCTGGTTCAAAGAATAGCACAGAGTGTTCTGTAAAACATCTAGAGCCCTTGAGAAATATCCAAACCACAGGAACCAACCCCATCTCACAAGGAGGAAACTTAACCACCAGCCTGTCTACACAGTCCTCTCCCTTACCCCAATCCCAAACTGATAAAAGGCCCTAGTCAGTAAACAAGATGCTCTCACTACATGATGAGTCCTCAGGCATACATAAACTTGTCTCCACTGTTGAGTACATTTTCTTTTGTTTTCCTTTTATTTTCTAACAGAAGTCATTTCCCCAGACTGCATGTGGGCAGTAGTATAAATGTCAGCTCCAAGGAGAGCGGAGTTTTGAAAAGTCATGCTCTCTGGATGATAGGGAACTGTTATGGGAAACTGAGGCGTAGGACTTGCCTTGTTAGAGAGGGCACCCAAGAGACTCACGTGGAGAAATCAGGGAAAGTTTATGTATACTGGCACACTTGAATGAAGTTTCCTCCTGAAAAACGTCAGCCCTGAGTTCAACATCTTCACAGGTTTTATGCCCACTGGACGGGGAGGGGGCGGGAGGTTACACTTCAGCCTTCATGACTGTAGACCAGGGGGCTAAGGATAGGGGGAGGATAAGTGGGGTTGGGGGTGTTGTGTCGCAGTCTAAGGCAGAGACTGAAAAGGCGAAATTCCATAATGAAAAGCATATCTTACAGAAGCAGAATTAGGGGTTAAGAAATCACAGGAAGTGTCTGTTGTTTAGTCAAAGGAGGAGTCATTCATCCTGCCTCAGGCTAAGGCTATAATGGTGAGACAGCTGTGTCTTAGAATAGTTTTCCTTTTCCTTTTTTTTTTTTTTTTGGTCTTTTTGAGACAGGGTCTCCCTGTAGTCCCCGCTGGCCTGGAACTCACTATGTAGACCAGGCTGGCCTTGAACTCACAGAGATCCACCTGTCTCTGCCTCTGCCTCCCAAGTGCTGGGCTTAAAGGCGTGTGCCACCACGCCTGGCTTCCTTTTCCTTTCATAAGTGGGATTTATTAATGTTTGCATTTTCCGTTTTAGAGCCAAAACAAAAGTCTCAAATAGCAGATTTAATTTTACAAAAGACACAGATAGGTTTGTGATCTTTTTATGTAATACTGGAAATTGGTATGTAAAACAGTTAATGGAAATTGGTCAGTCATTGAAGAACTTGCTTGTCAGATTAACTCATTCACTCATTTATTCATTCATTCATTCATTCATTCATTCGTTCATTCAATAAATACTACTGATGACCTGGGGATATGACTCAGTCGATAAAGTTCTTGCTTTCCAAGCCTGAGAATTTGAGTTTTAGCTCTAGAACCCATGTTAAATAAAAAGTAGGGCATGTTGATACATGCCTGTAATCCAAAAGCTGAAAAGGCAGAGACAGGAGGATCCTTGGGAGCTGCTAGCTGGCCAGGCTTGCCAAATTTGTGAGTTCCAAAGGAAGTAGGAGACCCTGTCTGAAAAAAAAAGAATAAGTCTATGGTGCCAAAAGAATGATACCTGAGGTTGCTTTCTGGCCTTCACATGTGCACATGCACAAACATATTGTATTAGTTACTTTTTGTTGCTGTGACAAAACATTATGACTCACAGAGACTTGTGGGAGAGAGGGCTTGTTTTGGCTTAAGGTTCTATAATGGAGGGGAGACATGGCAACAAGTAGCAGGCATGGAGGCAGGAGTATGAAGCTTAGAGCTCACATTTCTAACAATAAACATGAAGCAGAGAGAGAACTAGAAATGGGGTGAGGCTGTAAACTCTTGAATTCCACTCCCATTGACACCTTTCCTTCAGTAAGTCTATACCTCTTAAGCATCCCCAAATAGCACTACCAACTGGAGACCAAGTACTCAAATACCTGAGCCTATGGGGAACAAATCTCTTTCAAACCACCACATTCTATTCCCTCACCCCATAGGCTCATGCCATATCATAATTAAATATGCATTTAGTCCAACTTCAAAAGTCTTCATAGTCTTTAGCAGTATCAACACTGTTCAAAAGTCTCTTCCGGGACACAAAGCAATCTCTTAACTATAACCCCTATAAAATAAAAAAGCAAATTATATACTTTCAACTTCTAATACACAATGGCACAAACTATGCATTGCCATTAGGAAAGAGAGGAATGGGGCCATATGAAGGAATACTGGACCAAAGCAATACTGAAACCCAGCAAAGTAAATATCAAATCCTGTAGTTCCATGTCAGGTGGCTGGGATTTTAGCCCTTTTTCAAAAGGTTCAGGTGGCACTGCCCCTGCCAACAACATAAATCTTTGTCGTGGGCTGTTCTGCTCCCTGTATATAATTTTCCTTGGCAGATGTCTCACTGCTCCAGCATCTCCAGATCTTAAGGTCTACACCTCAATCCAGGTTTCACTTTGACAGCTTCAAGAATGGCCTCTCATTCCTCCTGCCCTCTAAGGTCCTTGTAGCAGTGACCCAGCCCTGGCACACCTTGCTTGGTCTCAGCAGCTCCATGAAACCATAGAGGAAGAATCCATGAAATCGTCACACTTGTATCTTTCATGCCAAGTTCAGTTGCCAACTTGTAATGGACCTGTACCATTTTGACCACATTAGCAGCAGCTTTTGTATGTTGAATCAATTGATTTCTAGGAGAAAGTAACCCCTTTCATAAGTTGGAAGCATATCTGGGTGGGATATTGCCCCAAGAACCCCCTTTCCACTATTGCAGTGCTGAGCAGGAGGCCTCTCCCTAATGTTGTTAATTTCTTTGACAATTACAACTTCTCTTTTAATACATGCCTTGGCTATAACATTAATCTTTCTGGTGCTCTTTTTCTCTCTAAACTGCATATTTTGAATTTATTTCTTTCCCACTTGCTATTTTATTATTGACCTACATAAGTGTTATCAATAATCAAGTCACTGACTCACTGTTATACTTTCTTGAAATTTCCTTCACCAAAGAAGAAATTACTCCATCACTTTTTAATTTCACCTGAGGCAATTTCTTAGGACACAGGCAGAAGGCAGCCAAATTCTTTGCCAAAATATCATATGAATGGCCTTTAGCCCAATTTCCAATAGAGACCTTTTTCCCCTCTGAAAACTCTTGAGCCAGATCCTCTACCTTCCACATTATTCTCTGTACTACTGTCTTTCAGGGTCTTAGTAGAACAGCTCATTATGCAAACGACTTTTCTATTTGCACAGGGTTCAACAGAGCACAGAAAATAACCTTGAATGTTGGAGATAATGTATTCTACAGCTGCATAAGACTAAGAAACAGACAAAACAATGTGACAGGATTCATCCTTCAGGACATAGGAACATGAGGCAACTGAATCCCCTCTGGAAGGGCAGAGTATGGAAGGACCCATGGTATAATGAGAAGCATATCGTTTACAATGAATCCAGCTCCCCAGAGTCCAGTGTAAGAGACTGGAAGAGGAATGGGAACTACTGAGTGTATTCAGAGGGGACTGAATTTGGAGTGATGTGAGGAAGAAGGACAATGGATATCCAGAAAGCTGGTAACTCACTACTTCTGCATTTGTCTGTGAGAATGTTTCTGGAAGTGATCAGTATTTGGGTCAGTAGACTGAATATAGGTATACTGTTACTAGTTGTGGATGTGGCTGTGCATCATTCAGCCAACAGAAGGTCCATCTACCTCTTAGGAACAGGGAAAGGCAAATTCTTACTCTGTGTCTCTGAAGCTGGGAATTCTATATTTTGCTACTGTAAGACATATGATTTCCTAATTCTTTTATATTGCTAGGATTTTTATTTGATTAATTGTATTTCTTTTTTAAAGTTTTTTTTAAAGAATCTTCTTTTTGCAGTGAGCAATGGTTACTACAGAGACTCATAATTCATCAAAGTCCTCAGAATAAGTAGACTGTTAAATATTCATCCTCAAATGTGACATCTGTATCATCTCATCCAGGGCCCAGAAAACACTGTAGAAGAGGAGACATAAAGAATGCAAGCACTGGAGGAAAGGCTGGGACATTGTGGAATGCTATCTTCTGGGTGTAATATAGACATTGTGCCTTTGAACTCTCAGAAGTTGTGATTATCTGCAGAATTCCTGCCCAAGATTGGACTGTCAACAATCCAGCATGAAGTGGGGAGGTGGTCACAAGCCCTTATACTTCCCTGAGGATCTATAGGAGTTAATGGTTGCTAGAGAAATAACAAACATTTTCTTCATAGGTGTTGTCTCTGGAAAGTTGCCCATGTTCCTAAAAATGACCCCTCACCCATGTTCCTGTAGGTAGCCCTAATTAAACTCATTGGTTCACACATAAAAATAAGACATGAAAGTAGGAAGTGGTCTAGCTGAGAAGAGGCAGAGGATCAACAGAAGGGGAAGGAGGGCAAGAGAGGGCAATTGGGTGAATGTGATCAAAACACATTATATGTATGAAAATGTCATAATGAAACCAAATTATTACATATAATTAATATACATATGCTAAAACCTGCCCTACCCAGCAAGATGCCTTCAATAGTACAACAGTGGCATGACTGCTATGGGTGTAACCAACCATTTTCTGATTTGATGTAAAGACCCCTGCTCATAGGAGTGAGTTCTCGTTTCTTGAGCTTTTGAATTCTGGGACTTTGACCAGTATTTCTGACACTAACACTTACAATTTGAACTCAGGCTGGATTATATCACCAGCTTACCTCATTCTCCAATCTTGCAGATGGATCCCATGAGAGTTCTTAGTCTCCATATTCATGCAAACCCACCCCCTTAACACAAGCCCCTTATAAATCTATGAAACTCCTTTTGATTTTGTTTCTCAGGGGAGGTTGGACTGATATAAATCAGCTACAAAAGTGGTTTATTCTGGGATGAAAGGAAATATATGTTAGTGTAGGAATGAGATGCTTGTGTTGCAGTTTCCTCCAAATTTAAAGAGGAAGATTTCTTTCTTTGGGGAAGAGGGAGACTAATGACACTGAGGAAGTAGAATATAAAGGCTTGGGAGTGCCTAAAACTTTCAACATTCACAGGGCCCCTCCCTAAGATTATATAAGCAGTAATAATTTCTGAAAAGACAAGACTCTTCAACCCACCAAGCTGCACGTAAATTGAGAAGGGAGCTCCAGGGATGCAGCCATTTGAGTTATCACCCATGCTTGGGTGGACTTTTCAGTGAGGTTGCTGCCTTTGGGTCCTCTATGCTCCCATAAGTAACCTCAACAAACTACTGGCTCACCAAGCTAGACGTAGGTGGAATTGTGTGTTTGGTCTATTATCATTGCTCTATCTGTGGTCAATAGATATTTATCCATGTCTCACCAGGAGAAGTCAAACAGTACTGGAGAAAGTTAAAGAAATAGAATTGGCTTCCAGATTGCTTTGGCATGTGGGGTCTGAGACAAAGGAAGAGTTAGAGCTATGTCCTCTCCCTGGTTCCCTCAGGGTTTGGCTGGTGTTGAAACAGAAAGAAGTCCTATTTTGCAATGATACCTAGGCTTGAACCCATGGCTTTGCATCAGCATTCCCAAACCATGGTGTCTTCATTATTAAGCCTCTCAATACTTAACTTCCAAAGTTGCAAGGATGAAGAAAGATGATTTATGACAACATTGCTTCACTAACTTTAGTTTTGAAACCGATTTTTATCTGTCTTGATGACACCTGCTGGAGTATTCACAAGGAGAAAAGGAGGCAGCTCCTGACCAGCTGTCAACCCTACCCATCACTGTAGCAGTTCCTCTCCCAGAGTGAAGACTCATTAGCTGATCCCTGAATGCCAGACCACAGAACACCTTAACCACGTTGTTTCTCTCTGAGGAGGCGTTTGAGTAATGAGTTTTCAACAGTTGCTATCTATGGACTTGAAAGCTTCAGGATTTCATATCTCAAACAAGAACCAAGGCAGCACCAAGGAGCATCTGGAGAAGCGGCAGGAGGAGCTGGGCATTTCCTATCTGAAAAAGACGTGCTCTGGGATGCCTGATGCTGTGGCATGCCTAATTCAATATTAATTAGAATTTAATGATTTTGCAAGAGAATTCAAGAGTCTCAGCACCTGTAATCCTGACATGTTCATTCCATAGCTACATTTGTCTGCAGAATTTACTTTTTAGCTTTGTCTTCCTCAAATTCGTTCCTCTCCCCCACGTTTTGTATAACCCTTTACACCAAACTCATGTCAACATCAGGCTCAAGTTTTCTCAAAAAAGTTAAAATAGGCATTTAATAGTTTTCAGACACAAAATAAGTTTAAAGTTGAAATTTGACTGTTGGACTTCCTAAGTCCTTGGGCATTAGTCATTAGGCTATGACACACTGGAAATGTGTTTCATTTATGTGAAAACCAGGAGCTTTAATCGTATATAGTTGTGCCTTATTTCACATTCTTTTAAAATATATTGTTATTCTTCCTTTCATGAATTAAAAAGTAGAACCTAATGCTAGTTTGAGCTGGTTTACTCATTAAAAACAATTGTTTTGAAATTGATAGATTTGTACATATATTAATTCATTTACTCAACAAACTTTTATTCATGCAAAAGTCAAGTCTCATCTGGAACTCAAAGAACCTGAGGCCTAGGTCCATGGGTATTTTGAGGGAAGAATAGCAGAGTTAAGAAGAAAGAGTTCAGGGCGCATTGGACTAAATATGTCCTCTCAAAGTTCAATGGTAGATTACAGTCAGTAATGTGAGAGCATTCAGAGATACAAGCTTTAGGAAGTGTTAGGTCATGGGGTAGAGCCCTACCACAGCGTATTAGTACCTTAATGTAAACTAAAAGCTTGAGAAAAAGTGCCCGCCTCCTCTGACATATGAAGATACTGTACTAAGGTGCTACTTGTGAGGAGAAAGGTCTTCATCTTACACTTAATATGCTGGTGCTTTGGCTTTGGACTTTCCCTGTTCTAGATCTGGGGAAATAAAATTCTGTTGTTTAGAAATTACCCTGTTTATTGTATTCTGCAATAGTGACTTAAATAGACAAAGACAAGTGACTGCTGGGTTCCACATGAGGTAAGTGGCTTGAACTGAGCCATGAGGACAAGTGAGAGCTGCAGGTTCACAGGGGCTGGTGGAAGTCAAGGCAGGAAAAGCTCACAGTTTATGCAACAGCCTGGAAGTGAGAACTTCCTTGGTATATCATAGATGAATAGCAGAATGAACTTATTGGGGGTTGAAGCAGACTTCCCACAGGGAAGAATTTTTGGATCCAAGCTCAAGAATTTCCCCTTTTATCATATGGGTAAGAGTGAAATATTGACAGGCTTTCAAAGAGAGATTTCCATCCAGAGAGATTTATACCCAGGTTTTTTTTTGGGGGGGGGGAGCAGGGAGAACACAAGAGAGGGGGACATGGACCCACCAATTAAGGAAGTCATTTTAAGCCTCATGAAATTAACAATGATAGGTTTTATCATTAGAGTTTGAAAGAATCCTGTCTCTTTCCCCAAACTTCTTTAAAATAACCTAATTTTCTGTAGCATATTTTTTTTCCCCCTAAGGGAAGGCTACCAGTTATTCGAATCTTAGCATAAATTTGCTTTCTAAACTGAGATGAGATTGTGAGTGCATGAGATTTGAGTTTTGGAAGTGAAACACCAGGGGCCATTTGGGAGAGGAGTCATTGAGAGGATACCTTAGAATTTGAACAGTAGGGAGTGGAGGATTACACTTGCTCAAATAGAAATGTGTAACCTGGAAGAAATGAAAGGGTCAAGATTTTCACCATATTCCAACTTGGCAGAAACGAGCTATTAGGAAGAATTTCATTACTGCCCAGGTTTTCATTACCATTGTCAGTAGGCATCCTGCAGATAGCTCAGAGGACCTAAGTGCATGTGGGAGGACTTGCAAGTGTGTGTATGTGTGTGCACACGCACATTCATGTGTGTGTATTTTGGGGTATGTGCACATATGCACGTATGTGTGTAATAGCCAAAAGGCAACCTTGGTTGATGTTCCTTCAGTGCTATCTACATTGTTTTTTGTGATAGGGTCTCTTACTTTTACCTGAAGCTCTCCAAGAAGGCTAGACTGGCTGCTAATGAGCCCCCAAAGATCTACCTGTTTCTGACTATCCAGCACAGAGATTCCAAGCATACATCACAACGGCTGACTTCATTGCCTGTTTGTTTTATTTATTATTTGTATTTTATGTGTATGAGTGTATTGCCTGCATGTGTCTAAGTGCACCCGTGTGCAATGTCCACGGAGGTCAGTAGAGGGCATCAGATCTCCTGGAACTGGAGTTTCAGTTGGCTGGTAGATGCCTTGTGGGTGCTGGGAATCTCACCTGGGTCCCCTGCAAGAGCAGCCAGTGCTCTTAATCACTGAGCCATCTCTCCAGTCCAGCAGCATTGAACTCAGGTGCTTCATGTGCTGAGCCATTCTCCCCAGTTCCCTTAGTCTGAGTTTCTCTGAGTTTCAATTTTTTACTAGTAAGAAAACCTGTGTCATAATTTACAAGTATATTAATCTCCAAGTGTGTAGGTTGTTACTGAGAGTCTCATATTTGATTGACCAAACTGAATACCTGCGTGGTTTTTTTTCTGAGTCGAGACATCCCACATTGGTAACCTTTTAAATATGCTTAAATTGTTCTGACTATGCAGCACTAAATTTGACTGGAATTAAACCATTTATATGTTTGATAAGTCTGAATTAGATATTTCAAATGTATTTGACTTGGGGTTATGCTCACTTATGTGTAATGCATGCACACAGCATGCACACACAGATGTGACCATTTTTGTCTGTGGTCCATTGACTCACTCTGCAGTCTTATCCATAATGCCAATGTGTTTGACATCAATATTCCATTATTTCTTCTGTCCTCTATCTCATGCAAGTAGAGAAAAAAATCTGATATTTCCTTGCATTATTTCCTCAAGAACCACATTTAGACATTTTGCCTGTTAATTGCCATATCTGATTTGTCTGGGTTGATTTATAAGCTGATGAGATTTTAAAGGCATTTCCTACAAGACATTTATTTTCTCTGATGCTATTTGGCTGCTAGATTTTAGGGATGTTTTGCTACCCCAGGCCATGACCACTTCTGGTTTTATTAATTAGTTGATGCTCAAGAATTCATTTTGAGTAAATATTTTCAGCTTTATTACAGCATACATCTTTCTTACGGGTCATTTTCTAGATTGCCATCTTATCTAATTCTTACCAAGCAATTAAGATGAAAAAAAAGTCTATTAGAAACTAAGCTCTGAATAAAGATTTTGGAGTCATCAATATATAATGGGAATAATTACTTGCTGAAAGTACCAATGGATTGCTTTTACTCCTTTCCCTTCTTGACTTCTTTCCTTCCTTCTTTCCTCCCTTTTTGCCAGTACTCATGCATGTTAGTCAAGAATTCTATCACTGAGCTATGTCCTCCAGTCACTTTTCCCTCATTTATAAAGAAGCATGTTTATTATGACCTTGAAAATATCCCTAACAAAAGCCCATTATTTTCCCCTCATGTTTCTAAGTACTTTGGTAGAAGAGGAGTGGTATTTCTATTGAAAGAGCTTTGAAGTTACACACACTTGCATTTAATCCTGGCTTCCTTGTTTGTGACTGGGTAGACATTGAAAGTCACATAGTGTCCACAAATTCCATGTCTCTCTTGTCTGCAGGATAAAGTTAACACCTCCTCCACCCAGTGTCTAGATTACAGGATACCTGTGCAGGAAAAAGCATAAAGGAGACTTCCATGAGAGATCACAAATTCAAATGGCTTTAATCTCAGACAGATAAGAAGTTGCCCTTCTTTTTATGTTTTGTTTGGTATTGGTGTGTTTGTGTGTGTGTGTGTGTGTGTGTGTGTGTGGATGTGGGTGCATGTGTGAGTGTTCATGCATCTCTGTGTACACGCATGAGGAGACCAGAAGTCAACCTTGGGTGTCATACCTCAAGAGCCGTCCACCTTATTGTTTGAGACAGCATCTCTCACTGGAATTGGGACTAGCTGATTAGACTAAGCAGGCTGGCCAGCAAGCCCACCTGTCAAGCTCTGGCTCCCAGCACTGAGATTTTAAGCACACACCACCACCACAGGGTTTTTTGTTTTTGTTTTTTGTTCTTTTAAATTGATTCTGAGCATTGAACTCAGGTCCTCATGCTTACATGGTGGGTACACTTTGCACTTTCCCAAGGGAGTTATCTCCCCCAATTTGTTTTTAAAATGATTCCTTAACACTTCCCCTTGGGGTCCCTTTCCTACTCCCAACTTGAGACCTGGCCACATGCCTCAATGGAAAAACAGAAACCCTGCTGGGATTTCTTCACCTCCCTCTGCTCTCTCTGGCTACACTTGTGTGCTAGGGGGAGCTAAGTTTCTTCTGGTGATGTCCTGAGCTGCAGATCAAACCTCTGCTGCAGTTTGGCTCAGACTTTGCTCCTGCACTTGGAGCCTTGGCTTTTGCAGTTTTTCTCTTTCATTTCTTCTCTATGGATCATTGCTGTGACTGTAAAAATAAGCTCTAGCATGATCCAATTGTGAGAAAACCCTTCAGTGATCCAATATTATGTCTGTCTCTTGCCTCATTTCTCTATTTTTCTTTTCAACAAATCTTCCTCACAGACTTGATATGCTCAGAACTCTCCTCTCTTATACTCTTTCATCCATTTTACTAGACTTATACCCTCTCTATTATTCTCTAACTTGGGTCAAGATTTTCTTAAACTTCCTTCTGGCCAAATACAATGGCTATTTTAAATTTTCAAAATCTGATTCATCATTATCACTATTTGTGTGTGTGTGTGTGTGTGTGTGTGTGTGTGTATGTGCATGCACATGTATATAATGTGCACCATGGGTGTGTGCCATGAGTCAGGTGGAAGTCAGAAGACTATTTTTAGGAGCTAGTTTTCTCCTTTCACTTTTCCATGGGTTCAGAGGGTTGAAGTCATCTCTTCAGGCTTTCTACAGTAAGCCCCTTATCCACTGAGCCACTGACCTCCAGTGGCTATTCGCATTCCTGATTTTCTATTTGTGATTCTCAAGAGAATTTGACCCTATTTTGACTCCTTGTCCGTTTCTTAGACACTACATTCATTCTCTTGTTTTATGTCACTGTACCCTCTGGATTTTCTGTATACTGTGTTGAACTTTCTTCACTCTTTACTTACTCAAGGCCAGCTTCTTCTTTGGTCTTTTCTGCCAGGCCCTTTTCCTGTGCCAACGCACTGAATGCCCAACGCACTGAATGCCCAATGTCACTGGGAATGATACAGTAAACTGGAAGAGTCATTCTTGATTCTTATCTTTTGCTCACCACCCCCAAAAAACTATGCTCAAATATAGTAAGTACTATATGATGTTTTCCATCTGTCTGCTTTTATTCATGCCTAAACCATGACCATCTTGTGGCATATGATTACAGCCACATCCCCATGGGTCACCTGTCTCCAGTTTGCTCCCTTGAACCAATGCTTGATGTAATAGTTCTAGTGATTAACTATCTATGACTTTTTAGTGCCCTTGGACTATCACCCACTCTCTTAAAATTGGTCTCTCTGTCTTATTTCTGTCTTTATCTGATATCATACATTCCTCACCCAGTAGGAATTTTCAAACTCATTAACTTATTTTTTAAAGTATTTTTAAAATTTTTATTTGTGTGTGTGTGTGTGTGTGTGTGTGTGTGTCTGTGTGTCTGTGTTAGTGTAAGCATGCGGATGTGAGTGCAGTGCCTGCAGAGGCCAGAAGAACACGTAGGATCCCCTGGAGCTGGAGTTTCAGGCAATTGTGAACCACCCTGACATAGGTTCTGGGAAATGAGCTAAGGTCCTTTGGCAAGAGCAGCAAGCACTCTTAACTGCTGAGCCATCTTCCCAGCCCCAAATTAATAAGCTGTACCCATAGAATGTGAGAGGGGGCATCTCAAGATAGTGAATACCATCATAAATTGCTGTCCATTTAAAAAGAAGTCGTCTTTCCATTTGGAAATATAACTTTGAGTTATGTTTTGGGGTAATGATGAGCAATTGGCACCCAGTCTTACATCAAGATTCACTTTGTTGGAAACTGCCTAGTTTCTACAGCTTAAGCCTAAAAGGCTTGAATGATGCAGGTGTCAGTATGAGAAAGAGGTCTGAGAATAATATAGTAAGAAATCAGATGTTGAAAGCATAATTTGAAGGTGATTCAACAAGATCCTTTGCTAAGGGAGAGGTTTTATAGACAAAGTTCTCAAAAGACATGAAACTGTTCTGTTCTGAGTATGGCAGAACCTATTTTGAGGGGCTTTCTAACTCTTGAGGGTATGGAAGAGCAGCATGAAGAGTCACAGAAATTCACCTCAGATTCAGTTCTTTGTTATTCATTGTTTTAATATTTTTTGATTATTGAAGTACTATTTAAATTCATTTTACCAATCTTTTAAAAATATAATCAGATTTTATATTCATTGCTCTGAAATTTCTGTTTTTCTCTTAAAACAATCTGGAAATCTTTCCAAGTCAATATTGAAAACCTTACTTTTGAATTTCATAACTGGGAAACCTTAAACAAGATGAGTGTACTGCAATTTGTTCACAATTTTCTATTCATACTTGGGTTTTTGGAATACTTAAAATTTTTACTATTATAAACTGCTGTAACAAATATATTTAGATACCTAGCTTATAAGGCTATTCTTGGGGACCCGTGTTGTGTAAAGTAGCAGTCTCTCCATGTCCGGATAGCCTATGGGCTCAGCTTCATATGCAGAGACTCCTTTTATCAGCAGGGTGCCTTCCCGGCATCACTCATCTTTTGAAGTAGCCATGGCCTCCGGCTCTGGAACTGCCAGCTTTTCCTATGTGATTTTCAGGCAGTCTGACAGCCTGGCAGGAGCCCACTTCCATATGTAAATAGGGCATCCCACAAAGTACCTATCAGCTAAGGCTTTTACCACTACCCCCACAGTATAAAGTATCCTGGTTTTCCCTCAATAATCGGAGCTGGATCACTAAGACTTGGAGCCGAGCTAAGTCACTGAATAAAGGGGCTGTACCACTGACTGAGCTGAGTTCTGTGTGTGATCCTGCCTCTCCAGAGAGAGCTGTCTCTTCATAAACCGCGACTCACGGAAATCCAGCTTTCGCTGTCTCTGCACCTTCCCATGCGATCCGGCAGCTGATGGATCTCATATCTCGAGGAAGTGCATGGTGGATTGGGACGGAACCTGACCGGGCCAGCCCCAGTAGCAGAGAGCCTCAGCGACGCTGAGAAGCAGGGACCCGCCAGCAACGCGGAGAGCCAGGGACCCAAACAGCAATGTGGTGTGGGACCCGCCGCACCCCAGGTGCGCACAGGAGACCAGCGCCATGCCCAGCAGCTGGTGCTCCGAGATCCCTGTGCCCCCATATCTGGCGCCCAAAGTGAGAGCCTCTGAACCTCGTGCCAGCTAGCAGCTGGTGCCCTCTGAAACACAGGATTCGTGAGTATCTCTCCCCACCAGGAGGGCAACATAAACCTCTTCTAATTTCCTCCTTTTGTTTCTGGTCTAAAGTCTTCGCATGAGGATGGTAAAGACAGAGGAGCAACTGAGGTTTTCTGGTCAGGGCCACTCCCTGACATTAGCTGAATGCCCCTCTGCCCCCTAACAACCTCCGACCACCTGCATAGGTGTAGACAAAAGACCTCTATCTATATATCTTTCTAATATAAAAATCTGGTGATGCAGCGGCCACTTAAGAGTCATTAGGATGGCCACCAGTCTCTCAAAACTGTGGAAAGGCCTGTGCTGGGAGCCAAGTGGAATACCCTGAGATTTTAATTTCAGGCATGTTCCCTTGGAAACCATCACTTCACCCCACTTTTTCTATCTCAACACAGCTAGAAAAATCCCAAAAGTTCTAAGAAATATCCAGGTAGGCTTTGGAGTCAGCTTCTAAGGCAGACTTCCCTAGTCAGTTTCGTTATCCTGCCCCCACCAGGGCATTCAAACCACAGCTAAAAACAGTTAAGTGAGAATTTAAATTAACTAGCCCTTGCAGAGCACCTGGGAGTTCAAGGTGACTCGCGGCCAGAACAAAAGATTTAAAAGTGACATTTTTTTCTGCATTCTAAGGCTTGTAACTTGTAAGAG
>NW_008336075.1:4425390-4440277 GCF_000622305.1 Nannospalax galili | reverse complement strand
TGTTGGGGACCCCTGTTGTGTAAAGTAGCAGTCTCTCCATGTCCGGATAGCCCATGGGCTCGGCTTCATATGCAGAGACTCCTTTTATCAGCAGGGTGCCTTCCCCGGCATCTTCCTGACTCATCTTTTGAAGTAGCCATGGCCGCTGGCTCTGGAACTGCCAGCTTTTCCTGTATGATTTTCAGGCAGTCTGACAGCCTGGCAGGAGCCCACTTCCACATGTAAATAGGGCATCCCACAAAGTACCTATCAGCTAAGGCTTTTACCACTACCCCCACAGCATAAAGTATCCTGGTTTTCCCTCAATAATCAGAGCTGGATCACTAAGACTTGGAGCCGAGCTAAGTCACTGAATAAAGGGGCTGTACCACTGACTGAGCTGAGTTCTGTGTGTGATCCTGCCTCTCTGGAGAGAGCTGTCTCTTCATAAACCACGACTCATGGAAATCCAGCTTTCGCCATCTCCGCACCTTCCCACGCGATCCGGCAGCTGACGGATCTCATATCTCGAGGAAGTGCATGGTGGATTGGGACGGAACCCAACTGGGCCAGCCCCAGTAGCAGAGAGCCTCAGTGACGCAGAGAAGTAGGGACCCGCCAGCAACGCGGAGAGCCAGGGACCCAAATAGCAACGCGGTGCGGGATCTGCCGCACCCCAGGTGCATGCAGGAGACCAGTGCCATGCCCAGCAGCTGGTGCTCTAAGATCCCTGCGCCCCCATAGGCTATGGAAAGTTTTTTATACAATGTATTACATTAATTCTTTGGTAATTTCATACATGTGTATAATGCATTCTGGTTAGTCTCTCCGCCACCCTCTTCCATCTCCCTCCCACTTCTGTCATGTGCACTCACACACATATATAAATGAATGAATGAATAAATAAATAATTTTTTTACTAATCAAGTTACAAGTGGTTATGTATAATAGCTAGCCTTTTCCTGTCATGTGCTCTTACAAATCTTTTGTCTTAGGCTGCAATTGCCTTTGACTTCATGGTTTCTTATGCTCTGTTTTTTACTATAAATAGGCAGTAAATATATAAGTCATTTACTTTTGTTATCTGGGCTGCCTATCTGTTCAAGGAGATCTTTTACACTAAAATTATAAGGTTTTTATATTGCTAAATATAATATTCTTATTTTCAACATTTTATAATAAAATTTTCAAGAAAATTCACTCAACACTGATTTCTATATTGGTTGCAAAAGTTTGCAATCCCACCAGCAGTGGATGAGTGTTCGCCTTTTCCTACATCCTCACCAGCATTTGGTGTCATTTGTTCTCTTGATCTTAGCCAGTTTTACTGGGGTAAGATGAAATCTTAAAGTGGTTTTGATTTGTGTTTCCCTAATTACTAAAGATGTTATTAGCAAAAACAAAGAGTTTTTCTGTAAGACGTTTAACACTTTTTAAGGTGTTTCTTAGCCATATGAACAGGTTATACTACTCCTTGAGATATATCCAAAGGACTCATCCTACTGCAGAGATACTTGTACATCCATGTTTGTTGGTGCTTTTTTCACAACAGCTGAAAAATGGAAACAACCTACACATCCCTCAAATGATGAATGGGTAACAAAAATGTACATTTACACAAAGGAGTAATCATGAAAAATTTGCAGGTAAATGGATGGAACTAGAAACTACTATACTAAGTGAAGTAACACAGACTCAGAAGAACAAGTGAGATATGTTTTCTCTCATTTGTGGATCTTAGCACCAAATCCTAATATGTGAATGTATAATCTGATGTAACCACAAAATCCAGGAAAATGGAAAGGAACCATGGAGGTAAAGAAAGAACCTGAGAGAGGGGGATAGTAAAAGACAGATGTTAGCAAGAGGAAAATGGGAAAAATGGGGGCACTTACTGGGAAGGGAGGAAGGAAAGATATACAAGGAACCATGGGGGTAAAGTGGAAGAAGGCGCTCAAGAGATGGGCGATAATAGGAGACAGGTATTATCAAGGGAAGAATTGGAAAATAGGAATATTTTAACTATGGAGGGAGGAGGAAGGGTTAGACAGGGAAGGAGAGATAAGAGATAAATAATGCTTTAGATGTTGTGAAAAACCAGAGGGAAATGTCTTAGTTCAAAAGTCTACTAAAAATACACATAGCATCTGAACATGAGGACATGTGTATAGCTGAAGGCTATGTAACAAGAAGCACAATGCCAGACAGGAGAAGCCTCCCTTTAAGCTGTTGATCAGGGCAGTCCAACAAACCCCCAAAATAACACAGGCTATTGCCATAACCTTGATTACCTCTGAGAACTTGAAGGTAAGACCCTGCTGTTAAAGACAGGGCTTATTTCAAAGACAGGACTTGGAGCAATGGAGCTGGAATTGACCTGGAAACCTTCTCCCTGATGACTAGTTCTCATAGTTTTAGAGGAAACTATGCAGGCTGATAAGGGATAAAGTCAATCAATGGTCCAACCCCAGCTTTAAAGCCTCATAACCACAATAATAACTGGTACAGCAAACTGTATTGGTACAGTAGTGGCATTTCAATCTTGGGGATAAACAACAGTTATCTAATTGGATTGAAAGCCTGCTCAAATGTGAGGCACTGTAAACATAGACAAATATACATAGCTGGAGAGGTCATAGAGTCTAGATAAAAACCTCCATCTGTCACATCCTTAGACAAATGTAATTTCTTTCTATATGTTAAATATGGATCCTTACATTAACAGAGAAGTTTACCAGTCACCACTCATCAAAGAAGCTTCTTTTGCAACAAGTGGAGACTATTATAAAATTCTACAACTGGTCATATACAGAAAATAAGTGTCTGAGAGATACCCAGACCTCAGTGACACATCTATAGTGGAACCACTGCACCTAAGGCTCATGGAATATAGTGGAACAGGGGTAGAGAGAACACTATGCATCTCTCAACTCTCATCAGAGAAGCTTCCTCATGCAACAGAGGGTGATGAACACAGAAAGGCACAACTAGTCAAAGTATAGAGAATAAGAGACTGCAGAGTATGTGTCCCTGGATAGGACTCATATTAAACCTCACCCACCCAAAGCTCAGGGACCATTGTGGAAGGGGGATAAAGATTGCAAGAGCCAGGGTTTGTGCATGACCATAAGAAAACAGGGTCTTCCACGTTCCTGGGACTTTGCTCATATGAACTCACAGCAATTGTGACAGCATGCACAGGACCCATGCAAATTTAATCAGATAAAAATCCAGCATAGAACTGGGGAAGTGGGCAGGAGTCCCCAACCTTAGCTGAGGAACTATTGGCATCTAGCTGATCACTGCTGGGTGAGGGAGAGCCCATCTTCTTTAAGGGAGTGACACTAGATAGGCTGAATAGGTTCCCGTGAATGAACTCACGGTAAGGTATCTGGGCACACAAACTCAGATCAATAGGCCTTAACATATATGACAGAATGCATGGAATCCTGTGGACTGGCTATGGGGGGGTGCAGATAGGGGAGGGGGCCTAAATATGATTAAGATGTACTGTATGAAATTCACAAAAATTCAATAAAACTGTACATTAAAAATAAAATAATAAAAATAAAGTTGTGAAAAAAAAATTCATTCAAATTTACTCATGATCAGAGGTTGGAAAACTATGGCTTATAAATCAAATTTGACTTGCTGTTTTATTTTTTTAAACAAAATTTTATTGTAAGTCCATTTGCTTATACATCTTCCTATAAAGATAGCACTTATAAAAGCCCTCATGGTTTTTAAAGTTGAAAATATTTACTCTCTAGCTATTGATAGAAAACTTTCTTAAAGTTGATAAATAGGCAATTATTTCAATGTCACTGTTCAAAAATATTTTCCTTAATTAAAACATCACATTCACCACATATTAATCACTAACTTCATATTTTATTTAATGTTGGCAACATTCATTTGTTCTCGTCTGTGGTCTGTGTCAGCACTACTATTTTAATACTTTGTGTAAATGTTAAAATTCCAAAAGCAAGTTACCCTTCAATATTTGTCAAGAAAATTTTTGGGCATTCCCTTTTCCACATGCACTTCAGAAATAATTTACATGTGTGTGTCATGAAACTAGAAAGAGGACAATGAAAAGGAAGAAGAGACATGAAGGAGAGAAAGAGAAGGAAAAGAGAGAGTAATGGAATATGTGACCTGAAAGCACAGAAGTCCGAGGGGATGGACAGGGACCAGACGGAGGGAGCATGAGGACCAGAAGAGCAGTGGTGGAGGAGACAAACAAGATCAAGCACAAGGACATGTGCACATGGAGAATCAGAATGAAGTGCAATACTTTGTATGTAATCTAACTAATTAATAAAAAAATTGAGCTCCTGAATTAGGTTGGCATCTTTCCAATATTAAACTTCTTTAGTGTCAATAACATGGCTCCGTGGGTAAAAGTGCTTGCAAGGCAAGCCTGAGGATTTGAGTTTGAATACTAAACCCCACAGAGGAAGAAGAAAATTAACTCCCAAAGTATGTGTCTGTGTGTGTACACACACACACACACACACACACACACACACACACACACACACACACACGCATGCACACACACACAGAATAATAATAAATAAAATAAAAGTTGTGGATTCTCAACTTCAATGTCTCCCAATCTAGTAACATGCTTTTTTGTTGTTGTTTAATAAAATTCAGTTTAAATTCTTTCAGAAAATTTTATAGCCACCTACATAAAACCCAGGAATTTTAAGCTACACTTAAACTGTGATATATTTGTAAACTCTACTGCTTTTTTAGATGGATATTAGTTTTTGCATATCTATTTATGACATGGAATTATTATATTAAAATATATCCATCTTGTATTCTGCCACTTGCCAGGTTGCTTTATTAATTCAAATGCATTTTATTATGTATTTATTTATATTTATTATTTATTTAGTGTGTGTGCACAAGCACGTACCACAGTTTGTGTGTGGAGGTCAGAAGAAAACTTGCAGGAATCAGTTCTTTCCTTTCACTATATGGGTCGTGGGGACCATAGCAGTTGTTGGTTAGAGTCTACCTCCTGAGCCATCTTGCTGGCTCTCTTTTAAGTGGCCTTTGTCTAGGCAAAACACTGATACTTCTGTCTGGCAGCTGTTGGGATAGCTCCCACTCCTATATTATAATCACAATGACCTTCATATCTCACTATTATTGCTAGCCTTTTTATTGCATATGCTTAATTAGATTTGCCACTTGGGAGACCTTCTCTTATTTATCTATTTTGTAAAGAGTTTTCATTAGAGATAGAGTCTATGTTTTATAAAATATGTTAGCATGTGTTCATGTAATCATATATTTTCTAATTATTTCCCTTCAGTATGTTGTCATAATATATTATCTTGATAAATTTGCTTAATGCGGATTGGTACACATGCTTACTTAGAATAACACATTCCTTACTTAAAATGTGACCTTCTAAAACATGCTGTATTCAGTTTGATAACAATTTATTAGGAAATTTTACATCTATCTCCATAAGAGAAATTGGCTTTAGTTTTTTAGTTTCTTATGCATGACATTGTATCGTTTTTTTTTTGTGTGTGTGTGTGTGTGTGTGTGTGTGTGCATATATTTGGAGACTAGAGGTCAACATCAGGTGTATTTTTCAATGTCTCTAATTAGTGAGAGTCCCTGTCTCTCCCTCCCTAGCCACAGCTGGCCTGGAACTCGCTACATAGACCAGGCTTGCCTCAGTCTCACAGAGATCCTCCTGTCTCTGTCTTCCCAGTGCTCTATATGTGGGTGCTGGCGATCTTAACTGAGGTGCTCATGCTTGTGCAAGAAGCACTTACTGACAGGGACATCTCTCTACTCACATCTATTCAAGTTTTGATGTTTCTATATTTTGGGAGTGTTTTGTAACTAAAGAACAACTGCTGTGGACTGAATCCTGTGACTCCTTTTGAGACTCACATGTTGAAGCCTCAATTCTCAATGTGAGGTTATTTGGAGGGAGAACCTATAAAGAGGCAATTAAGCTTAAAGAAGGTCATAAAAGTAGGGCCCTATTCCAACAAGATTAGTGCCCAGTGTCCTCTGAGGAAGAGACAGCAGAGCTCCCTCCTTCCAGTCAATGCATGGCCTCATGTGAGGATGCAAGGAGAAGTGGACTGTTAGCAAGTCAAGAAATGAGCTCTGCACAGAAGTTCAATCTGTTGGGAATTTAATCTTGAATTATATGTCTCTTATAACAGAGTCACATTAAGACAGCACTGTTTTTGCCCATGTAGCTCATGATGCCAATAAAATTAGACACCAGCCATGGCTCATGTCTGTAGTCCTATCACTAGGGAGGCCGAGACAGGAAGATAAGAGTTCAAGGGCCACCTGGGCTGCATAGAGAGTTTAAAGCAACCCTGGACAACTTAGTAAGACCTTGTCTCAAAAGCAAATACATGTCTGTTGTGTGCATGTTAACTAGAACTCAAATTAAAAACCTCAGTATTGTTCTAGACCTTTATGAGCTATTACAGTGCATTTTATCTTGGAAATTTTCATAAAACATCAATTTTCCTTAAAAAATCACCATTTGTATATTTTGAGGTTTTTTGAGACAGGTCTCCCTTTAGTCTCAGCTGGTCTGAAACTCACTATGTAGCCCACGCTAGACTTGGTCTCAAGGAGATCTGCCTGCCTTTGCCTCCGTAGTGCTGAGACTAAAAGTGTATGCCACCAGACCTGTTCCCATCTGTATTTTGTAGCATTGAACACTTACCTGCCTATACTCATTCCATGTTGGTTTTCTTGGCTATGGAATGTTCTCATATTTTCTACCCCCCTGAGACCCTCGAATGCCATGTGCTGAAACAAGTCTCTCTTTTCTTCAGTTATTTCTGTCAGGTATTTTGGTCACAGTAGCACACAAGTAACTAACATGTAACATAAATTATGATTTCAAAGATTTAACTTTTCTTTCTCTTTGATTTGATCAGGAAAATCAAGAAATGACTCTCTCTCTCTCCCTCCCTCCCTCTCTCCCTCCCTCCCTCTCTCTCCCTCCCTCCCCTTCTTCTCTCTCTCTCTCTCTCTCTCTCTCTCTCTCTCTCTCTCTCTCCAAAATCTTCCTATAGCCCCAGGCTGGCCTGAATCTCATAATGACCCAGCAAACTTTTTCACCTGAGTGCTGGGATTGAAGGCACATACCACCATGCCTGGTTCTGGTATTTTTTTTCTCTTTTTGAAGCTCAGTTTAGTTTAAAAATTCCAATATTTTGCTATCTCATTAATTTCAAGTTGATGTTAATTAATTTTTACCCTGTATTATATTAATTTATTCTATTTTTGTAGTTATCATTCCTCTTATTCTTGTTAATAATACTAGTAATGCTACATTGGTATAGGACTGTGAATTTTCTTCTGAATATTATGTTATCCCATATTATAAAATAATATCTTCTTTTAAAATTTCATTCCAGCAAGATTCTGGTCTAAGTTTGAATCCTGGGACACACATGCTGGAAGAAGAGAACTGGGTTCCATAAGTTGTCTTGTGACCTCCACACAAGTTCCATGATGTACACACGCACACATGCACGCACACATACACACACACACACACACACACACACACACACACACGCACACTAAATAAATGAAGAAATTTTAAAGAATTTCATTCCCTCCTTGCCCAGGCTATGGAGCACACTTTTTAAATAAATTAATCAGTGAAAAAAAATTAAATAAATAATTTATTGAGAATTTCATACACGCTTATAAGGCATTTTGATCAAATTCATGACCACTCCCTCCCCTCCAACTCCTCCCATATCTCCTCATCACCTTTTTCTGATAACTTCATCTACTCTTTCTTCTTCTTTGATTTTTTTTATGGGGCTTTTGGCTACTCTAAAATTCCCCTCCTCTGAAGAGGTAAACCTAAAATCTTTTAAGGATTAGATAAAAGCTCCCAAATATTTTCAACATTTTTGGCCTTTGGAACAGAGTATGTTGCTTAGAGGCCCAAGGACATTGTGAGTTTTAGCCCAGTAACTCTCTACTTTTCCTTGGGGTCTTTTTACCCCAACTGCCTAGCCAATTCCTACCTCCTATTCTCATCACACCATCCTCTGAAGAGTTTACCCAAATTGCCAATAGGGAATAGGGATGCCAACCGCTCTGGCTTCTTCCATGCTGGGATGCAGAGTGAGGCAACTGAAGTACCCCTTCAGTGGGTCTATCTAAAAGACTCCCAAATTGCATAACTTTTATCTCAAGGAGGAAAAGAAAGTCCTCGACTGATGAATAGGGGATGTGAAGGATAAGTAAAAAGAGTAATTAGCATTACAAGTTCTAGACAGGGAACTAGAAAAAAGTCAGAACAGGGTAATTTTCAAATGTTCATATGAGTGTCCACTGGAATTTCTTGGCATCCCTCTATTGGGTTCCTCCTCATTTTTCTTCTGTCTTCCAAGACTGGAATGATAGATTCAGCATTTGCTTTTAGGTATTTTGATAGCTGTTGGAGTGGTTAGAACCAGCGTCAGTTCTCTTTCAAAGGCTTCTAGATAGGGGGAGAAAACAAATTCATCCATCATTTCAGAACAATAGCTGGTTGTCTCCCTTAGCTACAGGCGGGCACTACAGTATTGGAGACCAAAATCTGAAGTTTTGCATCTGAGCAGCACTTTCTGGTTTGGAACAAAATCATCAATGAGAAATAATTGTCTAAATAACTTTTTATATAGACTTAAGCCTAATGTCTGGGAAGTGTAATCCCTTGAATTCTTAAAGAAATATAATCAGTGAAAAAAATTTAAAAATTGATTGAATATTCATTCCTCTTTGAGCCTGGGTTTTAACAAAGATATTTCTTAATTTCTGAGTAGTAAATTCCTTTGGCTATTACATTAGTTTCTTTTGTATTGCTACAAAAAACTACCTGACAGAAACGAGAGGAAAGACATATTTTTGCATGTGGCACTAGAGGGTGTCAGTCCATCATTGTGTGGAAGGCATGGTGGCATTCACAGTGACAGGAACATGTGTTGGAGATGCTTCATACCAGCATGAACCAGGAAGAAGAAGGTGAGGTTGAAATCTTCAAAGGTCCATCCATGATAACCTACTTTCACCTGTCAGACCCCACCTGTTAAGGTCCCACAGCCTCTCCAAACAGCACCATTAGCTTGGGATCAAGTGTGTACGACATGAGCCTCTGGAACATTTCATCTTCAAATCTTCACCGTTATATATTTTTGTTCAGGATTTTAGGTTTGCTGTGTTAAAATAATGCAACTTTTAACATTTCTTTCTGGCATCAACTTTGTTTTCCTATGCAGTAACTAACACAATTTTTGTCAATACGCTATAAATTTATCACAAAACATATTGTTGTCTGTTATTCCACTGTTGATCTGTTGGTATTTTCAGGTCAGTATACTGCAGACCCAAGTCAGGAGAGCCAGGACTATTATTTTGGAGTGTAGCACACATGGCCAGATTGGCAACCTGCATGATACCTTGTGAGGCTCATCTGAAAGGTGTGTTGGATTCTTGCTTTAATCTTAATAATAGAATGCTATTCCATTACCATTGCCTCACAGGAGAACCTATTCCAAGGGGTTCCCCATGAGCCAGTGACTGTCACCAGGCTCTAGGCACTTGCGATATCACCAAGAGGTGAACTATTTTTTTAAGGCACACATAGACGTACACTGTTCTAGACCATTCTTTCCCATCTCTTCCAACAGACATACATGGCCTAGTGCCTTCTTCCCTGGACTAGCAGTCAGCCAGATGGCAGAGTCAGGTCAGAAGTGAGGGCAGGTGAAATGGATCATACACCTCAGCTTTTCTTCTTATACAGTTTTCATCTATTTTAAATGGAGGAGTTTCTACTGCTGTCTACACTCTGACTGAACAGCTTCCCTTCTCTTCCCTTCCCTTTCCCTTCCTTTTCGTTGTCCTCCCTTCCCTTTCCCCCATCTCTCATCAAATACTACCATACCTTAATCAGCCTATCCATCTTGCTTTTATTCTCTTTAATTAAATTACCTAGGTTACCACTTAGAAACAGTGTGACCTTGAGCCTGACACTGAATATTTCTTGGCTTCAGCATCCTCATCTCTCTGTGTCTGGTTATGAGAGTCAGTGGTAATATTTACCAAGTGATTAGCAGGGTTCCTAACAGTGTTGTTGATACTGCCACTATTATTATTAAGTACTTAGTCATTGCCTTGGCAGCCTACCTCTGTTGGAGTGTCTCTGTAATTGAGTAAATCAGTAATAACATTGTAATAACCTTGGAGATGCTCTTCAGTATGGTAGACCACATGTGGTGGTATGGCAACAGAGAGAATACGGCTCTATGAGTTCTTTCTGACCACTGGTTCTAATGCCTGACCCTGTTTTCACCAGTAGAAGAGTAGACCTATGAGGGAAGCTGTCTATAGAAGTAATTTAGAAACATAAAGCCATATACAATATCATAAAACAGGTATTATTTAAATTCTGGCTTGGCCAGTGTTAGAGTCGCAGTGTTATTTTAGCAATTTCAGCAGGCCCAGGAGTGCAAATAGTTGTAATTAAAGGCTTCCAGTAACAGCCCTGTCAGGTCCTTGTGCAGATCACACTTGGCATGTGTTCCAAAGCCGAGAGCGATATTAAATAGACCATCTGTTGGTTTTCATTAGGTTTCCTCTCCTCAGCAGCACTATTAAACATAACTGGACCCATTTAAAAAACATCCCTGACATCTGTGCCTTCAATTGGAACATTGATCAATATTAATAACAATGTGACTTCACCTGAATTTATTATTGATAAAAAGTTAAATATCGCATAAATATGAATGTTTGCCCTACAACACTTTTAATACTACTTATCAAAACATAGCCAGATAAAGCATCCTATCCTTGGAGCAGAAATGAGGCAAAAGCCTGGAAACAGGTGCTCCAATAAGTCCCATGGGTGTGCAGCTGACTGAAGCATCTGGCCTGAAGTTGTTTCTAGCAAACCTCCCTCTGCAAGCATTACCCAGCAAGCTCTTCCTGTCCGTAGCCAGCCAGGGCAGACCCTTCCCTCGGAAGCCTTCTTCATCCTGCCCAGGGTTGACTTATTCTTTTCATTCTTTTCTTTGTTTATCTTTATGTCAAATTTACTTATTTTTTCTCATTTTTATTATTTACTTATTTGTGGGTGTATGTGTGTTTATGTGCATGTGCATACTTGCCAAAGTGCACGTATGGAGGTCAGAGGACTGTGTTCAGGAGTCAGTTTGCTTCTTCACCTGTGGATTCCACGGGTAGAACTCAGGTCTTCAGCTTTGGTGGCAAGCAGCTTTACTAGCTGAGCTATCTTGCCAGCTCCAAATTTACTTTTTTTATTTCCCCAGGAACAGTAGAATTCATGCATTGTATATACAATATGCACATATTTTATATGTACATAAATACATATAATAGTCATTATAGTATACACATATATGCATGTATATATTATATATAATGTTAATCATTATAGTTTAACATTAAGTCTTTTGCATAGTAGGTGCTCAGATAATATAGAAATGAATAAATAAATGAAAGAATAATAAAATGGAATTCAATTAGAGGAAGGAGGGAAAACATGGGTGAATTCAGTATTTGTTGAACCCAAGGTTTAGGGAACACTGTGGAATAAGGGGCGGAACAATCATAAGAGTCAGAGGGTATGGAAGACTGGAATGAAATGCATCATGAACTTACAGCAGCTGTGGTTGCCTGTACAAGGCCTGTACAAGATCAAGCCAGTCAACACTCCAGCCTTGGGACAGAGGGCTCATGAGTCCACACCCCCAGTGGGGAGCTAGATTCAGTTGGTGGCTCCCAGGGGGGGAAGAGTCAAGTTTATTTTAGGGGTATATTTCCTCATAGGTCAACCATGATCTAGTGCGTGAACTCACACCCATGTATATGTAGGCAGTAGTAATTAGATTCTGTGGATTATAAAAAAAGAATAGGAAGGTGAGTAAGGGTTGGGTGTGGGGAGAGTGGATCTAGGAGAAGTTGGAGGGGAGGAAGGGGGGGTGAATAAGATAAAATATATTTTATGCATGTATGAAATTCTCAAAGAGCTAATAATATTATATTTAAAAATACACAATGAAAACTTGTACCCCTTTCCAAGACAGGAACAGTGCATGGCAAAGCAAAAAGGATTTATAGGGAGTCCCAAAGGTAACTTTCTAGCAAGGACTTTGCTTCTATTCTTGTCTCTAATCTTCCCCTCTTGCTCCATAGTCCAGTCTTACATGCAGACTTGGCTATTGTTAGTTTTCAGAGATATTTTGGTTCAGTGGGAAGGAAGCAGGGAAATGTACACCTGTGTTTTCTCAGTCTGCTTTGCTTTCAGAAAATTCAGGAAGCTGAGAAGATTAACTGTAAAAATGTTATGTTGTTTACACAGGTACTCTTTACTTGAACCATAAGAAAAATATTAAAGAACATTGTGGCTGCTTGATAAACTACATACAGAAAGTGCTTGGATGAGTATTTGATACTTAAGGAAATGTACGATAAAGTGCAAACTTCTATAGGATAATTATTATTTTCCTATTAGTTTATTTTTGTGTCAGGTGTAGGTATGTGCACATGTGTGTGTGTGCGTGCAGGAGTGTGTGTGTGTGTGTGTGTGTGTGTGTGTGTGTGTGCACCAGAGGTTGATGTTGAAGGCCTTTCTCACTCAGTTCCTTCTTTTTTTGGAGACAGAGTCTCTCACTAAACCTGGAGCTCGCCAATTGGCTAGACTTATTAGCTCACAAACTCCAGGAATCCGCCTGTCTCTACCCCTGCAGCACAGGGATTACAAGTGCATGCTGCCATATCTGGCTTTAATGTCGCTGCTGGGGATCGAACTCAGGTCTGTAAACTTGCACAAGTACTTGACCCACTAAGCCATCTCCCTGGCTCCTGCCATAAGTATTTTGATGTCCATTAACACCCACTATGTACAAAGAACTGGCTGAAGAAACACTGTACAGATATAATCTAGAAACTAAAGATTTCATGATTGATCATGTATGAAATCCTCAACAAATTAATAAAAATATTATATTAAGAAAGATTTGGGGGGCTCGAGATATGGCTCAGCAGTTAAGAGCACTGGCTACTCTTGCAGAGGACCCAGGTTCAATTCCCAGCACCCACACAGTGGCTAACAACCATTTGTAATTCTGGCTCCAGGGGATTCAATGCCCTCTTCTCACCTCTGTGGGCACTGTATGACATGGGTGCACTTACATGCATGCAAGTAATACACTCATACACATAAAATAAAAAGATAAATAAAACATTTTTAAAAAATAGAAAAATTTTTATCACCAAATTGGGGATTTAGAGTCAGGAGTGGTGGGTGACAAGGAAATGCTGTTTTCCAGACAACTGGGCAGTTACTCATGTGAACTCATAGTAATGGTGACAGCAGGAACAAGACCTACATAAGGACAATCAGAAAAGATCCCAGCATAGAGGTCGGAAAGTGGACAAAAAGCCCCAACCAGCTGAGGAACTATTGGCAACTGACAGCTGCTGGGAAAGGAGAGTCAGGTTTCTGTAAGGCTGTGACACTGGGTAGGATAACCATGCTCCAGGAGATTAACCCATACCAAAGTGCATTTATGAACACAAATTAGAACTGAAATGGGGCCAGGAAGTAAGGGGAGTTGCAGGTAAGGAAGGGGGTCTGAAAATGATGAACATATATAAAATCCTCTAATTTTGATTAAAATATATTTCTTGATTTTCAAAAGCTAAGACTATTGAAAATCCCACCTGTCATGACAGGAACATGTTTTATTATACAAGGTAATGTACAGGACATGTATGGTAAGTGATATTAGTTTCAAGGAAGAGCAGGGCAGCTTGTGTCTAAGTACTTAGGGAAGATTCCTTAGACTCAGTGGTTAATTCTGACCTACTTATAATCCTTTCTAGAAAATTATGGAAAGGAAGTAAAGAAAAGCAACCAAATCCCTAAATAAAATCAGAACCTTTCAAATGGGAGACAGTATTTTGTTGAGAAGTTGGAAGCAAGGTTACTGTCAAGATTGGCTTCATTTGTCAATTTAGCACACCTGGGAGGAGGGACCCTCAACTGGAGAATTTTATTTATCTGGTTGGCCTGTGGATACATCTATGAGGTGTTTTCTTGATTGTTGCATGGTGTGTGTGTGTGCGTGTGTGCATGTGCATGTGCGTTTGTGTGTGTGTGTGTGTGTGTGTGTGTGTGTGTGTGTAGCCCACTGTGGATGCTGCCACTCCCAGGTAGGTAGTCCTGGGCTATATAAGAAAGCAGGTGAGCACAGGCCAGGGAAGCAAGCCAACAAGCAGTATCTCTCCATGGTCCATACTTTGGCTCCTGCTTCTAAGTTCATACACTGAGTTCCTCCTGACTTCTTTCAAAGGTGGACGGTCACTTCGAAATGTAAGACGCAATAAACCTTTCCTCCCTAAGTTGTTTTTTGGTCAGTGTTTATCACAACAACAGCAAGTAAATTAGAACAGATATCAAGAAAAAGAGGAGCCAATCAGTAAGGGTTATATGCCTCTTGTTTTTATCTTAAAGACTAAACCACAGAGGTCATGTGAAGTTGAAAGATGGAGGGATGTTTTGTGTTATTGATTGCTCACAGAAAAGGTCTCTTACTGAGCAAGTAACCCTGCTCAGAATAAAGCCAAGCTACATTTTTGATCCTTAAACAACTATTATCTGGAAAGCTAGAAACAAAATAGTTTTCCAACACCTTATTATTATTTGTTAATATAACCTTTTTGTTTGGATTCAAAAGCTGATTTCCATTTACTAAATATCTAAATTCCTGTCCTTTAGCATTTGATGTTTTCAGGAAGATTTGAAAATAGTTCTTTGGCATGTTAATGAGGCCACCAAGACACCTCTATAGTCAATGAAATTTCC
>NW_008336075.1:4416820-4424607 GCF_000622305.1 Nannospalax galili | reverse complement strand
TCCTGCTGATACCTGGCATTGATCAAAAGTACCATCTAAATGTTTTTGTGAATCTTGTTCAATGGAGCACACAATCACAAATACCCATATTATTTTGTAAAAGGGAATATGTTACATGCTACCTAATAAATTTTCTCCTTCTTCTTTGAAGCTGATATTGATTTCAAGAAAAAGCTATTGACAACACAACAGTCAATTTTGGGGGTTACTTTTATAATGTTTAGAACTGTGTTGATTTGGTTGTGTTTTATAACACCAGTGGCAGATTAATAAAATGTATTTTCAACTTCAGAAAATAAAGTCAATCTTGATTTACCTATGTGCTAATTATGAAGATAATTAGGATAAAATTGTCTTGGAATCTACTGATGGTTCCCCCCTGATAGTTGTTAAATTCACTCCCCCTGTGTGTGGAGAGGGGTTTTCTTGAGATCTAAAATGTATTTTTTGCCATATAGGTTTTTGTAGACCGATGGTAGTTAATGTCTCTAGGATTTGATAATCTTTGAGCTATAAGGAGAACAAGGGAAAACAACTCATTTGATGAAGTAGATACAGCGTCCTTCCTTGCGTAAAAATCTTCTAGCTGCCCATACAGTACTGCCCATAGGAAAGCTACCGATATGATAGCTACCCGTATCAGAGTCACCCATACCAGAGCTACTGTATTAGTTATTTTTTGTTTCTGTGATAGAAATACCGTGACCAAAGGAACTTATAAAAGGAAGAATTTGGAGCTTACGGTTCCAAAGGGGGCAAGAGTCCATGTTGGTGGGGAGGCATGGTGGCAGAGGTGATTGGAGGAGTGGAAGCTAAGCTCTCATATCTTCAAGCAGACACAGGAAGCAAGAAAGCAACTCAAAACCCAGCAAAGCTTAGGAACTCTCTAAGCCCACCCCAGTGACAGGCTTCCTCTAGCACAGTCACACCTTCTAAGACCTCCCAAAAGAGCACCACCAACTGGGGACAAAATGTCCAAATACTTGGAGCTTATGGGGAACATTCTCATTCAAACCATCACAGCTACCTACAATAGAACTACCTACACCAGACCTACCTGTAACAGAGTTACATATACCAGAGCTATACTTCTCGAAGGTACCCACAACAGAACTACACATAGCAGAACTGCCTGTGCCAGAGCCACCCATGCTAGAGCTATCTGTAACAGATTTACACATGTCAGAGCTACCCATAACCTAGGTACCAATAAATGAAGTACTCACAACAGAGGTATCCATAACAGAGCTAAATGATGGTACCCATAATGGAAGCACCTATAACCTAGGTACCTATAAACTGAGGAACCCATACTCTAATAACAGAAGTAGCCATAACAGAGATACCCATAATCTAAGTACCAATAAAGCAGGTACTCATGACAGAACTCACATCAGAAACATCAGCTATTATGGTTTGTCAATTGGATTTGGGATTACTTAACATTGAAAATCATCAAACCAATGTCATCCAAAATGCAAGCCTTCATATTTCCTATCAGAGAGAAGAAAAATTTAGTCATCCTGGTTTGGAAAGATGCACATGAAACAATCTCTCACAAATACTGATATAATATGTGCCAGATACTGTTTCTGAGTATTCAATATTCAAATGAATATCTATTTTAGGCAATAGGCTGAAAAATAGATATTTATGTAGTAAGATAATTACCAAAGTGTTATAATAATGAAAAAAATGGAAACAGCCTAAGCATTCTAAACAGTTTGGTGAACTAAGGAGTGCTATATGTGAAAAAATAAAGAAATATTTAGGAATCTTGTAATACTAGAGGTCATTCTTGATATAACACTGAATGCTGATAGAAAAAGGAATATTTGCTATAAACTGTGGGACAAACTCATATACACAGGTAGAAAAGATAGGAAGGAGCCAATAAAATAACAGTGGGATTACCTTCCTCCAATTAGGCCTCTTCATCCATTGGTCTAGAGCTATTTCCTATACTTTCTACAATAGAAACATATTTTGTTTACATTTATTAAAAATCTACATACATTTTTTATACAGTAGAGCCTCATTTCAAGAAACTACATGTATATAGAGCAAAGAATACCTAGATCTGTTAAAAGATGAAATTATATATATAAATAAAAAGACAAAAAAAAAAAAAAGCCAGGCATGATGGTGTAAACTTTTAATCCCAGCCCTTGGGAGGAAGAGGCAGGCAGATATTTGTGAGTTCGAGGCCAGCTGCTGTACATAGTGAATTTCAGGACAGCTGGGGCAACAGGGAGACCATGTGTGATGGCTAATGCTGGGTGTCAATGACTGGATCTGGGATTAACTGAAATGAGAGAGATCTTCTTGATTGGATCATCTGAAGCTGGAAGACACACCCTAAATGTGGGTGTTACCTTCTCATGGCAGCCCATATAAAAGGCCACGGCACAGAACACCTGGCTTCTTGCTGCTTGCCTTCTCCCTTGCTGGTGTGTTCGTCTTGCTGCTGTAGACTGAAGACTAACTGATCTTTTGGAATTCATCAAGCCTTCAGTGCCAGATTGGGACTACTGAGACATCCAGCCTTGTGGACTGAGCCACTATGGATTCTCAGCCTCTCCAGTGTGGTGCAGCCATTGTTGGACTACTCGGACTCTATCCTGTGAGCTAAGCTGATAAATCTCTATAAGGTCCCTCTTGGGGAGGGGGGGAGCTGCTGCTATTTGGAACCCTAACACTGACTAATACAGATTGTGGTACCAGGAGTGGTTCTAGAGAAACAGAATTGAAAGGATGAATTTCTTTAATGGGCTTGTTGGTATTTGGAGCAGGCTCTCTCTGACTCAGAGTCTTCAGATACCATGAGAGCACTGAAAATCCATGGTGTAGACTATTTGAAATAATTATGGAGATAGACCCATTTGTATCTCCTAACTCACCTCTTGTGAAGAGCAAGAAATTTAGTGACTCTATACATAAAACATTTGACAATTTGTGGAAAAATAAGAAAAATAGTGATGCTGTATGGTTACTTCTAGCATCTCTGGATAAAGTGATGAAGATAAACAATGAGCTTAATAATAAAACTGACAAGCTCCAGATTCAAATCAACAGTTTAAAAGTTTCCAAGTGTGCCCTGGAGGATAAGCTTCTCTCCAGCAGCCAGAGAGCTAAAGCTGCAGAAAATCAAGCTGGAGCCCTTATTATACAGTTGGCTGACCTACAACACAAATTTAATTCAGTAAATGCGAAGGCATTGGTAGGAAAAGATTGGAATCCTGACACGTGGGATGGAGTTGTGTGGAAGAAGCCTGAGTAGGCTGAGGATTTTGAATCATCAGACTCTGAGTAATTTGATTCACCTGATGAATTAATCACCCTATCCTTAGCAGACCCACAATCCCCACCCTTGCCTGAGGTAACTAATCCCATTGAGGAAGCTAATCCCATTCAGCGAGATGAAGCTGATGTCATCACGGCCCAGTTGTTGTTGCCTCTAGACCTATAACCAGACTCAAAGCTAAGCAGGCTCCTGCAGGAGAGATAGAAAGTGTGGTCCATGAGGAGCTGTGCTACACCACTAAAGAACTTAGTGAATTTGCTAATTCTTTCAAGAAGAAATATAATGAATATATCTGAGAATGGATTTTAAGGGTATGAGATAAGGGTGGAAGGAACATAAAATTGGATCAGGCTGAATTTATTGACATGGGCCCTCCGACTGGAGATTCTAGGTTTAATATGGAAGCTCGTGCAGTTAAAAAGGGTGTTAAAAGTTTATTTGATTGTTTGGCTGAGGCATTTATCAAAAGATGGCCTACTGACAGAGGGCTGGAGATACCTGATATCCCTTGGCTTAGTGTTGATGAAGGGATTGTAAGGCTCAGACAAATTGGTATGCTTGAGTGAATTTGTAGTGCAAAACCAAATCCTCCACAATGGGAGGGCCCAGAGGACATGCCTTTTATTGATTTTATAAGATGGAAAATACTGAGGAGACATCAGAACATTTGAAGAGCTTTGTTTTTGCTCTTTTCCTTATGCTGAATCTTACTGTTGGAGATGCTGCTGCTCAATTGCATAAATTAAATGTAAATATAAAAGGTGTAACAGGACCTCGGAGTAGGGGGTCAGGTGGCAGTATTGAATCATCCAAGACAAGGTGAGTGTACTTATCGTAATGGGCGGCAAAGGCAAAACAATACCTACAATGGCATGACTCGAATGGACCTGTGGTACTGGCTAATCAATCATGGTGTTTCCAGGGACCACATACATAAGAAGCCTACTAAGTTTTTATTTGATCTGTATAAGCAGAAAAGCTCTGGGATGAATGATAGGAAGTCAGTATTGGATAGCAGCAATAGAGAATCTCGCTCAGTCAACCAATTTCCAGACCTGAGACAGTTTATAGATCCAGAACCCCTTGAATGAAGGGAAGGTTGGGTTCCCTTGAGGAAGGACCTTGATACAGTACCAAAGAGTTATGCTGTTCGCCTCTCACCCATCCTTCCCCAGAGGGACATGCGGCCTTTTACTAGAGTAACTGTACATTGGGGGAAAGGAAATAATCAGATTTTCCGCAGCCTATTGGATACTGGTTCTGAGTTGACACATTACGGGAGATCCTAAAAAGCATTGTGCCCCTCCAGTTAAAGTAGGGGCTTATGGAGGTCAGGTGATAATTAGAGTTTTGGCTGAAGTCCAACTGACAGTGGGTCCAGTGGGTCCCTGAACTCATCCTGTGGTTATTTCCCCAGTACCAGGATGTGTAATTGGGATAGATATACTTAGGAATTGGCAGAATCCCCACATTGGTTCCCTGACCTGTGGAATGAGGGCTATTATGGTTGGAGAGGCCAAATGGAAACCCCTGGAATGCCTCTGTCAGGGAAACTAGTGAACCAAAAAGAGTATCACATCCCTGGAGGGATTGCAGAAATTAGTGCTACCATCAAGGATTTGAAAGATACAGGGGTGGTGATTCCCACCACATCTCCCTTTACCTCTCCTATTTGGCCTGTGCAGAAGACAGGTGGGTCATGGAGAATGACAGTTGACTATCAAAAACTTAATCAAGTAGTGACTCCAATTGTAGCTGCTGTACCAGATGTGGTTTTCTTACTTGAGCAGATTACTATGTCTCCTGGTACCTGGTATACAGCTATTGATTTAGCAAATGCTTTCTTCTCGATACTGCTTCATAAGGGCCACCAGAAGCAATTTTCTTTCAGCTGGCAAGGCCAACAGTATACCTTTACTTTCCTGCCTCAAGGGTATATTAACTCTCCAGCACTGTGCCATAACTAGGTTTGAAGGGATCTTGATTGCTTGACTCTTCCACAAAATATCACACTGGGCCACTATATTGATGATGTTGTGCTGATTAGACCCAGCAAGAAGGAGGTAGCAGATAGTTTGGACTTGTTGGTTAAGCATATGCTCATGAGAGGATGGGAAATAAATCCAACCAAAACTCAAGGGCCTTCTACCTCAGTGAAATTTCTAGAAGTTCAGTGGTGTGGAGCATCCAGAGGCATTCCTTCTCAGGTGAAGAATAAGTTGTTGCATTTGGCCTCTCCTTCCACTAAGAAAGAAGAACAGCACTTGGTGGGCCTGTTTGGATTCAGAAGGCAGCACATTCCGCATCTGGGTGTGTTACTATGACCCATATATCAAGTGACTCAGAAGGCAACTACCTTTGAGTGGGGCCTGGAACAAGAAAGGGCCCTTCAACAGGTACAGGCTGCTGTACAAGCTGCTCTGCCCCTTGGGTCATATGATCCAGCAGTCCCGATGGTGCTTGAGGTATCAGTGGCAGATAAAGATGCTGTTTGGAGTCTCTGGCAGGCCCCCATAGGGGAATCACAGCAGAGGCCTTTGGGATTTTGGAGTAAGGCTTTGCCTTCATCTGTGGACAACTATTATCCCTTTGAGAGACAGCTCTTAGCTTGCTATTGGGCCTTAGTGGAAACTGAATGTTTAACAATGTGCCACAAGTCACCATGTGACTGGAGCTGCTCATCATGAGCTGGGTGTTATCTGACCCCCCCAAGCCGTAAAGTAGGCCATGCACAGCAACATTCCATTATCAAATGGAACAGGTATATATGTTATTGGGCTTGAGCAGGCCTTGAGGGCACAAGCAAGTTACATGAAGAAGTTGCCCAAATGCCTATGGTTCCTACTCCTGTTACAATGCCTCCTGTTTTCAAGCATGCACCTATGGCTTCATGGGGTGTGCCCTATGATCAGTTGACTGAGGAAGAGAAAACTAGGGCTTAGGTTACAGATGGTTCTGCATGCTATGCAGGCACCACTCAGCAGTGGACAGCTGTGGCATTACAGCCAATTTCTGGGACAACCCTGAAGGACACTGGGGAAGGAAATTCTTCAGTGGGCAGAACTTAGGGCAGTGCACAGGGTTGTGCATTTTGCTTGGAAGGAGAAATGACCATAAGTGCAATTATATACTGATTCGTGGCCTGTAGCCAATGGTTTGGCTGGATAGTCAGGGACTCAGAAGGAGCATGATTGGAATATTGGTGAGAAAGGCCTTTTTCAGGAAGAAGTATGCAGATAGAGCTCTCCAAATGGGCAAAGGTTGTGAACATACTTGTGTCTCATGTAAATGCTCATCAAAAAGTGGCTTCAGCAGATGAGTTCAATAATCAAGTAGATTGGGTTACCTGCTCTGTGGGTTGTCAGCATCTTCAGCTATCCCTGTGATTGCTCAATGGCCCCATGAACAAAGTGGACATGGTGGCAGAGATGGAGGTTATGCATGGGCTTGACAGCATGGACTCTCATTCACGAAAGCTGACCTGGCTACAGCTGGTGCTGAGTGCCAGATCTGCCAACAGCAGAGACCAACACTGAGCCCTGGATATGGCACTGTTCCCTGTGGTGACCAGCCTGCCACCAGGTGGCAGGTTGACTATATTGGACCACTTCCATCTTGGAGGAGACTAGACACTTATTCTGGTTATTGATTTGTCTTTCCTGCATGTAATGTTTCTGCCAAAACTATTATCCAGGGACTTACAGAATGCCTTATCCACCATCATGGTATTCCGCACAGCATCGCTTCTGACCGGGGAACTCACTTCACAGCCAAAGAAGTGCAACAGTGGGCCCATGGTCATGGAATCCACTGGTCTTACCATGTTCCCCACCATCCTAAAGCAGCTGGCTTGATAGAACAATGGAATGATCTCTTAAAGACACAGTTACATCGCCAATTAGGTGGCAATAGCCTGGAGGGCTGGGGCAGGATCCTCCAGAAGGCAGTGTATGCTTGGAATCAGCATCCAGTATATGGTACAGTTTCTCCTATAGCCAGGACTCACAGGTCCAGGAATCAAGGGGTGAAGTAGGAATGATTCCACTCACTATCACCTCTGGTGACCCACTATGATAATTTTGCTTCTTGTACCCTCGACTTTGCACTCTGCTGGCTTGGATGTTTTGGTTCTGGAGGAGGGAGTGCTTCTGCCAGGAGAGACAACAAACATACCCTTGAACTGGAAGCTGTGACTTCCCCCTGGACACTTTGGGCTTCTGATGCTTTTAAGTCAGCAGGCTAAGAAAAGAATAACAGTATTAGGAGGGGTCATTGACCCAGACTACCAGGGGGCAATTGGACTTGTTCTCCACAATGGACGTAATGAAGATTATATCTGGGAGGCAAGAGATTCCTTAGGGTGACTTTTGGTGTTACCATGTCCTGTGTTTAAGGTCAATGGGAAACTGCAACAACCCAATCCAGACAGCACAACAAATGTCCCAGACCCTTCAGGGATGAAAGTATGGGTCACTCCTCCAGG
>NW_008336075.1:4381170-4416513 GCF_000622305.1 Nannospalax galili | reverse complement strand
GAGTTCCAGGTCAGCTGGGGTTACAGGGAGGCCCTGTCTCTAAATAAATAAATAATCCATTGACCAGCTGTGACCAGTTAATGGGCTGGATGCAGTGTCACAAGGGAACAATAAATGTTCCAAGTACAATAGCAGACCATAGTCAAGACAGGAAGGATGAAAGAGCCTCCTTTACAGTTTTCTTCCAACCCCTTCCTGACCCCTACCCCAGTTAGTATAGAAAGACACAGGCATTTCAGCACTTTTTTTTTTTTTCGAGACAGGGTCTCCCTGTAGTCCCAGCTGACCAGAAACTTGCTATGAACTCACAGAGATCCACCTGCCTCTGCTTCCCAGGTTCTGGGACTAAAGGTATGCACCACCACACCTAGCACTAGTTTCAGTCTTTTTTGAACTTAAAGAAAATTATGTTTTCATTTGGGAATGTTGGCCTAGAGTGTTTGCCTAGCATACATAAAGGCTTGGGTTCAGCCCTTAGCACCATGCTTGAACCAGGTGTGGTAGTACATGTCTGTAATTCCAGCATTTAGAAAGTAGAGGCAGGAGAATCAGAAATTTAAGGTTTAACTCTCTTCAGCGATATAGGAAGTTTGAGGCCAGCCAGAAAAAAAAAAAAAAAAAAAAAGACAAAAAAACCCAAACAAAACAACAAAAAAAGGTAAATTATAAGAGCTAGTCTGCTCTTATAGTTTTGGGGGATACTGTGCAAGATGCTAAGGGAGAAAATAAATCAGTAGTCTAACCCCAGCTTTAAAGCCTCTTAACCACAACAATGACAAGTACAGCAAACTATATTGGTGCAGTCATGTCACTTTTATCCAGGGGGTAATCAACAGCTATCTAATTGAACTTAAAGCCACCTAACTGGCATGGGTAGCACTGTAAACACAGCCAAATACACATGGCTAGAGAGCTCATAGATTCTAGAGAAAACCCTATGTCTGTCACATCCCTAGACAAACACTATTTCTTACTATATGCTAAGTATGGATCCTTATATTTACAGATAATTATGCCAGTCACCATTCATCAAATAAACTTCTTTTGCAACAGGCAGAGATTAGTACTGAGTTCCACAATTAGTCACACACAGAAAGTGTTTGGGAGATGCCCAACCCTAAGTGACACATCTACAGTGGAACCTCTATACCTAAGGCTCACAGAACATAGTAGAACAAGAGGTAGAGAAAATACTAATGCGTCTCTTAACTCTCATCAGAGAAGCTTCCTCATGCAACAGAAGGTGATAAACAGACATCCACAACTGGTCCAAATGTAGAAAATAAGGGACTTCAGAGTGCATGCCCTGAATAGGATTCCTATATTAAACTTTGCCAACCCAGCACTCATGGACCATTGTGGAAGAGGGGGCATTGTAAGAGCCAGGAGTGGTGTATGGTCTTATGGAAAAAGAGTCTTCTAGGCTCCTGGGAGCTTGCTCAGATGAACTTAAAGCAATGGTGACAGCATGCACAAGACCCATGCAAGTTCAATCAGACACAATCCAGCATAGAACTGGAATCTTAGCCTAAGAAACTATGGCAGCCTATCACTGCTGATCTTCGTTAAGGGAATGATGCTAGACAGGCTGAACAGGCTCCAGTGGATGAACTCACACTAAGAGACACCTGGGTACATGAACTTGACTCCATAGGCCTTAACATATCTGGAGGAATGCAAAATCCTATGAGCAGATTAAGGGGGGGGGGTGCAGATAGGACAGGCTGTCTAAGTATGATTAAGAGGTATTTTATGAAATCCACAAAAATTCAGGAAAAAAATATACATTGGACAAAAAGATAAAATTATATTATATATATAGTTTTGAAGATTGTGGATATGGATACCAGCTCAGATATGCAGCTGACACAATGTATTGGTAGAGTGTTCATGCAGGAATTACTACTACGGGAGTAATTTTCCTTTATGTGGTATTAGGTGATACATCTATCTAATGAATTGTTAGCACAGGATGCTCTAAAAACAGATGATGAACTAAAGAATACATTCCTATCCCTAAAAGTCACAAGTAAGGAATGGAATTGCATGGAGCGTGTCCTCCTAAGGGAAGAATTTCAATAGGAAATCCACATTCAAGAGGCAGCAGAAAAAGTGAGTAAGATACAGGGTGAGATGACAGTAGTGCTTTGCTGTTTCTCATGGCCAGGGTCGGGGCAGGTCGTAAGGAAAGCAGACAAAGGGTTACTTGAAAGCAAATGCTGCAGGCCAGAGATCCTAGGAAAAAAAATTGACAAAAGAGTCAAATGCTGTGCTTGTGAGCCTCTGGAAACCTTTAAAGTTTGGCTACTAGCTCACCAGAGATATTAATGAATGGGAAGTACAGGAATTTCCACTGTAGAGGAAGGAGATATTATGGTATGGAACCATCTCAGCTGCTCCCTTAATAGCTGCCTACAGTTGAGGGCCATGCAATGCTACAGGAGGCCCAGTATTGAATTGAAGATTAGTTGGCCCCTGCTAATGTACATAGCATTTGGGCTTTGGATACTGGAGCCAAGTGATTTTTAATTCATGGCAACCGACTGCACTGAGAAGTGGGTGGATGTGGAGAGAGAATAGTACAAGTGAAAAAGAAAAAGCTTATCCCAGGACTAGACAATTTTACCCCAGAGAGTATGCTGTGTACATTTTCCCCCTGAATAAGGCATAATGGAGTTGGATATACTGCTGGGGCACACCTTGCATAACACCACTGGAGAGTTTGGCTTTAAAGGTACAAACAATAAGTACAGTCTTCTGTGGTTGGGAACCTGTACATTTCGGAGATTATTCATCCAACTGGAAAGCCTGTTTAGCAAACATCTTAACAAAGCCAAGTTGATCATGGCTAATGACTGTGAATTATAGAGATCTAAATAAGGTAATGTTCTCCATCCTTACCACTGTATTCAACATTGCTCTTTTGGTGGAAAATTAATACAAGTGATGAGAGATCCTTTTATGGTGTATTGGATTTTGCTAATGTGGATTTCCCCCTTGAATTCCTGTGGTGGTCAGAATGAAAACTGTCCACCATATGCTCAAGTATTTGAATACTTGGTCCCCACTTAGTGGCACTGTTTGGGGAGTTCATAAAATCTTTAGGAAGTGTGACCTTGCTAGGGGAAGTACATCACTGGGGGTGAACTTTGAGAGTTCATAGCTTTGTCTGACTTCTAGTTGACTCTGCTTAGTGTGAGTGGTTGAAAATGCGATCTCTGGAACTTTAAGCCAAGATAAACTCTTTCTTCCATAAGTCACATTTGGACATGGAATTTTATCATAGCAAGAGAAAAATAACTAATACAACTTCCTTAGCTACTGAGGGCCAAGACCAAGTTTCACTTCCTTGTGAACAGTAGGACCTTCAGAGATGCTGCATACTCTATTGAAAATGGTTTTTTTTATATAATTCTCATTTCTATGTGTTTATAAATTTGTAAAAATATCCAAAAGAACAGTAAAAATAACATTTCCAAAATTTAAGCACAAAAGGCACCTCATGTGGGTGGAAAGGAATACTCACAGAAGCTATGAGCTTGTTGGGTATAAGTCCCAGTGGGAAGACTGTGCTGCCTTTGTATGAGTGCCTTTGTATGAGGGGACCATTATGTCCCCCCACATAATACAGGTTATATGGCTGTTGGTTGCATGTCAGCACTAAAAGGTAAGCCCTTATGGTTTGATATAGGACATGGAGAAATAAGGCTGGTACTTGGCTGGAAGCTCCTTTCCTACTGGCTGATTATTTATAGTGCCAGAAGATTCTGCACAAGCTGATGGGAGAGAATTATCAATGACTCTTCTTAGTTCTGAAAGCTGTGTATTATACTTTGAGCATGCCAGTAAAGATGTATTTTCTGTTACAATAATTGCATGACTTATGGTTGCAAGCAACTATTTTCTGAATGAATGTAAGGCCTGGTTCACAAGAAGAAACCTATATTTGGTAATACAGTTCAAGCAAAAAAACTGTGGCTAGGGAAATCATAGGCCACAGAGGGGAGACAACTGATACTATTTTATTAGATGGATCTTGTGTGTCTGTAAAATTGTCTTCTAGATATTTATATTTATAATTGAAGATGACAGCTAATGTCACTTACATTCAAAGGAAACTTCTTTTAAAAATATTTTATTTATTGTTTTTATTTTATGTGTATGAGTGTATTGTCTGCATGTATGTAAGTGCATCTGTGTCACATAATGCCAACAGAGGTCAGAAAAGGGCATTGAAATTCCCTGGAACTGTAGTTATGGATGACGGTTGTTAGTCACCATGTGGGTCCTGGGACCCAAACCTGGGTCCTTTGGAAGAGTAGCCAGTGCTCTTAACCACTGAACCATCTGTCTATCCCTTAAAGGAAACTTCTGATAGCAGGCTGCAGAAAATATTGTAGAAGGGGAAGCAGAGAGAATGTAAAAGAAAGAGGAAGACATGGAGTGTTGTGCAACTGTTTCTTCCCGGTTGGATATGAATATTACATCTTGAATTCGATTAGATGTGATCACTCATGAGACCCTCATAAGGTGAGGCTTATTTATATTTCTTTATGAAGTCAGAGGGGATCTTGTGGCTCTCAAAACTCATAAGGTTCAGAACACCTCTCCCTCTTTAAGTTTATATAAGATACAAGCAATTGACTGGGTTGAGACATTTCTGTAATATAGCTGCTTGTAAGGTACCCTTTGTGTGAGGACAGCTTTGTGTGAGTTATTCATGCTATGGGTGGGACCCTAGTAATACAGGTTTCATGAATTGTCACCCATTTGGGGATGGAACGTTTTGTGATGTAGTTACTACTGAATCACCCATGCTCCTGTAAGAAACTTTTCACCTGTAACCCTAACAAGTCATTGGCTCACCAAGCTAGACATGGATAGAATCATTTCTTTGGTCTATTAGTGCCTGGTCTGGGATGAACAGGCACTTATTTAAATTTATTGTGGAAAAGTAGCACAATAGGGCTATTTGGATGTAGGGCCTCCTTGTAAGTAGGCCAGTGGGGACATGACTTTGAAGGGCATATTTTTTCCTGCTCTCCTACTTTTCTCTCTGCTTCTGGGCAGTGATAAAGTGAGCAGATACTATACCATGTACTCCAGGAGCCAAGTGTAAATGAGATAAGACACTGCTAAAACTGTAAGACAAAATAAACTCTTTCCCCTTGAAGTGTTTTTCTCTCAGGTATTATGTCACAATGTTAGGAAGATGGTTAACACAATGATCTCAACTGATTTTAAAAGCTACTCTATAACCAGGTAGGAAAATGATGAAAAATGGTTTGGAATGTCTCTATCATATGTGAAGCTTATACTTATATCCAGAGAAAGAAAAAAATGGCATTCAGAAATAACCTACCTGGCAATATTTACCACTTGTCTTAATTATGTTTGGTAGCCCATGGTTGGCTAGAGGGTTAGATACTATGACTGAGGCTCATGGGCTTGATCATGAGGGTATAGTTTGTTTATCACTCAAGCTGTGCAACAGTTCACTGTATGGAGATTGCCTTGGGCCTAATCTTATCACTGAAATATGGCAGCAAACTTAGGCCAAACTTAATTCAGTTTTGCATCCTTATGCACTGCCATTTATCTGATGGCTGATAGATAATGAATTTGTAGTTTCTATATCACATTAGTGGATGGTGTCTGTATTCTATAAATCCATTTCACCTTGTATATATATAAATGTACATTGCTATCATTCTATAGTTAATCCTGCAACATCTATTTCCATATTGGAAATTTTGGATTTATTCCTGTCTTTTGTTTTTCTCCCCTGGCTTTTAATAGAGTGACAGTTCCTCTGATAACAAACAGTAGGCAGGGTAGGTGGCATGTCCGAGAAAATTCTGGGGCCAGGGATGGAGGGTCATGAGGGATACACTAGTCATTTGTATTGCTAAGTCATAGTTCCACAGATATCCAGTAGTCACCATCTTAACTGAGTTATTTCAGATAAGCACACCAGTGCCGTGTTTTCTAAACCTTTATTTGGCCCATAAGGTCTTTACTTCCTTTAGGAGGAGTCCTGCTTACTTTTTATGGCTGTGATAAAACACTAACCAAAAGCAACTTGGGAGGAAAGGGTTTAGTTCATCTTTTATTTCCATTACTGTATTAGTCACTTTTCTGTTATTGTGATAGAAACACTGACCTAAGCAATTTATAGAAGGAAGAGTTTATTTGAGTTTGTTTGTTTGTTTATTTTTATAAAAGGAAGAGTTTATTTGAGCTTATGGTTCCAAGGGTACAGTCCATCATGGCAGGGAGGCATGACAGCAGAGGTGGCTGGAGCAGGAGCAGAAACCAAACTCTCACATCTTCAAGCAGGTAGAGGAAAGCAAAGCTTAAGAACTCTTTAAGCCTTCCCCTAGTAACATGCTTCTTCCAGGATAGCCACACCTTCTAAGACCTTCCAAAACAGTGCCACCACCTGGGTACAAAATGTCCAAATACTTGGAGACTATGGGGGACATTTTCATTCAAATCATCACATTCCACCCCCTGGCCCCTATAGGCTCATGACCACATAAAATGCAAAATGCATTTAGTCCAACCTTAAAAGTCCCCATAGTCATTATCAGTCTCAATACTATTCAAGTCCACAGTCTCTTCTAAGACTTAGGTAAATATCTTAACTGTAAGTCTCTATAAAATCAAAAGACAAATTACATACTTTCAACATACAGTGGAACCAAATACACATTACCATTCCGAAATGGAGGACTGGAGGCATAGTAAGGAAATACCAGACCAAAACAAGACCGAAAACCAGCAGGGCAAACACTAAATCCAGTAGCTCCACATCCAACTTCTGGGACTTTACTTCCAAAGGGCTTAGATGGCTCAGTCTCTAGATTTGCTGCATGCAACACACATCTCTGTCTTGTGCTGGTACTACTCCCTGTATGCAGGTCTTCTTGGCAGATGCCTCACAGCTCTGGCATCATGAACCTCTTGGGGTCTCCATGGCCAACCAGGCTTCACCTTCACAGCTTCATGCAGTGGCCTATCAGGGCCTTCTCTAGGCAGGGCAACCCTGCTTCATGCTGCCTGGCCTCTGAGGCTCTCTGAAACCTCGGAGGAAGAATTGATGACCCCTTCACTCTTCCATCTTTGTTGCCTCTAAAGCCAGCACCAGGTAAGCAACACTGCCAAATTTGACTGCAAGTTTGGGATGGACTCCAGCCTGCTTTATCCATTTTAGAAGCTTTTTTCTTCAGTGGCCCCTGCAGCATTTTCCTTTCACAAGTTGGAACTTGTGAAATGTGGTTAACTGGAAGTTAACCCTGGGTGTGGTCTTGCCCTGGAAGCACTCTCTCTATTGTTTAAGTTTGAATGTCTAGGCCCCTCTTTAATCTCCTTAATCACTTTAATCTCCTTAATCACACTAATCTCCTTATCAATGGGATACTCTCCAGCACATGCCAGAGCTCCAACATTTATCTTCCTAGTGCTCTTTTTCAATCCAAATGGTATTTCTTTCCACCCCATTTGCTCTTTTTCACTGTAGATCTGCATAATATTTACCATTAATATCCATGCCCCACCATTTCTACATTAGGCTGTCTTGAAACTTCTTCTGCCAGAGAAATTAGACCATTGCTTTTCAATGTAGCCTCAGGCAAGCTTTCAGTTTGAAGGCAGACTCCAGCCAGACTCTTTGCCAAAATATCCAAATTGCTGCTTAAGTTCTTATTTCTCTCTGGAACTACATTGTTCTCAGCACTACTTTCTTCCAGGCCCCTACTTGAATGGCCCACTAAGCTCAGCTTATAGCAATCAACCACTTTTCTAGCCCAACCTTCCAAAGTTTTCCACATTTCTTCAAAACCCCACATGGTCAGGTTCTACACAGCTAACAGCCCAGTGTCTGGTACCAATTACTGGTACCAGAAGTGGGGTCAATTGTGCTGTATAGTGACCCAAGCAATTTATAGAAGGAAGAGTTTATTCGAGCTTATGGTTCCAGGGGAATTACCGTCTGTCATGGCAGGGAGGCACGGTGGCTGGAGGTGGCTGGAGCAGGAGCAGCAGAATTGAAGCTCTCACAACATCATGCAGGCACAGGAAGCAAGAGGGTGACAGGAGATCTGGCAAGGCTTAAGACCTCTCTAAGCCCACCACCAGTGACGTGCTTCCTCCAGGATAACCATATCTTCTAAAACCTCCAAAACAGCACCATCATCTGGGGACAAAATGTCCAAATACTTGGAGCCTGTGGGGGACATTTTCATCCAAACCATCACAATGTCACAGTCCATCTTTGAGAGAAGTCAGGGCAGGAACTCAAAGCAAGAGATGAAGACCTTAGAGGAATATCACTAACTGGCTTGCATCCCCTGGCTTGCTCAGCTATGTTTCTTATAGTTTAGGTCTACCTTCCAGGGATGGCATTGTCCACAGAGGGCTGGGCCCTCCTACAGCAATTAACTATAAGAAAATGCCTTGAAGACACAAGGCTGAAGGCCAAGATGATGGAGGAAATCCCTCAATCCAGGTGTCTCTAGTTTGTGTCAAGTTGACCAAAACTAACCAGCGTAGTCGGGTAAGTACATTTCTTGTTATTCATACCTTAATATGAGCTATTTTCCAGTAAGCATCTCTCTTTACAGCTGACATTCAGCTATTAAAGAAATGAGAAGAGAAAAGATCATATTGGACTTCTGGCTTTTTCCAGTGGCTTCAGAGATGCGAAGATATTACCAGAGGGCAGCCTGAGATATCTGACCAATAGGGTAGAGGGAACAAGGGAAAGCAGACATTGCCTTTTGGGCAGAGAATAGATAAGTATGTAGATGTTTGTGAAAGAGGCAGTGGCAAGTTGGATGTGGGGAGGTATGGAGAGAGAAAGAGAGAGAGAAGAGAGCGAGAGCGAGAGAGAGAGATAGCACATGCAAGAGAGATCATTTAGTATCAATATGTTTTCATAAAAATTGTGCCTGAGCTAGGGAGATGACTCAGGGGTAAAGTGGCCACTATGCAACCATGAGGGCCTGAGTCCAGACCCTCAGAAGCCACACAAAATGCCAAGCATGGTTGTGAATCTGTTACCCGAGCATGGGGATGTGGACATGGGAAGATCTCTTGGGCTCATTGGTCAGCCAATGTAGCCAAATAAGTAAGCTTTGGATTCAGTAAGAGACCATGTCTTAGAAAATAAGGTGAAGAAAGCCCGGCATTGTGACAGACACCTTTAATTCCAGTACTCAGGAGGCAAAGGCAAGTAAATTTCTCTGATATCAAGGCCAACCTGGTTTACAAAGCATTCCATGCCAGCTGGGGCTGCAGGAAGATGGTGAAAAATAAAAATAAAAATAAAGTGGAGAACCATAGACAGAGATACCTGAGGTTGATCTCTGGCCTCCACCTACGCATGCACAAATGCATTAATCTGCTCACATATGTGTATGTACACACTACCACATAATACACACACACACACACACACACACACACACACACATACACACACAGAGTCTGCTGCAACAAGTATATTCCTACTTATTACAGCATACCAAAAAATTAAGCCTTGTTAACATTTGTATTTTTTTCTTAAGTATAATTCAAATTGTTTTTTCATTGTTTTGACTCTAGAAAAGATGCTGGTCAGGTTTATGCAACACAACCCCATGAGGGTCTTTGATCTATTTCCAGAAGCCAGCACAAATGGGTCAGTGGGACTTGACATTGGTTTCAATCCCAGCTTATGTTTTCCTGCAGAACCAGGGGCCAAACACATTAGTGTGCATGAATAAAAAGTTTACTCAGCTCCCCCTTCTCTCTTCTCTCCCCTTTCCTTTTCTCTCTGATTTGTCCTCTTTTTCTTGTTGACTCTCCAGCTATCGCAAAGATCAAGGTAGAAGCAGATGAGCAAAACAGATTTGGTGAATTAACCTTGAAGCTGTCTTTGCCTCTGAATTAGCTTCAGCTTTAGGTGTGAATGACTGTTTATTTCTATGCGAAAAAAAGATGTGATTTATTGAAAATTAGAGGATATTATAACTCTCTGAACCCTGCAGGGAGCCCTGTTAATTACATTTCTTGGACAAATATTTCATGGAGTAGAATTAAAACATTCATAAATATTGATTTGAAGTCTTACCCCCCCCCAAGCCAATGTTGATGCTTGTGGTCTGATTCGCTTCTTTAAAGAGAGAACTCAATCGTTAATTAGGCTCAGACACAGAGGTGAATTTGCTCTATTCTGATCGGCTACAGGGCAAGGCAGGTTTCTTTCCAGAGATGTCTTTACCGCAAGTTTGGACATGCTGTGAATGTTTGGAGACTTGGTCTTTAGTGCAGTAGAATTGGGTGATGGTGTTGCATAGCAGTCTTCTCCAAATTAGAACATTCTCTCAAAGAAGGAGAGGGGCTCATGAGATTCCAGAAACAAACTTCATGTGTTTAGGAAAGCTGGAACTTGCAAGATTCACTAAGGCCTCTCTCCAGAGTTATAGAAGCAGCAAACATCTTCTAGGGAAGACTGACTAACACAGTCAGAGAGGAGGCTTCTCAGACTCACAGAGCTGCCTGAGTGGTTCAGAAAGTAGATTCTGTGAGTCATCACCCATGATGGTGTGGGCTTTTCAGTGATGCAGCTGCTTTTGATTCATCCCTATTGCTGCAAGTAACCCTCATCCACATTCTTGTTAGTAATCCCCCCAAACTCACCAAACTGGACATTAATGCATTTGTTTCTTTGGTCTATTGTGGTTTCCCTATCTGGGACAGATAGACTTGTGTGTAGTGTGTCTCCCCTAGGAAAGTCTGTCATACAACAGATGGCAATAGCTTTTAGAGGTAGGGCCTATGCAAAGGTCATTTGGAGCCTGGCATTCAGAAGGGATAGGCAGATCTTGAGAGAAAGTTGTTACAAAAGGAGAAAGCTTGACACCCACATGACTCTTCTGATTCCTGGCTTGGGATGAGACACTTCCTCTCTAACACCTTCCACCATTCACCATGGTGTTAGCAGAGCTTGTGCTCTGCTGTTTGTGCTTTCAGCCTCCAAAGTGTGGGCTAAATAAATCTTTTTCTTCATAAAGTTTGGCTGTGTCAGTTATTTTGTCACAGTTATGTAAAGCTGCCTAATACAACCAAATCCTACTCACATTCTGCATAGTTTATATGCTCTTTTAGGATTTCTTAATGATATCTATCTCTGAAAATGTTTTACATTTCATTTAGTTTCTTCAATAATTTCCTAATAAGCTTTCTTCCTTTTGATTATTTTACTTTCTAGGGATATTCCTGATTTTTGCCCATTTTCCTGACATAATTATTAAAATTTCTCATATTTATGCTCAACTGTGGCTTTATTTATATGATAATTACATGGCCATTGTAATTAATTCTTGTTGCCATGACCAAGTATGTAACAAAGCAACTTCAGGAGGGCTCATGGTTTGCCTACATAGTCCAGAGGTGGGAAAGGCAAAGCAGCAGGAAAGGCCAGATGCTGTGGCAATAGCAATAGGAGGCAACTTGCTCATATGTGGGAAGACAGCAAGCAGAGATGGAACAGAAAGTGGGGCCAGGTTACAGACTCAAGCCTCTGTCCACCCTCTGTGACTCACTTCCTCCAGGTAGGTCCTACTTCCCATCCCACAAACAGTGCCACTACCTGGGAACCCAAGTGCTCAAACACATCAGCTTGTAAGGAGCTACATAGCAAGACCACATTTCAGAACAGAAAAAAATAAATAGGAATATCCACCAATAATGGCATATTTCATTTAATAATTAGTTTAATGATATAATGATATTCTCTATATTCTGGGTCTATAACCTGTCAACTAAGATTTGAAGAAAGCTATAGGTATTGATAGTGGTGGTTGCTTAGTTTGTTTTTATAGATTAAAAAGGAAAATATACAATGATAAGTTTATTTTTTATCCATTTTTTCCATTCATAAAATGTGTACTGAGCATCTGGTCTATATCACTGTGATCATTCCTTAATTGTCAACTTGATACAAGCTAGAATCACTCTGGGAGAGGGTCTTTTTAAAAATATTTTATTATTTTATTGAGTGTATTGCCTGCATGTAGGTAGGCATACCTGGGTTGTACAATGCCCATGGAGGCAGAAGAAGGCCTCAGATCACCTGGAACTGGAGTTATGGAAGGTTGTTAACCACCATGTAGATGCTGGGAATCAAACCTGGGTCCTCTGCAAGAGCAATCAGTGTTCTTAACCACTGAGCCATCTCTCCAGCCCCAAGAATCTTAATGAGAAATTGTCTAGATATGGTTACCTGTGGGCTTGTCTGTAGGGATTGACTGCCTTAATTAATTAGGGAAGCCCCAATATGAGAGTGGATGGCACCATTCCTGGGTTTGGGGCCCTGGACTGTATGAGAGTAAAGAAAGCTAGCTGAGTATAAAGCATACATATAGTCATTTCTGTCTGCTCCTGCCTGTGGATGTGATGTGACCAGCTGTTTTAAATTACTGCTGTCCTGACTTCCCTGCTATGATGGACTGTAACCTGGAATTGTGAGCCCAATAAACCCTTTCTCACCTAAGTTGTCTTTTGTCAGTGAGTTTTATCACAGCAGTAGAAATGAACACAACAGATAAATGGCGAATACTATAGGCACTATTAACCAGGTTGGGTTTTGGAGAAAGTCAGAGAAAAAGCAACAGAGTTACCCAAAATAGAAACAAGGTACTGAGAATGAAATAGAAATAGTAATTTAATGAAAAAATTCAGAAAGAAAACTTTGGATGGGACATAAGAAGGAATCCATAGCTCTGGCTGGGATTTGTGTTGAAACCTAGTATGAGAATGTAAGGAACTGGGGGAAGGACCTAGGGTGGATAAGGGCTTTGATTATTAATGATTGAAGATCAATGAACTCATTGGTTCATCAAGTTGGACTTTGGTATAATTAATAACGTCATTCTGTCATGGGTTCCTATCTGGGGTAAGTAGATGTGTGCCTGTCTTGTCTCCCTAGGAAAAGTGTCACACAGCACTGGTATGTGCATGTTAATCACCGTATCTACAAAGAGGTTAAATGAGAGAAATGAAACCTTAAAGAACACAATCATGCAATTTTGTCTTGAACAAACTGATAAAGTGCACAAAACCAAGGGCATAGAGTAACCCAGTCTAGAAGACAGTCAAGACATCCTTGATAAACTCTGTTAAAGATAGTATTAAGGAAAGGATCCTTTGCAATTGAAGGACTTTAAAACTCATGAAAGAGAAGCAATGTTTTTCCTATGTCAGTAAACAAAGAAGTGTGTATCTTCTGTCATAAATACACTCATTTTTTTTTTTTTACTAAACCTTTCACTTTAATAACATAATTATTGTGGAACATCAAGTTCCATACTGATGCTGATTCACTTACTCCTCTCCTCCTCTCTCTGAGTTTCCTGTTTAGAGTGCACATTATCCTTGGCATAAATATTACTTGGCTATGGATAGCTATCTTAGGAGAATTCTCAGTGTTCAGGTTACATAATTCATCACCCCACATACAGTCCTGCACATGACTACTCCCTCTTGCATTGCCAGTCTGCATTAGTGTCTCTTCAGGGAAGAAAATATCACATTCTTCTTTTAAAGCAGTGGCTTTGGATTTCTGATTGTGACTCAGTTGGTAGAGTGCTTGCCTGGCATACATAAGACCCTGTGACTGATCCAAGCATAGAATAAAGTTGGCTATGGTGGCACATGCCCTGTAATCACAGCCTTCAGAAGGTAGAGGTAGGCAGATTAGATGTCCAAGGCCTTCCTTGGCTCCCTAGGGAGTTCGAGGCCTACAAGAAACTGTGTCTCAATAACAACAACAAAAATAAAAAACAAACCAACAAAACGCAATGTTTTCATAAAAACAAGATCAAAAGAAATGTCAACCATGTAAATGGAAGCAAATTGATTAATTGTCAAAGCGTGAATAGTACAGTTAAGTGTAGGTGGGAGACAGTCCAATTAGAAGTTGAATTATACCATAAGGCCACTGATTGTATTAATTCCTTTCCTCAATGCTGTGACAAAATGCCTGACAAAAGTAATGTAAGAAAGAAAAGGTTGTTTGGACTCACAGTTTGAGTGTGCAGCCCATCATGGTGGGAAGGCATGGCAGCCTGAGGGTATAGCAGCTGGTCATTTTGCATCTGCAGTCAGGAAGCAGAGAGGGGTGAATGCTGGTAATCAGCTCCCTTTATCCTTTATATTCAGTCCTGGGTCCCAGTCCATGGCATGTTGCCACCCATGTTGAGGGTAGGTTTTCTCACCTCAGTTAACCCAGTCATAAATCTTAGACATGCCCTGAAGATTTGTCTTCCAGGAAATTCTAGATTCTTTCCAGCTGACAATCACTATGAACTGTCACACAGATTTTATATATTCTTATGATATTTTGTGTGCTGACTAACTACTGTAACTAACTGTGGGCCTCTTGGAGTTTATTCATGGATTCATTAGAAAAGCCCTACTGAGCATCTTTTATGTGCCAGACACCATACAACATGAATAAAATATATTATTTGCTTCTTTCTCTATTCTCTAATCAACTTTTGTTTGGTTTTCTGTCATGTTAGTCATACCCCACTTACTTTTTGAAAAATTTATAGATTGTCAAAAAGTACCAGGGAGTTATATCTCCCCCCAAGGCCTCCATTTGACTTTGGTTTGGCTGTTTGGAATTTAGAACAATTGGTATTGTCTTCAAATAGCATATTTCCAATTGTTTTAGGCAGAGTGATTTGTAACCATATATGGGAAGGCCTGATTGTTGGCATACTTAACACTGGTGAATTAGGTGACTACTGCTTAGTTACAAACTGCTGCCTCAGTACAGAAGATGAATGAGCAGGTGAATAAATGAGATGAACATGGAGGACAGTCCTCAGACTCAGTACAGCTCTTCCTACATCCGGACTGTGGCTCCTCTACCATACTGTATCACAGCACACATCTGGTCCATACTTTTACTTTGTTTATTTGTGTCTCTGTGTGTTCATGCATGTGCAAGTGCATGCAAAAACCAGAGAATAATCTTAGCTCTGTCCACCACTACTAGCCTGAAGTTCCCATGTAGGCTAGACTAGGTGGGCAGTAATCCCCAGGGATCCACCCATCTCTGCCACTCCAGAACTGGGAGTAGAAGCATGTCCCACCACACAGGGCTTTTTGTAAAGCAGGTCCTTAGGATCAAAGGTCCTCATGCTTACAGGACAAGCACCTTCCTGGTTGGGCCTTCTCACCAGCTCTTTGTCCTCAATTCTGTGAATTCCTCACTGATTCCCCCTGGGTTGAAGTAGTAGGTTCACAACAGTGCTTACATTTCATGGAAGAAAGAAAAGTCACATTGTGCCTGCAATCAGGAAGCAGGGGAAGGTGAATTCTGGTGCTCCACATATGTTCTCTCTTTTACTCATGACTCCAGCCAGTGAAATGGTAGCCCCCCCAACCCCCATATTCATTGTAGGTTTTCCAACCTCAGTTAAATGTCTCTGGAAACATCCTCACAAGCACTCACAAAGATTTTTCTCATAGGTGAGTCTACATCCTTCTAAGCTATCAATCAAAATTGACCATCACAAATGGTAACTCAAATTTCTTGGCTTTCTGCAGAGGTATATCTGGAGCTGAGTTTTGCTGGATTCACTGTGAATGTGTTCCAGTTAAGGGCCCTGGTCCCTGGCTCATGGGGAAACATGAGAATGACCTTATCAGTAGTGGCATGTGTCTAACAATAAAGGATAGTACTATTAGCTCACCTATAGCTAGTATAAACGGAGCTTAGGTGCTAGCTATTTAAGGAAGCAATGAGAAATGCCTCCTGCTTAGAAATCGTGAACTTAGGGAGTACTTGAGAGAAAATATATCCGTTCATTAGGTGAGGGCAGCATTTCTGGTTCCATCTAGCTCATTTTAGCTCTGCCATGATCCACACCAAGTCCTTGCTATTGGTATCTCTATCCACTGCTCATGCTTCATCCCTGTTCTGTATCCTACAGGGCCAAGGGCATTTAAGAGCTGCATGCTTTGTGCTCCTGGGCCCCAAACTGGCTAATTGGTTATATTATAATTGTTGTTGTTGATGCTTTTGTTGTTATTAATCCCATTAATCTATGTTGAAACATTATTGTAGATTCTGCTTTTCTTTTCCTGAGGGAAGTTTAGTCTGGGCAAGAAATTTTGTTTTCTCCTCTGATTCTTAGGTTGAAGCCCATTATAATGCTAATGATTTGCTTGAGAGTTTTTTTTTTTTTACATCTACATTGTGAAAAAAGGCTTTTATAAAAGAAATTGCTAAATTCCTTTTCCAAAGAAGGGACAGATCTGGATTGTTTAAAATATTATTATTTGAAAGAACTGCTTTGAAAATTTTTTACTATATGGCATCTATTCATCCACTTATTCATAAGGTTTTGTGAGATCACATGGAAATGCATATAATCTGCAACAATAATGCATGAAATTCAAACTGCTATAAATCCAAATTTTAATAGTCTTATAAATAATATAGTCACGCACATATGAATGTATCCTATAAATAAGCTGTAATAGTGCTATGGGATTATAATATGAGTGCAGAAATGACAGTTTTTTCATTTATTTTCAGTTCCTAAAATGTTTTCGATTGTTTAGGAGGCTTATCCTTATTTAATTTCTGTTGCTGTGATAAAACACTCTGACCAAGAGGAACTTAAAGGGGGAAAGTGTTTATTTGGTTTATACTTCAAGGTCACAGTGTATCACTAAGGGAAGTCAGGGCAGGAACTCAAACAGGAAACTTGAAATAGAAACCATGGAATGCTGCTTGCTGACTCACTTGTCTATGCTTAGCTAGCCTTATACAGGCCAGGAGCACCTGCCTAGGGATGGTACTGCCCACAGTAGGCTGGCTCTCCTGTATCAATTAACAATGGAGACAATCCCCCATAGATATGCCACAGGTCAAACTTATCTGGGAAATCCCTCAGTTGAGATGCCCTTCTCAGGTGACTCTAGGATGTAGGCACCATAGTTAACATTGCTTCATTCTGATGATTCTTCCATTGTCTCTCTGAAAAGGATGATTCAACATTTTAGGAGAATTATGAAGGGTTAGGGTTAGGGTTAGAAAATACTGAATCTTACTCAAGGGAGAAAAACTAGACAAGGGATAAATTTCTGGTACTAGAGAAGGGTTTGGCCTAGATCCACACCATCATCTTCCACTGCAGCAGAGACACATGCGTTCATGCACATTCTTGCACACAGAAGGAGAAAACAATAGAGTCCCAATGCACCTCATTGTACTTCTAGGTGGAAATATGTCTAATCACACACTATTGATAAAAAGCCTCAATTCCTCTACAGTTTCACTTTCCCTGTTTAGTTTTTGTTTAATAAATAATTTATTGAGAATTTGATACATGCATATAAGATGTTTTGATTAAATCCATGTCCACTCCCTCCCTTCCAAATCCTCCCACATCTCCCCATTTCTTTTTTTCTGATAACTTTATGTACTCTTTCTTCTTTAATTTTTTTCAAATAGGGCTTTTGGCTATTCTAACATCCCCCCCTCTGAAGAGGTAAAATCTCTTAAGGATTAGATATAAGCTCCCAAGTATCTTCAACGTTTTTGGCCTTTGGAACGGAGCATGTTGCTAAGAGACCCAAGGATGTTGTGAGTTTTAGCCAAGTAACTGTCTACTTTTCCTTGGGGTCTTTTTACCTTAACCGCCTAGCGAATTCCCACCTCCTATTCTTATCACACCATCCTCCAAAGAGGTTACCCAAAATGTCAATAGGGAATCAGGACACAGAACACTCTGGATTCTTCTATGCTGAACAGGGATACAGGGTGAGGCAATTGTAGTACCCCTTCAATGGGTCTATCTGAAAGACTCCCAAATTGCATAGCTCTCATCTCAAGGAGGAAAAGAAAGTCCTTGAATATTGAATAGGAGATGTGAAGGAGAAGTAAAGGCAAGAGTAATTAGCATTACAAGTTCTAGATGGGAACTAGAAACAGGGCAATTTTCAAATGTTCATATGAGTCCATTGGAATTTCTTGCCAAGGGCTTCCGAAAGCATCTCTCTATTGGGTTCCTCCTCATTTTTATTTTGTCTTCCAAGGCTGGACTCTAGAGTGATGGATTCAGGATTTGCTTTCAGGAGTTTTGAAAGCTGTTGGAGTGGTTAGAATCAGTGTTAGTTTCCTATCAAAGGCTTCTAGATAGGGGAAGAAAAGAAATTTATCCGTCATTTTAGAGTAATAGCTGATTGTCTCCCTTAGCTATGGGCACTACAGTATTGGAGACCAAGATTTGAAGTCTTACATCTGAGCAGCACTTTCTGGTTCAGAACAAAATCATAGATGAGAAATAATTGTCTAAATAACTTTTTATATAGATTTAAGTCTAATGTCTGGGAAGTATAATCCCTTGAACTCTTAAAGAAATGCAGTGATGACTTTACTCTTTGGTTATACTTTCTTTTGGGTGTTTAAGACCATACAGTTGGCCTAAATAAATCAATTTATTATTACATTTAAGGTCATTTGAGGATATGTTCCTCAAGGGTCACATGGACTTGGGAGGTGCTCCTGGCTCCTTTCTTTTACCAGTTCCATCTATGTGAAGATAAGCCAAAGGTCCTGCTCAACCATGTCTGGCTTCACTTGGAAGCATGAATGAGGTCTTTCCTCCAAGTTGACCCTCCTCTTTGTAGACTGGATGCTGGTTCAAGTCCATCTCATGGGGTCTCCATGTCCTCCCTGAACAAGAGGACAGGTGACTCACCACAGTTACAGGACATTTTGAGAGATGTTCCATAGTCCACTGGAAATTAGTCAACCTTGGAGGGCAAGGGGCAAAAACTGTCCTTTAAGTTCCTCTGACCATATTAGTATAGGCCTCAAACTGTGGCTGTTAATCATCCAATAATGTTCGTTCCCCCAGTCTGGTACTTTTAATCAACATGTGCTATGTAGATAAGGCTTGGGTTAAAAAAACAAATATTCTCAGATAAACTTTGACTAGATATATATTTTGTTCCTTAAACTAGTTGATTAAACTATGACCATAGGCATTTTAAGATTATGTGATTGTTTTTGTCTTATCCTTTATATATCATAACAAACCTAAACAGACCTTCATCACTTGCTTAGACTTTCTCATTTTTTTGTCTATTTTAGAAAATATCTCCATTCCCATATCCTTTTAACATCTTTTACATTCTCATTTTCTTTTTTTTTTAAATAATTATGAGACACAATAGCATTAACAAATAAATTTTCCATCTGTTGTGAGACTTCTTTTCCTGGGGATGCTAAGCAATGCTTATTCCCTTTCGAGGTTCTAGTGTCGAGCCACTGTTTGATTAAAGTTTTATTGGGGAACCAATGAATTTATTGAACTTACTTACCAAGATAACTGAGGGGTTGCTGAGGTGCATGTGTGACCTGAGTGTATGGTATGCACACTGGAAAGCCTTTATGCAGCATGGGTCGTGCCTTCTCTTCCTATCCTTCCCCAGATTGTATACTTTAACCCTCCCCAAATCCAGGAGGCCATGTGTGATTAGGGTCAAATTGCATTCAGTTGGCTGGGAGAGTGGCTGGATAATGTGGTGAGTCCAATGACTGTGGTTAGCTCTCCTTTAATGAATGAGCACAACTGTCAACAAGCCCAATTGTGATGATGTTTAGCAATCAGGCTCAGCTGAAGTCATGATGATGGCAGTTATTTCATGAGAAGGGATGGTTGTACAGCATCATCTTATGAAAAGGACCTGGAATTTAAAAGGATTTGGTGCTAGGATCCACATATGAGGGAGAACATATGTTGTTTCCTCTTCTGAGTCTGTGTTACTTCACTTAGTATAACAATTTCTAAATCCATCCATTTATCTACAAATTTCATTATTTCACCTTTACTGCTGAATAGAGCTCCATTGTGTAAATATACAGTCAGTTATTTTCTGAAAACGAAGGTCAAACCAGGTTGCACTTTTTATCAAAAATGTATCTTGTGTTTCACTTCTTAAAGAACATAAATTTAAACCCAGTTCCTCCATCATCTTGTCTAACAGAGCCTTATAATTCCTGTTTCTACTGCATTCATTAGAAATTAACATCTACATTGACAGTATTAAATGTTGGGGCCTTTGCAAAGGATTAGAAGAATGGGATCCAGTGTCCTTTCTTCATATCTCCTATTCATGATTCAAGGACACAAGAGTTATGCAATTTGGGAGTCTTTCAGATAGACCCACTGAAGGGGTACTCCAATTGCCTCACCCTGTGTCCCTGTTCAGCATAGAAGCCAGGGTGGTCTGTATCCCTATTCCCCATTGGCAAATTGGGTAACCCCTTCAGAGGATGGAGTGATAAGAATAGGAGGTAGGAATTGGCTAGGCAGTTAGGGTAAAATGACCCCAAAGAAATGTAGCCAGTTTCTGGGCTAAAAGTCAAAATGTCCTTGGGCCTGTTAGCAACATACTCTGTTCCAAAGGTCAAAAATGTCAAAAGTATTTGGGGGCTTGCATCTAACCCTTTAAAGATTATAGGGTTGCCTCTTCAGAGGGGGGAATGTTGGAGGGGAGGAAGTGGCCACGGATTTGACCAAAACACCTTATATTCACATATGAAATTCTCAATAAAGTTTTTGTAAAAGTAAAAAAAATTAAAAATAAAAAAGGCTTCAAACATAGTATTTGTACATTTCTCCCCCATCCAGGATGTGAACAGTAGAGCAGATTCTATCAGATACCAAGTCTGCCAATACCTTGTTCTTAATCTTCCTAGTTTTTAGAACTTTGAGAAATGAGTTTCTGCTTATTCTAACTTACCCAGTCCAAGATATTTTGTTATAGTAACTGAAATGGGTTAAGACACCCACAATGCTTCTTCACATTTCCTTCATTCTAGTGAAACTAAGGTACCCACTTGTTCTAAACACATCACACTTTCTCACTCAGAATCTCTCTATGTGTGTATGCACTTTTAACCTATGGGTTTTCTTACATTCTCCAACTCTGACACAGATATCAGTCTCTCTGCCTTCTGATCTCTCTTACACATGCCTGATAGCTCTACAACAGAGATGAAATATTGAGGTAAGCTAGCTGCATGTCAGTCATATGGGCAAGAACTCTGCCTCCTACACTTCACAATCCTCTAAGCCTAGTAGATGGATTTGAATAGAGGTCAAAAAAAGAAGTAGATTTCACTTTGAAATCCTCAACTCTTCAGACCTTCTAGTGCATCAGGTACTGTGATAGGAACAGAATACCAAATAGAGCAAAAGAAAAAGAGATATGTAATAAACTAACCATGTATATTGCATGAACTTTGTTTCTTAAAGAACTTGAAAATGACTCATGATTGGGTGTATTAGTTTTTTTCTCCTTTGATATGACAACATAAAGGATGGAAGGTTTATTTTGGCTTACAGTTTTAGGAGATATAGTAACCATATTGGGGAAGCCATGGTTGTGGGAATGTGAGGTAGCTAGTCATATTTTCTGCAGACAGGAAGCAGATAGTGAGCAGGAAATAGGACTAGACTATGAGACCTCAAATTCAGCCCACAGTGTCACTTCCTCCAGGTAGGATCCATATTCTAAAGGTTCCACAGTCTTCCCAACAGCTCCACCTGCTGGGAACCAAGTGTTCTAACACATAAGCCTATGGGGGACATTACACATTCAAACCACAACACTGGGCCATGGAAGAAAAAGCTAGACAGCATTTGAGAGAATGTATATTCCATTGCTTGTTGTATAGACTGAAACTTTCTCATCTTAAAAGTAAAATACTTAGCATTAATTTATTGATCTTGAGCAAATCTCAATATATATTTGGAGGGGCATGGGTTGCAGATGTAGACAGTATTAAATTAAAATCTTGTCTATACCTGTGCTGGATAACTTTAGTGTCAACTTGACACACCTGGGTTGAGGGAGCCTCAATTGGGGAATTGCCTCTATTGGACTGGCCTGTGGCCATGTCTGAGGGGCATCTTCTTGATGAGTGATGTGGAAGGGCCCAGTCCATTGTGGGTGGTGCCACCCCTGGGCAGGTGGGCCTGTGTTGCATAGAAAGCAGGCTGAGAAGGGGCCAGGGTAACAAGCCAGTAAGCAGCATTCCTCCATGGCCTGTGCTCCAGCTCCTACCTCCAGGTTCCTGCCCTGAGTTCCTACCTTGGGCTCCCGGATGAACTGTGACCTGGGATATGTAAGTTAAATAAACCCTTTCCTCCCCAAGTTGGTAATGGTCACAGTATTTTGTCACAGAAATGAAGAACAAACTGGTACTGGTCAGAGTGTTTTGTCACAGCAATGAAGAACAAACTAGGACAATACCCTATCATAGAGTATATAATATACATCTACTGTACACATGGACTCTTAAAGAAATATGACAGCAATGAAGAACAAGCTAGGACAGAAATTGGTACCAGGAGTGGGGTATTGCTGTTACAAACCTGACCTTGGTGTTTTTGGGAGGACTGTGGAAGTGTTTGGAACTTTGGGCTCGAAAAGCCATTGCGTGCTCAGAGTTTGTTGCTGTGGAGCTTGGAACGGTTATGCTGAAAGAGTTGTAAATGATGGTGGCCTGGCTTCACATTTACTCTTAAGGTCATTTGAGGATCTGTTCCTCAGGGCTCAAATGGGCTTGGGAGGAGCCCCTGGCTCATTTCTTTTACCAGTTCCATATATGTGAAGATAAGTCAAAGGTCCTGTTTGACTGAGCTGTGATTAAGAAGAGACCAGAACCTGAAGTAAAACTTTTGCTTTACTGGGACACTTGACACTGGTTAGCTGGGGCTGAAAAATCAGCTGTAACAAGATGCCAGCATCACTGTGGTGGAGTCTTCTGGGAGGTATTTCCTCAGGGTCAGCACACAGAGGGGACCCGAGCCTCTGTCTCAAGCTGGAAGCAGGACTTGGTAATGTGTAAGAGTCTCCTGCATGGTTCTAGTGTTGAAAGTGTGAAGAGGTCACAGAGCAGCTGAGGCTTGGCACTCTGAGAAGCCAGGAAAGGTTACAGATGAATGTGAAGCTTCAGTTGCAGCAAAGACTCCAGGATTGAAGGGGTCATGGAGAAAATCTGAGGCTTTGCACCCAAGGGGCAAGAACAGGCCATTGGTGAAGGTGTAGCCTCAGTTTCAGTGGAGACCCCAGCTTTTTGGAGATGCTGGGACCATGGGACAACCAACAAGGACAGCAGTAGGTGTGGAATGGAGCTGGCCTGGGTCTGTGGGACAAGCTGAGTGTGCTGTGGACTGCAGAGTCAGAGCAGTGGAGCTGCCAGTACCCTTTGGAGGCCAGAAGATCGTGAGTGAAGCCCAGATGTCCAGCCTTGAGCTTCTTTGCTGGACTTTGATTTTGCTTAGGTGTGCCCAATTCTTCCCTTTGAAATAAGATAGTACTTGTTTTGGATTTTATAGAAGCCCACCCACAGTTAAGGGGCTATTAAGAGATGATGGACTTTTAAGTGTCTGGATTTTTTTAAGGACTGTGGGGTTTTTAACGTTATACTGTCTTATGTTGTGATAGTATCATCATATCTTAGGGACGTACTGTCTTATACTGTGATATTAACATCATATCTTGGGGACAAAAATTGGAGTTTGTGGTTTAATAGTGATGTTTGTGGCCAATTGTGCTGGATAGCTTTAGTGTCAACTTGACACACCTGTGTTGAGAGAGCCTCAATTGGGGAATTGCCTCTCTTGGACTGGCCTGTGGCCATATTTGAGGGGCATCTTCTTGATGAGTGATGTGGGAGGGCCCAGCCCACTGTGGGTGGTGCCACCCCTGGGAAGGTGGGCCTTTGTTGCATAAGAAAGCAGGCTGAGAAGGGGTCAGGGGAGCAAGCCAGTAAGCAGCATTCCTCCATGGTCTATGCTCCAGTTCCTGCCTCCAGGTTCCTGTCCTGAGTTCCTACCTTGGGCTCCCTGATGAACTGTGACCTGGGATATGTAAGCTAAATAAACCCTTTCCTCCCCAAGTTGGTAGTGGTCAGAGTATTTTGTCACAGCAATGAAGAACAAACTAGGACAATACCCCGCAATCAATGTGATATCAGAAGTGTCCTCTAACTTAATGGAACCACAATTTCCTCATTGTTAAACTCTGGATCGTGGCAAGTGGGATAAAATTAAATGATGGACACCAATTCCCAGTGCATGAGCACTGGCATTTAAAGAATTCTTATTAGTGGTTACAAAATAAATAGTTAAAACAAGGTCTTAAAATTTATTTTAAGTTGTGCGTGTGTTTGTGTGTGTGTGTGTGTGTGTGTGTGTGTGTGAGAGAGAGAGAGAGAGAGAGAGAGAGAGAGAGGAAGGAAGGATGGTAAGGTTGGTGTTTGGTGTCTTCCTCTACATCTGTCTATCTTCCTCTGCCTCCTGAGTGCTGGGATTAAAGGCATGTACCACTACCTGACATTTTGAAATAGTATCTCTCACTAAACTTGGAGCTCACTGATTTGGCTAGACTGGATGGCTAATGAGCTCCAGGGGTCATCCTATCTCTCCTTCCCTAGCACTGGAGTTATAGATGTGCATCATCTGCCTGGCATTTTATGTAGGTGCTGGGGATCTGACCTCAGGTCTTCATGATTGCACAGTAACCACTTTACCCACTGGTCTCTCTGAATACACACACACACACACACACACACGTACTGTATGTATACATATTACATGTATTTTGCAATGGCTTCCATAAATATAGAAAATCAATAGAACCTGTTAACTAGAGAAACACCATCATTTGTGATTTGGGCATCTTTAGTACTCATAAAGATTCAGTGAGCAGGAAATATTGAACAATTTAGTACTCACCTGCCACCCTTGACCCCAGCAATCTCACCCTCAATACACAATAAGGCTTTGAGCAACTACAGATTTGAATCTGTAAAATTTGCCTACCAGATTCTTCACATTACTTAAGGAACTGATTGACATTTATGATAATATTAATATAAACTTGGATAAATTGCTGATAACCTGCCACTATGAGACTAAAAGCACACCTGAATTCAGGCGTGTTCAAGCCTTGGAAGCAGCTAAACTGTACTAACTGCAAACTGGAAGGGAAATTATCCTTTTGTAACTTGACATTTTGAAATCCACTGACCTTTATCTCACTTGCAACAGTATCATGGTTTTATTTTATGTGCTTTCTTGCTCCATTCCCAGCTGGGTTTTCCTTCTTCTTGATTTCCAACATCCAGGATACCCCTGCCTCTTGCTGTGCTCCTTGCTATTCATTCTGTTATATACAGCACAGACATTGTTCAGAGATGCAGAATAATGTATCTCAGGTACCTGGCTGCCTTTCTGTTTGTGGGAGTCTGTCAGTGAGAACACTGAGATAGGGGATACCTAAGACAAGGAAAAGAAAAGGAATCAGGAGTCTGTAGGAAGGACTGAAAAGAGATGAAAGGAAAGAGACTTGCTAGTGCTATCACAGGAAGGGCACTGTGAGTTGCAGAGGGACTGTTCTATAAACACTGTCTATGACCAACAAACCCAGACTATCCTATCAAAAATACTTTATTTTTGGCTACAGAATGACCTGTCAAATCAGAACCTGTCTTCAAAATCAGGTCTTCAAACAATGTACTGGTAATGTGTGTGTGTATGTGTGTGTATGTGCGTATCTGTGTGTGTGTCTGTGTGTCTGTGTCTGTGTATGTGGTCATGTATATGTGGGTGAACATGTGTGTGCATTTTCATGTGGAGTTCAGAACATAGATTCAAATATCATTCTTTAGGCACCATGTACATTAATTGATTAATTAACTAACTAATTAATATTTTGAGACGGGATCTCTTTCTGGCCAGGAACTTGTTTAAAATACTAGGCTGACTGACTAGTGAGCCCCAGGAATCGCTTTTAAAATTTTATACATTTCCCACTCAAATCCAGGCCCCCTCCCCCATGCATGCCTCCCCGAATCCCTACCTAACCCTATGCATTCTGCCATACATGCTTAGTCCTATTCATCCAGGTGTTTGTATCCAAATGTCCTTCAGTGTAAATGTATCCACTGGAGTCTAGTCAGCCCATCCAGTGGTCCTATGTAAGTCATACTCTCACTCACCCAGGACCAATCAGTCTCAAATAGTTCTCAATGTAGTGCTGGCCTGCCAACTGTTTCTCACCTCCCATTGGACCCTTGTTTAATTGAGCTGACATGGGTCCCATGTTTGATGACTCCACCCCCACAGGCTCACATGAGCAAGCGTCCAATGGCCTGGAACCTCCACCTCCTTATGTTCATGAACCAGCCCTGGCTCTTACAATCTTTCTGCCTCCTCTCCAAAATGGTCCCTGAGCTGTGGGTGGGTGAGGTTCCACATAGGAGTGCCATCCTACACTCTATAGTCCCTTATTCTCCAAAACTTAGCCAGTTGTGGCCTTCCGTGTACATAGCATTCTGACATACAAGGAAGCCTCACTGGTGACAGTTGAGAGATGCGTTAGCCCTCTTTATACCCCTTATTCTGCTATGTTCCATGAGCCTTGGTTGTAGAGATTCAACTGCAGGTATGTCACCTAATACTGGGCATCTCCCAGGTGTATGTTCTCTGTGCCTGACCAGATGTGCAACTCTGCAGTAGCCTCCATCTGCTGAAGAAAGAAACTTCTTTGATGAGAACTGTATGGCATATTTGTCACTCTAAGGCAGTCTCTTCTATCTGGCACTGTGTTCCCTGCCAAGCAGCTCCTAGGTATACGTATTCATTTGTGGGGACCTAAAGGTCCCGCCTTGCAGAAGTCTGAGAGGAAGTTACTGGGGACATGGCCTGACTTGCTTTGAAAGTCTGAAGAATACTTCCGCACTGCTGAGAAGTACATGATCTGCGTGTGACCATCCTTAAGACACACCCTCGGGGGGGGGCGGGATTTCCAGGTGCCTTTATAAGCTCTGTAACACCTGCAATAAATGAGTCCCTGCTTGACTTGGCTCCCTGCTGCGCCTGAGTGTTCCCGGTACTGGGGGCGGCATGGGCTGGTGAATGGCATGCTTACTCATCCCCAATCATCACTGCCCCGGGGTCATTGGTTCGAAACCCCAGCATTCATTAATGTTCAGATACACCACATGCATTTCTCATAGGATTTGTAGGGCATCACTTTTCCCTTTTGGTTTCCTAGGCACCTAAGATTCACTCATCTCTACTCTTTTTTTAAATCCCATCTGGCCTCCCTCCTCCTTCCCTTCCTAGTCACAGTGCCCCCATTATCCCCAGCCTCTGCCCAATGCCTCCTGACTCCCACCATCTTTCCCTTCCTGACTTCCATCTCTCCCCCACACCATGGTCCCTTGCATGTCCCTCCCTCCTCTCCTCCCTGCCCATTACTCCCACTTTTTGCACCTCCCTCAGGTAACATTTATTCCCTACTATGCCCCTTTTAGGTTGTTTCTTTTCCTTTACCTCCACATATCCTTTGCTTTTACCTAGCTCCTGGTGTTACATCAGTATTTACATACTCACATATAAGGGATTGGTGCTACAATCCACAAATGGAAAACATACTCTGCTTGCTTTTCTGCATTTGTGTTACTTCACTTAGTATAACACTCTCTAGCTCCATCTATTACCTGTGAATTTCATAATTTCATCTTTTCTTAATGCTGAGTAGAACTTCATTGAGTAGATGTACCACATTTTCATTAGTCATTTGTCAGGTGAGGGACATTTAGGTTGTTTCCATTTCTTACCTATTGTGAAGAGAATAGCAACAAACATGGATGCATAGATATCTCTACAGTACAATGAGTCCTTTGGGCATATGCCAAGGAGTGGTATCACTGGATCATATGGTAGGTTCATTTTAAGTTTTTTGAGGGTTTTCCACACTGCTCTCCATAGTGGTTACATGGGTTTGCATTCCCACTAGCAGTGAATGAGCATTCCTCTTTCTTCACATCCTCTCCAGCATTTGGAGTCTTTCATTCTCTTGATCTTAGCCAGTCTGACTGGGGTAAGATGGAATCTTAAAGTGGTTTTTATTTGCATTTCTCTGATTACTAAGGATGTTGAACACTTCTTAAGGTGCTTCTTAGCCATTTTTATTTCTTCACTTATGAACTCTTTATTTATGTCTATCACCTATCTTTTTATTGGGTCATTTATCTTCTTCTTTCTTTTTGTGAATTCTTTTTATATTCTGGATATTAATCCTTGGTTGGATGTTTAGCTGGTGAAGAATTTCTCCCATTCAGTGGGTTTCCTCTTCCCTTCCTTAGTTGTTTCTTTTGTTGTACTAAAACTTTGTAATTTAATGAGGTCCCACTTACTGATTGTGGACCTTAGTGCCTGAGCAGCTGGTGTCTGATTAGAAAGGCCTTTCCTATGCCTATATCTCGGATAGTGCTGCCTATGTTTCTTTCTAGCAATTTCTGAGTTTGAGGTTTTATATTGAGATCTTTGATCCATTTGGAGTTGACTTTTGTGCAGGGTGAAAGATAAGGCTCAACTTTCATTTTTCTGAAGGTGGAGTTTCAGTTTTGCCAGTACCACTTGTTGAAGATGCTATCTTTCTTCCATTGTGTGTTCTTAGCACCTTTGTTGAATACCAGATGGCTGAAATTATATGAACTCATGTTTGGGTCTTCTATTGTGTGCCATTGATCTATATGCCTGTTTTTGTGCCAGTACCATGCTGTTTCTGACTATAGCACTATAATATAATCTGAGATCTGGCATGGTGATCCCCATAGCATTGTTCTTTTTGCCCAACATTGTTTTGGCTATCAGAGGTCTTTTGTGATTCCAAATGAATTTTAGGATGATTTTTGTCAAGCTCTGTGAAAAATGTCATGGGTATTTTGATTGGTATTGCATTGAATCTATAAATTTCTTTTGGTAAGATGGTTATTTTCACAATATTGATTCTACCAATCCACGAGCATGGTAGGTCTTTCCATCTCCTAGTGTCTTCCTCTATCTCTTTCTTTAGAGTTTTGAAATTTTCATTGTAGAGCTCTTTAATGTCTTTGGTTAGGTTTATTCCTAAATATTTTATTTTTTAAGACTGTTGAGAATGGGAGGGTTTCCTTGAGTGCTTTTTCTGATTGCTCATTATTGGCATATAAAAAGGCTACCTAATTTTGTAAGTTGATTTTGTATCCTACAACTTTACTGAAAATGCTGATCATTTCTAGAAGTTTTTTGGTGGAATTTTGGAGAGCTCGTATGTATAATATTATATCATCTGAAATAGGGATAATTTGACCTCTTCTTTTCCAATTGGTACTCCTTTAATTTCCTTCATTTTTCTCATTGCTCTAGCAAGGGTTTCAAGCACTATATTGAAAAGGAGTGGAGATAGTGGACATCCCTGTCTGGTTCATGATTTTAATGGGATTGCTTCCAGTTTTTCTCCATTTAGGATGATGACGGCTAGGGTTTGTTGTATATAGCTTTAATTATTTTGAGGTATGTTCCCTCCAGACTAACTCCTTCAAGAACCTTTAACATGAATGCATGTTGGATTTTGTCAAATGCCTTTTCTGGATCTATTGATATGACCATGTGGTTTTTATTTTAAGTCCAATTATATGTTTTATTACATTAATTGACTTACATATGTTGAACCATCCCTGCATCTCTGGGATAAAGCCAACTTAATTGTGGTGGATGATCTTTTTGATGTGTGTGTGTATGGGGTTTGCCAGTGTTTTGTTGAGTATCTTTGCATCTCTGTTCATTAAGGATATGGGTTATAGTTTTCTGTTTTGTTGTATCTTTACCTGGTTTTGGTATTGGAATGATACTGGCTTCATAGAAGGAGATTTGGTATTCTCCTTCTGTATCTATCTTTTTGAATAATTTAAAGTAGTATTGGTTGTAGATTTTCTTTGAATATCTGGTAGAATTCAGCTGTGAATCCATCTGGGCCCGGGCCTTTTTAGTTGGGAAGTTTTGTATAATTGTTTCAATTTCCTTATTTATTATGGGTCTGTTTAGGCTGTTGGCCTCCTCTTGGTTTAACTTTGGTGTTGGCCATGATTTTAGGAATTCATCCATTTCTTTTAGGTTTTCAGATTTAATGGAGTATAGATTTTTAAAGTATTCCCTTACAATGTTTTGGATATTTTGGTGTCTGTTGTGATATTTCCCCTTTTACCTCTAATTTTGTTAATTTGGATTTGTTTCTTCTTTCTTTTGGTTAACTGGGCTAAGGGTCTGTCTATCTTGTTTAAACTTTCCAAGAACCAGTTCTTAGAATCATTGATTTTTTTTGTATTATTTTCTTTGTTTCTATTTCATTAATTTCTGCTCTGAGTTTTGTTATTTCTTCTTGTCTACTAGGTTTGGGGTTTGTTTGTACTTGTTTTTCCAGAGTCTTGAGTTGTATTAGTCAAGTCATTTACATGTGTCTTTTATGGTATTTAAAATTTTTTATTTATTATTTTTATTTTATGTGTATCTGTGTATTGCCTGTGTGTAGGTAAGTGCACCTATGTTGTGCAATGCCTGCAGAGGACAGTAGAGTGTGTCGCAGCCCCTGGAACTAGAATTATGGATAGCTTTTAGCTGCCATGTAGGTGCTGGGTTTTGAATCTGGATCTTCTGCAAGACCAACCAGTGTTCTTAACTGCTGAGCCACCTCTCCAGCTCCTTTTCTGGTTTTCTAATGTAGGCTCTGAGAGCTATAAACTTACCTCTTAGGACTGCTTTTACAGTGGCCCAGAGGTTTTCTTTGGTTGTGTTCTCATTTTCATTTTGTTCTAGGAATATTTTTATTTCTTTCTTAATTTATTCTTTGACCCATTCATGATTCAGGAGTGTGTTGTTTAGTCTCCATGAGTTCCTGTATTCAAGAGCTTATTTAGCTGTTGATTATAAGCTTTATTGCACAGTGGTCTGATAGAAGGTACGGAATTATTTCAATTTTTTTTTGTATTTGTTGAGATTTGTTTTGTTCCCCAGAATGTGGTCAATTTTAGAATAACTTGCATGAGCTGCTGAGTAGAAAGTGTATTCTTTGGTGGTTGGGTAGAACATTCTGTGTATATCTGTTGTTAGGTCCATTTCTTGTAGTATGTCATTTAATTCAGATGACTCTGTTTATTCTTTGTCCAGTTGTCCTGTCTGTTGAAGAAAGCAGGATATTAAAGTCGCCGACTATCACTGAGTTGGTACCAATCTCTGTTTTATAGTCCAGGACTACTGATTTTATGAGATTGGATGCTCCAGAGTTTGGTGCATAAATGTTCATGACTGTAATATCTTCTTGGTCAATTGTTCCTTTGATTAGAATGAAGTAACCCTTCTTATCTCTTCTGATGAGTTATAATTTGAAATCTATTTTGTCAGATATTAAAATTGCAACACCTGCTTGCTTTTTCAGTCCATTTGCTTAGAAGATTTTTTTCCATCCCTTCACATTAAGATAGTGTCTCCCTTGAAGGTATGATGAATTTCTTGAAGGCAGGATTTTCTTTCTTGATCCATTGCACTAGCCTGTGTCTTTGGACAGAGGAGTTGAGGCCATTGATATTTAGTGTTATTATTTAAAGGTGTGTATTGTGTACTGTCATTTAAGTTTCTTTGTGTTTGTGGCCATATTTTGGGTTTCCATAGTTATACTTTTCTTTATTTTCTATCTGTTGCCTCTTTGACATACTCATTCCTTTCTTTAGTCCTTTTTATTGCTTCAAGTTTTCTCTGTAGTGCTGGTTTGGAAAACATGAATTCTTTCAGCCTATTTGTGTCATGGAAATTTCTGTTCCCCTTCGGCCTTGATAGAGAGTTTTGCTAGATAACGTATTTGGGGTTGACATCCATGCTTGTTTAGAACTGGGAATGTTTTGTTCCCAGCTCTTCTGGCTTTAATAGTTTGCATTTAAAAGTCAACTGTAATTCTGATGGGTTTTCCTTTATATGTAACATGTTTTTCTCTAGTAGTTTTCAGTACCCTCTCTTTGTTCTGTACGTTTAATGTTTTTACTATTGTATGTTGTGGGGACTTTCTGTTCTGATCATGTCTTAATGGGGTTCTCTGTGCTTCTTGACTCTCTGTAGGTATATCTTTCTCTAATTTAGGGAAGTTTTCTTCTATAATCCTATTGAAGATCTGTTCAATGCCATTGGTTTGATCTTCCTCTCCTTCCTGTATGCCTATTATACGTAGATTTGGTTGTTGCATGTTGTTGCACATTTCCTGAGTATTCCATTCCTGTGTTTTTTTGAACTTCCCACAGTCTTTGCTTAAGGAGTCCAGATCTTCAACTTTATCCTTCAGTCTTGATATTCTTTTTTCCATTTCATTCATTCTGCTTGTGAGGCTTTCTCCTGTTGTTTCTAATTGGTTTGTTGAGTCTTTCGGTCCCATGTTCATATCTATTTGGGTTTTCTTCACTATTTCTATCTCTTTAGTGAATTTGCTTTTCAAATTATGAATTGTTTTTGATATTTCATTAATCTGCATATTTGTGTATTATTGAGCTTTTGTCAAAAGTTTATGCCCTTCCTCTTTGAGTTCTTTGTGTTGTTTGTGTTTTCTTGTAATTCTTTCATTTTTATAATTGTTATTTTACATTCTGTGTCCCGGGGTTCTACAGGGTGGTTCTCAATGTTGTGCACTTCTGCAGGACTTGTGGGTTTTGTTGTGGACATATTTTCCTGGTTTTTCATATTGTTTGTGTTTTTATATTACTGTCTGGGCATATGGATGTTCTTTGTCAGTTATGTCTTCAACAGGAACTTCTATTCTGCTTTTGTTTAATTTAATTTAGGTTCTGTTAATATTGTTTATGTACCTTAGTTACTTTTTGTTTGGGTATGGAAGTAAAATTGGTGGGTCTTTTCAGTTCTTGCTAGGTAGTAGATTGGTAAGAACTCTGACTGAGCTGCTCTGTCTATCTGATTTGGAGGCTGGGAATTTGGTGGTGATGGGATCGCCTAGATGAGGACTTAGGGATCTATGGTAGGGTGGTTAGTTAATCTGGTTTGAGAGCCTATTCTTGGGACTTGAGATGAAGGAATTGGAGCCTGCCTCTGAGAGAGGCTGGCAGGGGACAGAGTGGGGATGGATGAGAGAAATGGGGTAGAGAGGCAGTGAGCTTGATCTGACTTACCAGAGTCCTGGCTGAGCAGCTCTGTCTGTCTGATTCAGAGAATGGGAATTTGGGGGTGAGGGGAATGCCTGGGTGAGGGCTTAGAGGTCTATGGTAAAGTGGTTGGTTAATCTAGCTTGGGAAGTTAGTCCTGGGATTTGAAGTTAAGGGATTTGAGCCTGCCTGTGAGAGAGGCTGGCAGGGGACAGAGTGGAGGTGGATGAGAGAAAATGTATGCCTGACTTTTTTATGTTGGTTCTGGGGATGAAATTCAGGCCCTCTTAATTGTAAGACAAGCACTTTACCATCTTATCTATCCCCCCAGTCCCTTTTAAAAATTTTTGATAAAATTTACTTATTTTTAGTTCTAGTGAAAAGGAGCCCTGGTTGCACGCAGGTAGGGACTCTAATGGTGTTTACTTTCTGGGTTTGCTCAGGACTCCTGGGCTTAAAGGATGGTTTCAGGCTTAGCTGGTACCTCAGGCCTACATGGACCACTCCTTCCTGCCATTCTGTCCACCTGCCACCATCCTCCCTGGTAACTTTAGCTTTAACTTTTATAATTAGCTATAGCCTGGACACCCACTGATTCAAGAGTCTATTCTGATCCTAGTTTCTCTGGAATGATCTTTCTTGTCTCATTGGGCCTGGACAATGAATGCCTTCTCATTTTATAAGTCTTTCAAGATTCTGTTCCACTCTCTCTTTCTCCTCTGAACTCAAGTTTCATGGTCCCCCTGTATGACCTCTCAGGGTCTGGTTTCCTTGGCCTGATGCAACCCTTCCCTCCTACATCTTTATCACAGGCTCAATCCATGGCTAATTTTCCTTTCAAACTTCTATTTTTTTAATATGTATTTTTATTGAATTTTTGCGCATTTCATACAATATATCTTAATAGCATTTAGATCCCCAACCTATCTGTACCCCTCCCATAGCCTGCTCGTGGAATTTCATGCATTGGTAAATTGGAGGAGTTTTGTGACCTTTCTTATCATGGAGGGGGAAAGGATTTCTTTCTCTCACATAAAAAAAGTAATTGATGCTTAGGTAAGTTACCTGAGGATCCTGAGGAGGTAGTTCAATTGGTAAAGTACCTTCCAAACAAGCATGAAGACTTTACTGTGGATCCTCAGCACCCACGTAAAAATCCAGGTGTGGCCAGTGCATGTCTGTCATTCTAATACTGGAGGGGGTTGTGTGGAGGCAGGTGGTTCTCCAGAGCTTTCTGGCCAGACAGTTTAGCTAACTGGGGAGATCCAGTTTCAATAAGAGACCCTGTCTTAAAAGGTAACTGGGACTACTATCCTCAGGCCTCTTGGGGTAAGTCTATAGCGCAGCTCTCCACACCGGGACTCCCTAAGCAACATTCACCCTTCCATCCCCCACTTCGCCGTTCTATACTCCTAGTTTGGGCCCTGCGCCATTCCTAGTCTTGGGGCCCCAGACACCTGGGGAACCAATACTGCTTCCTGATCCTTCTCACCCAGAGCAACTCAGTCCCTTTCTTGGGCTCCAGGAGCACCGCTTCTGGTCCGGGCCCTGCCCTCATCTCCCTCTACTTCCCTGGTCCTGCAACACCCGCCAGCCTCTTTCTGGGGCTCTGAGGCTTACCTTTACTCTCCCGATCCTTTGCATCCAGTACAACCCAGCTACTCAATCCACTCCCTGGGAAATCTTGGGGCTTCTTCCCTCCCCATCTGCCTTTGCATCCCTGTGTGGAGCGGCCATGGCCAGGATCTCAGGTCAGGGCCACCCAAGTTCCTGAGGCCAAAAGCATTCTTAGAAGATTCCAGACCTAAGGAGAAAGTCTGAAAACTTCTGATCCACATTGGAGTTGGGCCACCATGGAACTTCTGAAGACAAAATCAATCCGGCCTCAACAATAAAAAATCAAAAGAGAGAACCAGAGCTTAGACGAACCAGCTCTTCATACCCAAAAAGTAAACCACAAAGACACATAAAGCTCAAAAATAAAAGAAGCAGAACTAAACTTGAAGGCCCGAGTATCACACAAGAGTCAGAAACTACAAAAGAAATTCACATGTCAAAATCACAGAGAAAAAATAATAACATGAAAAACCAAAATAACATATCCCCACCAAATACCAGTAATCCTCTAGAGGAGCACAATGAGAACCCCCTAGAGACAATGCAGGACATGGAACTCAAAAGAACAATGATGAATATCATAAAAGAATGCAGTGAATTTAAAGGACACACAAACAAGGTAATCATAGATCTGAAGGAAGATAGGGATAAACTTCTGAATGAATTCAGAAAAG
>NW_008336075.1:4364538-4376353 GCF_000622305.1 Nannospalax galili | reverse complement strand
TCTGACGAGTTTGTATTCATGCTCAGATGCCGAGGAGCTCAGAAGGTGGGCGACTGTGACCAGTGATAGTCATGTATATAGAGATTAGAAATGCATGTGAAAACTTCTCAATGTCAATTGCTTTGGAATGAATTTTGTATGAAAAAAAAAAAAAAAAAGGTATCTGGGAGAGCAATAAAGGAAGACACCCGATGTCAGTCTCTGGCCTCCACCCACATGCACAAACACATGTGCATGTCCACACAAAATACACACATATATACATGATACACACCCATGTATATGCACCAACACTTGCCATCCTCTTCACATAGATGACTGAAAAAAACAGGAAATTGAGTCAATCACCTTGATTTTCGACACAGGTTCTCTCACTGGGATCTGGGATTTGGCAATTTGGATAGATTAGCTAGCCAGGGAACTCCAGGGATTAGCGTGTCTCTGCTTCCCCAGTGATGGGATTATAAACATATACAATCACACCTGGTATTATTACCTGGGTTATAGGGATGGAACTCCTCATGCTTTCATGGTGAACACTGTATTGACTGAGGCATCTCCTTAGCCCCCAGACTTTAAATTCTAATGAAGAATTGAGGAATTTCTTCATGAGAAAAGCTTCTAAGGTACAAGACAGCTTAAATATTCACTACTTATATGTGTATAATTTTAAGATTCTGTTAGCGTCCTTGTGAGTTTAGGCAGAGAAAAAAAAGTCTAAGTGAATGAAGAAGACAAGGAGAGATGCTCTGTAGCCTCTCCTCCAGAAAGAGTATGTGTTACAGTGCTGTGGTTTAGCTTGGCTTGCCCTCAGGGTTCCTGTGTTGAGAGTTTGGTCCCCAAGGTGGCAGTATTAAGAGCTGACATTCCGAGATTGCATAGGGTTTGGTGGAGGCAGAGGGGAGGCATGGATGAGGGAAGGGGTCTGGATGTGAGTGGGAAATATTGTGTGAAAATTTAAAAGCTCAATAAAAAATGTTAAAAAAGAGAGAAGACTTACAGTGCTGGCAATATGGCTCAGCAAGGGTGCTTGCCCAAAAGCTTGATGATTCTCTTGCTTGTCTAAGGAAATGGCTGCCTCTAAACATACTTCCTGCTTAAAACTCCAGTTCATAGTCTCTTGTCATGTAGGCTAGAGACCCCTGTGACTTCTGTGCCTGACCCACAGTCATATAGGCAGGAATTCAAACCTACCACTAACAGAATGGGTCTGGAATGGTGCTGGATTGTCTTTAAATACTGTAAAAAACTTCAGCCTGTTGCTTAGGCTTTGGAGATTACTCCCTTAAGTCTAGATCAACACAAAAAATATTGTGATCCTCCACTCAGTCTCCAGGGCCTCATTTGAATGCAGCAGTTTCAGTAACAGAAGAAACTTACCCACAATGCTGTTCTACAGGTACAATCTGTAGTTGGAAACTCATTTTCAGGTTTCCTACTCCGGAATATTTTTGTGTTGAATAATGTTTTTTTTTTTTTTTTCCCTCTAGACACAACATGATGCCCTCTTGGGCTTTGCCACTGGTAGCCATAGCAACTGACTCAGAACAATACAGTGGTATCCATGTCTATGTTGATGGGAACAGAGCTATTGACAGTCCCCAAGGAGGATCAGGAGACCCTCACCTGAGAATCCAGCCAATATTCCCTCACTCAGCAGCAAGTGACTTTGGGGCATGCTAGAGTACATTGGAAGTAGATTAATTGAAGGGGACCTCTGTGATGCAGCTTCCATGAGGTCACCATCCATGGGACTTTGCAAAGATGCAGCTGTTTTGGTTTCATCTATCCACCTGTTATAACCTCTTACCATGCTCTGTAAGAACACTTAATAAACTAAACGGTTTCACCAAGATGACTTTGGTGAAATTATAATTTAGATTGTTGTTGGTGCCCATTTAGGGTGAATAGACATTTGTTAGAATCTTCCCAGAGAAAGTTAATGCAATACCTTGCATGAGGATGGGAGGGACAGCAGTTGGGAGTAGAAAGAGAATTCCAGAACTGAAGTTCATGGTGCACCTTAGCCCCGCCTTTCGAATCCCTTTATAATGGTAACCCAGATTGGGATGTTTCCTGTGCAGGTTTAGAGAAGTGCTCTCTTCTTTGTGTGTGTGTGTGTGTGCGCGCGCGTGCCTGTGTGCTCCTCCAGTCATCAGGCAATGAGCTGGAAGATGTAGCAGATGAATATTCCTTTTGAAATTTTCCTCTAAGTGGAGTTTTCCACTTGCCCCAGTGAAAATTCACATAAGGAAGCAATTTTAACACTACAGTTCAGTGCTTGCAGAAGAAAATAAGGTGAACTTACAGAGTTGACTATTTCACAATGGGAGAGAAAACTGGTGATTTTCACACAACTTACCATTTTACTTCCCAAAGCATAGTTGTGTGGAGTTCCATCAGCATGACCAGTCAGTCTGTAAATAAGTGCTTTAAGTCACTTATTTTGTCAGCGTGTGTGTGTGTGTGTGTATTTGTGTATGCATCTAATGTGTTTGTATTTTGTGTGTGCACTTGTATCTGTGTTTCTGTGTGATTGTGCCTGTGGAAATGACCAGAATACAAGTTCTGTTGTCATTCTCCAGGCCCATTTTAGATGGTGTCTCACTGATCTGTAACTTGACAAGTAGGTTAGGCTGACTGGCCAGCAAGCCCTAGGGATTAGTCTGTCTCAGTCTCTCTGGCGCTGGGATTAAAAGTCATGCCACCACATCAGGCTTTTTTACATGCATGCTGGGGATTGAACTCATGTTCTCATGCTTACAAGACAAGCACTTTACCAACTGAGCTATCTTCCCAGCCCATTAGTTATTTATTAGTCTTAATTAAATAAGTGAATGGCACTAGCCTGTCTTTGCATAGCTCAGAAGTTACTGAGGAATATAAAGTCCTTAGAGCAAATATTTATTAAGCTCTGAGATAATTATGCATGAAATTCTCAGAGTTTCCTCAAGGGTGCTCTAGGGAGCACTGTCCAGGAAAATGCTCTTCCCAGAGATGGTTGGGGAGGGCAATGTTATAGCTTCTGTGCGCATTAGAATATTAAATGCTGCTTGGGCATGAACAAGGGATAGAGCACTTTCTGATTGTTTAACTTGGGATTTGAAAATTTCTCTTTTCCCAGAGCACATTTTTAAGAAATATTTTGAAATTATTGTGTGTGTTTATGAGTGCTACAGCAAGTGTATGGGGGTCAAAGCATAAACCTCTGGTATTAGCCCTTGCCTCCTACCTTGTTTGAGACAGGGTCACCCCTGCATATGGAAGCCTAGCTGGCCTGTGAACTAGCAGGGATTCTCCTGTTTTGTGCAATAGGAACACTGGGATTACAGATACAACTACTATGTCCAACTACATTTTAGTTCTGGGAATCAGAACTCAGGTGCTTATACTTACCACAAGTGCTTTACCCATCGAGTCAGGTCCCCAGCCCAATGAATTATTTAAGTTTTTTATTAGCATATATTGATTATATATAATAATGGGTTTCATTCATACATGCATATAGTGACTTTAAAAATGTTTTATTTTATGCGTATGACTATTTCACATGCATGTATGTAAGTGTACCCATGTTGTGTAATGTTCATGGAGGTCAGAATTGGGCATCAGATTCCTTGGAACTGGAGTTATGGAAGGTTGTGATGGGAACCAAACTCAGGTCCTCTGCAAGAGCAGCCAGTGCTTTTAACTGCAGAGCCATGTGTCAACCCACCACATAGTGTACTTTGATCATATTTGTCCCCTATTACCCTCTCTTCTCCCCCTCCCCTCTCAGTGATACACTTCCTTCTTTCAGCTAGGAGAAACTAACCACTGACTCTTGACAAAATTGCTGAAATCATTTGCAGACTGTGTGACTATTGCATTCCTAATTCATTCTTTATAAAACAAAATTTCAGTAACTTGGAGATTTGTATGACCAGAAGAAGGGAAAGAGGGTTCCTGGAAATAAGTGCCTTATGGAATCTGAGAAAGGATCTGGGGGAGCTAGGCAAGTTTCTGTACTGATTAGTATTCTCTCATTCTCTCTCTCTCTCTCTCTCTCTCTCTCTCCTTCCCTTCCCTTCCTCCCTCTCTTTTTCTTTCTCTCTCCTCTTTCCTCTCTCCTCTCCTCTCCTCTCTTTCCCTGTTAGAGGTCAATCTCAAGTGTCTTCCTTAGTCACTCTATTTTTTGAGAAAGCATCTCTCACTCACTTTTACCTGGATCTTGCTGATTTGACTAGACTGGCCAGTCACCCAGTCACTCCCGGGGATCATTCCGTCTCTACCTCTCCAGTGTTGAGATCATAGCATGTCCCGTCACACCTAACCTTTTATATGAATACTGGGGATCTGAAATCAGTCCTCATCCTTGTACAACAAGCATTTTAGCAACTAAACCATCTCAGTCCTATACACTGACTGCATTCCAGGGCACAGCGATGTATGAGTGAGCACACATGCTGTCTGAGCAGACTAGCACATTCCACCATACCTGACTCTTTAATGTGACTTCTGGGGATCAAACTTGTGCTTGTACTTCAATCATATTACTAATTAAAACATATCCCATTCCAGAGTCTTTGATTCCATATGTGCACTGGTTTCCAAAAGAAGTTGCAAGTTCTTTTGGATAGCTTTTAATGGACAATTTTAAGACACTTTTAAATAAATATCCATTTAAAGTTCAGAGTAGAAGTATCCAATTAAAGACACGATAAGATCATTTATCCCTTTAAAACTTTCTTATTGCATTTATTTATGAGGGGGGAATGCATACCATGGAATGCATGTGGAGGTCAGAGGACACCTTGGCTAGAGTTGATTGAACTCAGGTTGTAATGCTTGGCAGTTGCACCATTGCCTACTAAGCCACCTTGGCAGCCCCTCATTTATCCCTTTAAATGACTTAGAGATTTAACCTCACATTCATACAATATCTCATTCTGTGCTAGGCCTGACTTGGTCATGGTGGATGGAGAAATGAGCCATCAGAGTCATGCTATGTCTGCTGGTACTGAAGCTGATAAAGTTTACATCAAAGTGCACTGTGTCTACTAGTGGAAGATAAAAATATTCCCAGGCCTGTCTGTTCCTCATTTAATGGTCTTGATTCATTGGTGTACTTCAGGTCATACCCTCTAGTCTTGACCAGTCCTATGTCAGAATGCTTGCAATAGATTTTCCACTTCAGTACCATTCATCACTTAGTCCTGTTCCGCTCACTCTGGTTTTGGTTCTTAGATTAGTCTTGCTGAAACAGTGATTTTCTGACTGTGATGGCTAGTTAGAAAGGTAGTCACTGACAGCATGAACACTTAGAGAAACTGTTCTAGTCTCATATCTGCTGCTGCGATAAAATATCCTGACAACAAGCAACTAAGAGGAGGAAGGGTTGTTGGTGAGTTAGGGAAACTTACACTGCTCTGGGAAGCATGATGGGACCCTTTAAAAGGGGATGCTTCTTGCTCCTGGGGTTGCTTCTTATACCCACCCCTAGGACTTTCCAATTACTGCAACTGCTAATGGTATTAATATCAAGTACAAAAAGACCTCTGGCCAGAAGAGAAGGGCCTACCCAAGGGAGTATACTCCAGGAACCACCCATGAGGGAGGAGGGAAGGGAGTCAGGAAAGAAGACTTCCCCAGAATCCTATAAAAGGTCGAACTCAGAGTTCTTGCTTGGGATTCTCAGCTCTGGGGCCCCTCACAGTCCAATGGTAGCTGTTTGTCTCCTCTAATAAAGGTTTTCATTTTCACCTTCCTTTCTGTGGCTGTTTTCTGTCTCTGAAGCTTCCCATCTGTCACGTTCACTTTCTTCAAGCTTCCTAGGCATTCAATTCTTCATTTACACCGGAGAATCAAGTCAGTAGATCCTCTAGCCCACCACCCCTTGCCCCAACATCCCTATAACAGGGTTTATTTGCCGTAAAATTCCAGGTTATAGTCCATCATTTTGGGGAAGTCAAGGCAGGAATTCCAGCAGCTACTTATGTCATGTTGACAGTTCAGGATGAGCCTGTGCTGACTACTTGGGAGTCACTTGTGCTCAGCTAGATTTCTTCACTCTTACATAGTTCAGGTCCCCCTGCCTAGGGAATGGTACCACCCACACTGGGCTATGACCTCCTGCATCAATTAACAATCAAGACAATTCCCACAAACACACCCATAAACCAATATGATAAAGATAATTGCTCAGTTGAGACTGTCTTCTAAATTGTGTAGAGTTGAAAGTTAAAACTAACCTACCACCTGCCAATCCTGCTGGCACATGCCTTTAATCTCAGTACTCTGGCAGATCTGGAGATCAGAGTCAGCCTGGTCTACATAGTGAGGTCCAAGCCAGCTTGGGCTACATAGAGAAAAAAAAATCACAAATGAACAAAAATGAACAACAGAAACCTAAACAGCACAGAAACTTTGTCTTTACCTTGAAAAGGTCTGGGAACAGAGAAATTTTGCTGACATTCAGAACCCATGTCACCAGAAGCCGTGTGCTTGAAGTGTAAAAGGGTACAAGTCTACCAACTTTGCTGCAGGGTAAGTAGCTTGTCATCTCTGAGTACCAATTCCTATGTAGCAAAGAGAGAGTCTTTAAAACCATTTTAAGAGGAGAATACAAATGGGGCATATGTTTATAATTTGATGAAGGACAAATTTGTTGTCAATGAAATAAATATCTTGGATCACATACATATTTGAAGATTTAAAAATATCTCTTTTACTCAAATAGATTTTCATAGAAACAATTTAGAACTCATTTGCATTTGTCTAATTTAAAAGAATTGCCAGTAGGCTGAAATGACATTTGAGGAGTCCTAATCAAATCGGTATAAAAGCCTAAGTTGTTTAAGTCTTTGTCTGTTTGCTTATTTCTTGTTTTGACATAGTTGCACATATCCCAGGCTGGCCTCAAACTCACTATGTAGCCAAAGATGGCCTTGAACTGCTGATCCTCCTGCTTCCGTCTCCTGAGTGCTAAGTTTACAAGAGTGCACCACTATGCCCAGTTTATGCAGTCCTGGGGGTTGAACCCCTGACTTCATGCATGTTAGACAAGCACTGTACCAACTGAGCCACATCCCCGGCCCCCAAAATTTCAACATTGAGGAAACAATAAGTACAACATAGTTAAGTTATAGATATTTTAAAAATCTTTCATTTAGGAACAAGATGTATACCTTCTCTTCAGTTCCACTAACAATGACTTTCCTTTATAAGTGTATCTCAAAAATCATTTATCATAAACAAGAGTGAAATTATTATGGATTTATTTTTCATCTATGTGTGAATGTGTTATGTATGGATGTGTGTGTGTGTGTGTGTTTGATATCCTTATGTGTGCATACATATGTGTTCATGCCTGTGCAGATACAGAGGCCAGAGAATGTGAGGTGTTTTACTCTATTCTTCTCCACTTCATGTCCTTGAGACATGGTCTCTCCTTCAACCTGGAACTAAATTGCTGGTCAGTAAGCCCCAGAAACCCTCCTGTCTCTGCCTTCTACAGCACTAGAGTTATAATTACACACCTGGCAACACCTACCTTTTTACATGGGCGCTGGTGGTTTGAACTTGGATACTTTTGTTTGTTCAACGAGCACTATTACCCACTGAGCCATCTCTCTAGGTAGCCCTGAATCATGTATTTCAAGTATATCAATAGTCATAAAACAATTATTAACTTTTCTTATCTTTTTTTCCTCAAAAATCAGTAACATGTTCTGAGATTATACATAGGAAAAATCTCCTTCTGACATGGAAACTTTCTTACAGTGTTCACCAAAACCAAAGGCACTTTTCCCCAGCAGCTTCTCCACATCCCTTCCTCACTGAACCAACTGAGTCTATTATATGGAATGGGAACAGGAGTTGGCCCAAAATATGAAAGGATCAGTTCCAAATTAAGTTACAAGTAGTTACCAGGAATCCATATTGCCAACAGTCTTGGTTTTGGACGGATGAAATAAAACCCAAATTCCTCATTGGCCTTAAGACCCTTTGGAAGCTCAATTTGTCTAAATTTCATTCTTGAGTGCTAGCTACTTCTCTGGGCTTCCTGTCTTGCACAGTATTCCACATTTCTGTCACCACCTGCATGAAAGCCATCAGTCAGTCACCAAGGCTAATCAATGATACTGAATAATCAACAAAACTTAGGCCTGGGATGCCAAGAACTGGAGATGGGATCTGCTCAGATCAGGTATTTGCCATCGACTTTAGGCTGGCATCTTGTAAGAGGTACATCCAAAAGTGAAAATAAACATCCTGGCTACTGAGAGGTTGCTTATTGTGTAAAGGCACTGATGCCTAGGCTGATGTCCTGAGTTTAATCCCCGGGGCACTCATGATAGAATAAAAGAATTCACTTCAGAAAATTGTCTTCTGACCTCTAAACATGCCCCGCCCATACATATATATGTTCACAAAATAAATAAATAAATGCCATAAATTTTATAAATCCTCAAATGTAGACCTCTATAAACACTGAGGACTAGAGGCAAATTATTTCAGTCCTTATTGAATTAGGATTATTCCTTACTAAATTACCTCCCAGGTGCCAAACTCATCCTCCCTGATGAATGATAGCATCATCTAATCATGCTAATAATGCTTACATTTTTCATAAACAACTATACCAGGCTTCAACAGTTATTAACTATATAGGAACATCTGATAGAAATACTGCTATGTTTATATTGAGAACAGAACTCTGGACCTATTAAAATGAGGCATGGGGCTGAGTAAATGTACCTGTTGGTATCCACATAAAAAACTGATTACGACCAGACATGCACTTGCTACCCAGTGTTGTGAGGGCCAGAGGCAGAAGAATCACTGCAGCTTGCTGGCCTCCAATCTAACTCCAGGTTCAGTGACAGATCCTTTACCAAGGGGCTGTGGTGGAGAGTGATAGAAAATGACACCAAATATCCTCCTCTGGACTTCATGTGTGCACATGGGTATGAATACACCACATACACACAACATAATACACCACTCACACATACATACATATACACAAAATGAGTCCTTATTCTTTCAAAACAACACAACAAAAATTACATGAAAGAAAATTGACTCAATGAACAAAAAAGGACTAGAGGTAGAGTAAATTAATGTGTTTAAAGTAATATAGCATAGGATCAAGTATGTGTGAAATGGAATCTGCAAACAAACCCAAAGGAATAACCTAGGAATTATGCTGACAGGAGAGATTGGATGGCTTATAAAGAATAGCTGTAGCTAATGAGACAGAAGATATAAGTCAGTAGAAAAAACACAATATGAAATATCAAGCACAGAAAGATACAGGAGAGATAGAGGAAGAGAAAAAAGAGGGGTATCATAGGACCATACCTGTAATTGGTATCTTGGGAAGAGAAAGGGAGCATTAATGAAAGATATGAGCAGCTGAGTATTATTCTAAAACTGATGAGAATATAAAACCACAGATTTAGGAATTTCCGCAACACTCAAGTGGGAAACTATTCATAGTGAAATTCAAGAAAAAAGAAAAAGTATTAAAAGCCATCCAAGAAAAATGAAAATGGCTCTTGAAGAAGTAATAGGAATGTGAGGTACTTCCTGGAAAGAAAAAATATATAATTAATTGAGTTAAAATAATAATAACACATAAGGAACTAGAAAAATTAAATACCAATAAAACAAATCATGGAATGGCAAGATAGGCCAATTAATGAAACAGTTCTCAAAAGAAGAAATACAAATGACCAATAATAATTTAATATGTTTCAATCTCATGGAAACGCAAATTTATACTGCTTTGCGATTCCATCTCACCTTAGTCAGAGTGGCCGTCATCAAAGAAACAAATGACAGCCTATTCTTGACAAGTGGGAACGTAAACTGGTGAAGCCACTGTGGAAATCAGTATAGAGCTTCTTCAGAAAACTAAGAATAGCTATATCACTCCTGAGAATATGCCCAAAGGACACCAATATACTGCAGTTACTTGTATGTTCACATTATTGCTGCACTGTTTACACTTGTCATGATATGGAACCAACCTAGATGACCATCAATAGGAGAATGAATAAAGGAAATATGGAGCAGAGATACAAGGACATTTTATTTAGCCATAAAGGCACATGATAACACATGATTAACACATGATTTTCAGGAAAATGAACAGAACTGGAGACTTCCATTTTTGCTCAAATGTGGAATCTAGATATAAATATATGTATTTTTATATATGTTATAAACGTGTGTAGCATGAAATTTGAAGAGGTAGTAAGAAGAGGTCTAAGGAGAGGGAGAAGATTAAAAGGGAGGGAAGAAAAACACAGTATCACCTATTTTATTTCCTATGCAGAATCCGTATTTATGTGAGTGTGTGTGTGTGTGTGCGTGTGTGCATGCATGTGTGTGTATGTGATAAAAGCAGAAGAGACTAGTAGGAAGGAAGGATATTGGTAAGTGGAGAAAGGAGTGATGGAGGAAGGTACATAGAGTGATAAACATGCATAAAAATATCATAATGAAATCCATTATTTTGTATGCTAAGTACAGTTTTTTAATTAAAAATTCCAACTTACTTGATTCAACTTAGAAGAGACACAGCTTAAGGGTAAGGGCATTGAAAAGGCTGTGAGTTAAAGAATAAAATGAAATGCCAGCTTCAAATTGCTAAACATAGTCACAATTGGGCTTGCTGACAGTTGTGCTTATTCATTAAAGGAGTGCCAAACAGGGTCACTGGACCCTCACCTGAGTATCCAGCCACTCTTCCCAGCCAACTAGTCCAGCCTTGGGAGACAAAAATGAGAAAGAACCCAGTAGAAGGATGCTTTTGGAAGCCCTTGTCAAGAAACTCCAATGGACTTTCATATGAACATTTGAAAATTGACCTGTTCTGACTTTTTTTCTAGTTCCCTGTCTAGAATTTATAATGCTAATTACTCTTGCCTTTACTTCTTCACATCTCCTATTCATGATTCAAGGACTTTCTTTTCCCCTTAGAGACAAGAGTTATGCAATTTGGGAGTCTTTTAGATATACCCAGTGTAGGGGTACCCCAGTTGCCTCACCCTGCATCCCTGTTCAGCATGGAAGAAGCCAGAGTAGTCTGTGTCCCCATTCCTTATTGGCAGTTTGGGTAATCTCTTCCGAGGATTGGTGTGATAAGGATAGGAGGCAGGGATTCACTAGGTGGTTAGGGTAAAAAGACCCCAAAGAAATGTAGCCAGTTTCTGGGCTAAAAGTCAAAATGTCCTTGGGCCTGTTAGCAACATACTCCGTTCCAAAAGCCGAAAATGTCAAAAGTATTTGGGAGCATGTATCTAATCCTTAAAAGATTTTAGGATTACCTCTTCAGAGGGGGGAATGTTGGAAGGGAGGGAGTGGGCATGGATTTGATCAAAACACCTTATATGCATGTATGAACTTCTCAATAAGGTTTTGTAAAAATTAAAAAATAAAAAAGAATATTAGTTGCCAGGCAGAGTGGCATCCACCTGTAATCACAGCACTTTGGAAGCAGAGGAAGGAGTATCATGAATTCAAAGATAGCTGGGGCTGCACAATAGGACAGTGCCCAGAAAAAGTTTATGAAAGTATATAAATGCCAGACAAAGCAGATGTTACAAAGTGCAGTCTCTTGGGAGATCAGATGGCTTTCTATGACAATCAGGAATACATAAACATTCTAGCTTTGTATTCAACTCATAACAAAGTATCTGAACACGTAAAGTAGAACTAGATTTAAAAGGGAAGTTTTAACAAACCCCTCTCTTTATGTGGTGGAACAAGGAGACAAATTTGGATTTATAGACAGTTTGAAGGACTGCAAAAAATCTACTGCTAC
>NW_008336075.1:4364010-4364432 GCF_000622305.1 Nannospalax galili | reverse complement strand
AGTAATAAAAATATGGATAAAAACTAAAACACTCTAAGTTATAGGGCAAAAAACTCACAGTATAAATTAAAACAATTTCTATAACATATGTGTTACATCAGAAGCTGTTCCTGAAGGGAGATTTACAGTACACATCAAAGAAAAAATGTCTGAAAATTCATAATACATATGATACAATTTAAGTTAGAAATAGTGAGAGACGATCAAAACCAATGCAAGAAAAAGGAAGGTGCTAGTAAATGTATAGTAATGTAAGAAAATATTATTATTATTATTAATTTTTATTTTTTTGGTCTTTTTGAGACAGGGTCTCTCTGTAGCCCCAGCTGTCCTGGAGCTCACTGTGTAGACCAGAGTGGCCTTGAACTCACAGAGGTCTGCCTGCCTCTGCCTCCCAAGTGCTGGGATTATTTGAGAATTAT
>NW_008336075.1:4358365-4363828 GCF_000622305.1 Nannospalax galili | reverse complement strand
CTCCCAACACAACAGTTTTGGCTTTTGGAATGGAGTAGGTTGCTAAGAGGCCCAAGGACATTGTGACTTTTAGCCAAGAAAGTGGGTACTTTTCTTTGGGGTCTTTTTACCCTAACTGCCTAGTGAATTCCTACCTCCTATCTTACCACATCATTTTCTGAAGAGGTTACCCAAATTGCCAGTGGGAATCGGGACACAGACTGCTTTGGCTTCTTCCATGCTGAACAGGGGCACAGAGTGAGGCAATTGGAGTACCCCTTCAGTGAGCCTATCTAAAAGACTCCCAAATTACATAACTCTTATCTGGAGGAGGAAAAGAAAGTCTTTGAATCATGAATAGGAAATATGAAGAAGCAAAGGCAAGAGTAATTAGCATTACAAGTTCCATACAGGGAACTAGAAAAAAGTCAGAACAGGGCAATTTTCAAATGTTCATATGAGAGTCCATTGGAATTTCTTGATAAGGGCTTCCAAAGGCATCCCTCTATTGGGTTCCTCCTAATTTTTCTTCTGTCTTTCAAGGCTGGACTCTAGAGTGATGGTTTCAGGATTTGCTTTCAGGTATTTTGAAAGCTGTTGGAGTGGTTAGAAATAGTGTCAGTTTCCTATCAAAGGCAGAATTCTAGATAGGGTGAGAAAACGAATTTATCCATCATTTTAGAACAATAGCTGGTTGCCTCCCTTAGCTACAGGCGGGCACTACAGTATTGCAGACCAAGATTTGAAGTCTTACATCTGAGCAGCACTTTCTGGGTAGGAACAAAATGATCAATTAGAAATAATTGTCTAAATAACTTTTTATATAGACTTAAGCCTAATGTCTGGGAAGTGTAATCCCTTGAACTCTTAAAGAAATGTACTGATGACTTTACTCTTTGGTTATACTTTCCTTTTGGGTGTTTAAGACCATACAGTTGGCCCAAATAAATCAATTTATTATTACACTTACGGTCATTTGAAGATCTGCTCCTCAGGGGTCACATGGGCTTGGGAAGAGCTCCTGGCTCCTTTCTTTTACCAGTTCCATCTATGTGAAATAAGTCAAAGGTCCTGGTTGACCGTGTCTGGCTTCACTTGGAAGCATGAATGAAATGTTTCCTCTGAGCTGACCCTCCTCTTTGTAGACCGGACACTGGTTCAAGTCCATCTCGTGGGGTCTCCATGGCCTTCCTGAACAAGAGGATAGGTGGCTCACCACAGTTATAGGACATTTTGAGAGATGTTCCATAGTCCTTGGAACTCAGTCGACCTTGGAAGGCAAAGGACAAAAACTGTTCTTGAAGTCCCTCTGACCACATTAGTATAGGCCTCAAACTATGGCAGTTAAACATCCAATAAGGTTAGTTCCACCATTCTGGTACTTTTAATCAACATGTGCTATGCAGATAAGGCTTGGGTAAAAAAACCAAATATTCTCAGATAAACTTTGACTAGATATATATTTTCTTTCTTAAACTAGTTGACTAAACTATGACCATAGATACTTTAAAATTATGTATATATTATTTTTGTCTTATCCTTTATATATCATAACAAACCTAAACAGACCTTCATCACTTGCTTAGGCTTTCTCATTTTTTCTATTTTGGAAAATATTTCCATTCCCATATCCTTTTTAACATCTTCTACATTCTCGTTTTCTTTTTAAAAAAATAATTATGAGACATAATAGCATTAACAAATAAATTTTCCATCTGTTGTGAGACTTCTTTTCCTGGGGATACTAAGCAATGCTTATTCCTTTTAAGGTTCTAGTGTCAAGCCAATGTTTGATTAAATTTTTATTGGGGAACCAATGAATTTATTGAGCTTACTTACCGAGATAACTGAGGAGTTGCTGAAGTGTATGTATGACGTGAGGGTATGCACACTGGAAAGCTTTTATCCAGCATGGGTCATGCCTTCTCTTCCTATCCTTCCCTGGATTGTATACTTTAGCCCTCCCCAAATCCAGGAGGCCATGTGTGATTAGGATCAAATTACATTCAGTTGGCTGGGAAGAGTGGCTGGATAATGCAGTGGGGTCCAATGACCTTGCTTGGCCCTCCTTTAATGAATGAGCTCAACCGTCAACAAACCCAGTTGTGACTATATTTAGCCATCAGGCTCAGGTGAAGCCATGATGATGGTAGTTATTTCATGTAGAAGTGACTGCTGTATAGTATCATCTGGAATTTAAAAGGTTTTGGTGCTAGGATCCATATATGAGGGAGAACATATGTTGTTTGTTCTTCTGAGCCTGTGTTACTTCACTTAGTATAACAGTTTCTAGAACCATCCATTTATCTGCAAATTTCATTATTTCATTTTTCTTTGCTACTGAATAGAACTCCATTGTGTAAATATACCACACTTTTGTTAACTACTCATCAGTTGAGGGACACTTAGGTTGCTTCCATCTCAGCTGTTGTGAAAAAAAGCAGCAACAAACATGGTTGTACAAGTTCTCTACAATAGAATGAGTCCATTGGGTATATGCCAAGGAATGATATAATCAGGTCATACGGTAGGTTCATTTTTATTTTTTAAGAGTTCTCACACTGTTTTCCATAGAGGTTGCATGAATTTTCAAGTCCACCAGCAGTGAATGAGCGTTCCCCTTTCTCCACATCCTTGCCAGCATTTGGTATCATTTGTTCTCTTGATTCTAGCCAGTTTGATTGTGGTAAGGTGATACCTTAGGGTGGTTTTAATTTGCATTTCCCTAATTACTAGAGATGTTGAACACTTTTTGAAATGTTTCTTCATTATCTTTATTTCTTTCTTTGAGAACTCTCTTTAGATCTCTAGTCCATTTTTTAATTGGGTCATTTGGTTTCTTGATTCTTTGTTTTTGAGTTCTTTATATATTCCAGATGTTAAACCCCTGTCAGATGTTTCACTAGTGAAGATTTTTTTCCATTATCTTCACTTTTTTGATTGTTTCTTTTGCTGTACAGAAGCTTTTTAGTTAATGAAGTCCCACGTGTTGACTGCTGATTCCTGAGCAACTGCTGTCTGATTTAGAAAATCCTTTCCTATACCTATATCTTGTAAGTCACTGCCAATATTTTCTTCTAATACTTTCAGGATTTCCAGTTTCACATTGAGGTCTTTGATCCATTTGGAGCTGACTTTTGTGCAAGGTGAAAGATAAGGATCTAGTTTCATTTTTGCACAAGTGGAGATCCAGTTTTGCCAGCACCATTTGTTGAAGATGCTGTCCTTCCTCCATTGTGTGTTCTTGACACCTTTGTCAAATATCAGGTGGCTGAAATTGTGTATGCTCAGGTTTGGTTCTTCAATGATGTTCCATTGATCTATGTTTCTATTTTTGTGCCATTACCATGCTTTTTGTATGACTATAGCTCTGTAGTACACTTTGAGATTTCGTATAGTTATCTCTCCAGCATTGCTCTTTGTGCTCAGGGTTGCTTTGGCTATCTGGGGTCTGTAGTGCTTCCATATGAGTTTAAGGATGTTTTTTTTCTAATTCTGTAAATATGTCATGGGGATTTTGATTGGGATTGCATTGAATCTATATATTGCTTTTGGTAGGCTACAATATTAATTCTTCTAATCCATGAGCATGGGAGGTCCTTCCATCTCCTGGTGTCTTCCTCAATCTCTTTCTTAATGATTTAAAATTTTCATTGTAGAGATCTTTCATATCTTTGGTCAGATTTATTCCAAGATACTTTTTTTTTGCAGCTATTGTGAATGGGAGCATTTCCCTGTATTCTTTCTCCAATTAAGAAATTATTTTAAAAGAGGCAATTATACCATAGAGACAAAGCACATCAATACAAAATGGTACTGTGTAAAGACATGGTGAAATTCTCACCATGTTGGAGGAATAACAAAGTAGAAAATTGTGAAGGTACCAATGGCTAATATCTCACATCTATAAATAAAAAATATTGAAAATGCACAAATGAATGCCAATAGAATTGAACATGAAGTTGGAGTGACATAGTCCTGGAATCTCAATTAATAAACTCTGAGTTAAAAGGATGTAGAAAATCCAAATAGTTTGAAATTTGCTTTTAGTGCCATAATCCAGCCATGATGATTTCACCTGTTAAACAAAGCATAAAGTTACTCGGGGAACTAAAACAAGGTAAGACTTCCCAGTTCTTTTATGAACCAGCATTAATTTCAGAACAAAACTTGACAAACAAATTTATTTGACAAGCTTTCTTTTACATGGATGCAAAAATACTAGGTAAAATAGAAAAATAAATCTAGTTTTGTTCTATAAAATAGAACAATATATCATATTGAACATGCTATATTACAAGAATAAACACTTTGCATAATATTTGTGAATTAATACATATAATTCACTAAATGTATAAATTGGAAACATGCATGATCATTTTTAAAGTTGTAGAAATCTATAGATAAAGTTAACACTACTATAGACAACAGTAGAAAATCATTCAATTAACCAGAAGGGCAAGAAATTTCTTTAACTGTTAAATATCAACAGCATATCTTTTAGCAAATATTTCCTTAGTACTGATAATGGAGAAAAATAGGGAGGTCACTGTTAGCATTTCTATTTAACTTTGTACTACAATTCCTAGATAGATCAATATGGCAAGGGAAATAAATACAGGCTATATTTTTTGGAATATATAAAGAAATAAAATATTTATTATTTGCAAATGGTACAATATTGCATATAGAAAACTCCAAAGAGTCTAGAATCAAATTATTAAAATATTTATATATTGAAATATTACTAGACTTAAGAACCACATGCAAAAATATTCATATTTTTTATAAGAATGTTCAGAGAGGGTCTGGAGAGATGGTTTAGCAGTTAAGAGATGCCACCCCGACATTGCATGACGTGAGTGTCCTCATATGCATGCAAGTAAGACACTTATATAAATAAAAATAATTAAATCCAAAATATTTTAAAAATATTTTATTTATTATTTTTTATATGTATCAGTATATTGTTTACATGCACGTAAGTGTACCCATGTCATGCAGTGCCTGTGGAGGTCAGAAGAGGGTACTGAATGCCTTGGAACTGGAGTTACAGGTGTTGTTAGCCCTCATGTTGTGCTCTTAACTACTGAGCCATCTCTCCATTTCCCCCAAAATAATTTTAAAAGACTATATAAAGAATGAATTTTTATTACATTCATTAATGGGGGAGGGCATGTGTCACGGCATGTGTGTAGAACTCAGAAGACATCTTCTGGGAGTCAGTTTGCTCTTTCCACTATATGGGTACCAAGGATTGAACTTATGTCATCAGACTCATAGGCAAATGCCTTTACCTACCGAGCCATCTTTCTTGTCCCAGAGAATAGTGTTTTAAAAGTAGTACTCATTGTTCCTCAAATAATATCCAATATCAGAAATAAATCTCACTAAAGATAGTGAAGACCACAAAATTAGCATATTTTAAGATAGTACTGAAAAATGTAAGATATTGTCTATGGCTATACCACTCTGTATGTGCCC
>NW_008336075.1:4348310-4358237 GCF_000622305.1 Nannospalax galili | reverse complement strand
ATATATATATATAATGATAAAATAAATGAAAGCTACCATTTTTTTGAAATTTACATTTTAATTGAAAACTCTAATAAAAGTACTATTAAACATTTTTGCGCAATTTGACAAATTATCCATGACCAAGAATCATGGATAATATTCTTTGGAAAAAGCTATATTCTTTTTAAAAAGCAACCTAGCGGGCTGGAGAGATGGCTGAGTGGTTAAGAGCACCAGCTACTGTTGCAGAGGACCTGGGTTCAATTTCTAGAACCCACATGAAGTCTAACAACTGTCTATAATTCCAGTTCCAGGGGGATCCAATGCCATTTTCTGACCTCCACAGGCATTGCATGACATAGGTGCAATTACATACATGCAGGCAATACACTCATACACATAAAATTAAAGTAAATAAAAAATTAAAATAATAAAAATAATGCAAATTAAAACCATCTTAAGGTTTCACATTACCCCATTCAGACTGGCTAGTATCAAGAAAACAGATAAAACCAAATGCTGATGAGGATGTGGGGAAAGAGGAACCACTCATTCAATGCTGATGGGATTGCAAACTCATGCAACCCCTATGGAAAAGAGTGTGGAGAACTCTTAAAAAACTAAAACTGAACCTACCATGTACCCAAAGGACTCAATCTATTGTAGAGACACTTGTACAACTGTGTTTGTTGTACACAATAGCTAAGAGATGGAAGCAACCTAAATGTGCCTCAACTGACAAGTAATTAATGAAAATGTGGTACATTTACACAATGGCGTTCTAATCCACAGTGAAGAAAAATGAGGTAATGAAATTTGCAGGTAAATGGATTACTAAGTGAATTGACACAGACTCAGAAAAACAAAAGACGTATGTTCTCCCTCATTTGTGGATCCTAGCACCAAATTGTTATATGTGAGTGCATATCCTGTTGCAACTGTAGGGACCAGGACTATGGAAGGGAAACAGGGATGTAAAGGGAAAGAAGGAATCTAAGAGAGAAGAACAGTAGAATAAAGGTGTTACTAAGGGGGAAATATGTAAAAGGGGAGTAGTTAAAGGGGAGGGATTGGAAGGAAGGCTTCCAATACAAAGAACTAAGGGAATAAAGGGGAAAAATTCTTCAGATACACAATAAAAAAGTAAAAGCCTTAAGCGCAGAAGGAATGCTATAGCGATGGAAGAAAGCCCTTCCAGAAGCAATAAATTTGTTAAATGAGAATCCTGGTTCTAGAGATGGGTTGTTCCTTATGGGATGTTGGCCTGAGGGGCCCTAGAGGTCCCCCAAACAGTAAAGGCCATTGCCAATAATGTTGGTTGTACACCAGAAGTGGATGGAAAAAACATATTGCTGAAGACACTGCATGATGTGAGCATGGGAGAGGGTGAAATCAAGGTTGGACTAAACTGGAAACTCCCTGCCACTGGATGGGTGACTTTCATGGTGCCAGAAGGCAATATTCAGATGACTGGGGGAGAATTGTCCCCTATAATTCTGCTCAACCATGGATCACAAGTGTTGCACTATCAACATACCAAACCAGAAGTTCCTGCTAGTGTAATAGTGAAGCGTATAGTGTATGTACAACCAGCCAATATTCAATTGGATATAATGCCTGCTCCTAAGGGTGGAACACACATCTGGTACTAGAGACCAGGCCAAACCCCTGTGGCAGGGGGAATATAGGCCCCAGTGGGAAGCCACTGCAATTGCTTTCTTAGATGGATGTAATGCACCTGCTAAAGTACCTTCCAAACACTCGTTTTTACACCCATAGGTTAAGTTATTATAACAGTCACTGTTTAGATGCTCTTGCTTCTTGCTGTTTGTGTTTTTATAGTAGGTGGACCCCCACTGAAATGGGCCAACAGCCCTTGGAAAACAGATGATGCAGAGATCCAAAATTTCAGTGCCTTGCCACAATGGAAGAAAGATCATCCCATACCAACCACCCTCTCCAAGGCTCAGGGACTTTTGTGGAAAGGGTTGGCTGAAAGAATGTAAGAGCAGGAGGAAGGGGTGGAGTGTTAACTGGAAGTGTCCTCCATCCAGTATGCCCACAAGCTATCATCACACTTCCTTCCCATGATCATCAAGAAGTCAAATGGAGCTTCAGTTACCCCTCCCACCCAATCAGTTGACCTTAGCTGCATGATGGGGGAGGGGCTAAGGATATATAAGGCAAGAATGCCATGAGGCACCTCTTTCGCCATTTTGTGTGGGTGTCTGGAAGTCACAGGATCTATATTTGAGTGTGTAATTTCCAGAGCAGCTGTAAATGGGGGGCAGGCATTCTTCTTTAAATAAGCCCCTACCCTATGCTCTGTTAGCAAGCCCAATAAACTATTTAGGATTTTCAAAAAAAAAAAGCAATCTGACATTTTTCAGATTTATATTATTTTTAATTATGTATATAAATGTGCCTCTCTGTGTGGGTACATGCTCATGCAGGTATTCTGGGAGACCAGATGGATTGGATCCTCTGGAGCTGGAGTTACAAGCAGTTGTGAAGCATCAGCTGGGAACTGAACTTGGGTCCTCTGCAAGAGCAGTACACTTTCTTAGTAATTGCTGAGCCATCTCTCAGGCTCAAGATGTATTTTTGATGAACAAAAAAGATATTATCTTATCCTAAATATTTACTAATTAAAATTGCAGTATTAAAGGATAGAGAATTAGCAACACCACACACAGATATACACTGTTTGGTCAGACAAAGGGGTCTCTGCAGAGCAGTGACAGAGAGTATGAACAGCTTTTAATAAGCTGTGCTGGGGTGAGTGAATATCAGTATGCTTTGGAATGAACACTCACTCTCATCTCACACCTGACCTAAAAAGGATAGATTAATTGTAGATACACACACACACACACACACACATACACACACACATATTTAAAGGTTAAGTAACAAAACTTCTAAAAGACATTATCTCCATAACTATAATGTGGAAAAAATTTTTTAAATAGCATGCCAATATTTCCAATAATGAGGGAGTGTGTTTAGAAACTCACCATGTGATGGTTAAAGATTTATTTGCTTCAGAAAGTGTAGTTGAGACAGGCTTGGTGGCTTGGGTCTGTAATTCTAGATATTCTTGAGGCTGAGGCAGGAGGCCTTGACTGTAAGCTCAAGGGCTGCCTGAGCTAAAGAGTGTTCAAGGGCAGCCTGAGCAACTTAGATACCATATTTCAAAATAGAAATGGACTTGGGTTGTAGATCTATGACAGTGCTTGCCTAGCTTGCACAGGGCTCTGAGTTGATCCTCAAGTCTCTACAGGGAAAAGTGTCATTAAATGTTAAAAATAAGTATTACAGTGGAAAATATTCACAAAAGATTCCAGTCAGAGTATGTATCCTACAGGTACTGATCCCACAGATCAATAGAAATTGTTAGGAAAACTAATTGAAATCTTGAAAGGGCAAATAGCAGCCATATATCTGTGAAAAGATGCAAGTTCACATTGGTCATTGGGGAAATTAAACAAAAATGGAATGCATGTTTACATCCCTTAGAAAGGCAAAAGAAAACCACTGAGGATATGTTATATGAGAGACTTCCTAGGGAGGTACAACATATATATCTACTCACCCTATGTAGGGATCCTGTAATAGCCTAAAGCATTAATTGCACCCAAGTCCAACTTGGTGAACCAATGGGGTTACTGGGGTTACTAACAGGAGAATTGGTCAGAGGTTACTTACATGAGCAGGAATGACCTGAAAAAGCAGCTGAAATCAATCAAAAAATCACCTCAAGAGAGGTCACCAGTCACAAAAGCTGCTTCTCTGGAGTTCTCAAAACCATTCAGGCAGTTCTACAAGTCTGCAGAGTCTTTTTTCTGAAGCTTTCTGGTCAGTCTCCTCACCTGGAAGTTGTTTATTGCTTCTATAACCCTAGAGTAGGGCCCTGGTGAATCTCCCAAATTTCAGCTTTCCAAGATGTGTAAAGTTTCTTTCCTTCTTGAATCTCATGAGCCTCCCCCTACCCCTCTCTCAGAGGGAATTCCAATTCAGAGGAAAATGCTATGCAACAGGATACCATATTTTGGAACAACTCGATTTCCACATACAGTTTTGGGAGAATAACCTCTTGAAATCACTTTGAAAAACTGGTAAGTACATTTTCCTATGGCTATGTAATTCTACTTTTGAATGTACGTCCAAGGGAAAGTTGTGCACCTGTTTACTGAAAGACATGTTTGTTTTTATGGTGTGTGTGTGTGTGTGTTTGTGTGTGTGTGTGTGTGTATGTTTGTGTGTGCTGATGAGTACATAAAAGTGCTTGCTGTGTAAACCTGGTGACCTCAGTTCAATCTCAGAATCTACATAGTAAAGCTGGATACAGTGGTGCACCTATGTAATCCCAGGACTTCTGCAGTGATAAGGGAGGCAGAAACAGGATAATTTCCTGGAAGTTCCTGGTGCCACCTAGCCATACAGCATAACATGCAAATATGCATGTATGCATGTGTGCAGTATGCAGCCATGCAGCATGGCAGAAACTAGAGAGACTGTCTCAACAAGGTGGGAGGAAAGAATCTGTTCTTGAAAGTTGTCCTCTGATCTTCACACACAAACTATGAAACATGTATGTCTGCACTCACATGTGTACCATAAACATGCACACATATACACAAACATGATAATAAATAAATAAAATGTTTTAAAAGACATGTGTAAAGATGAATACAGAAATCTAATTCATTGGGGGCTGGAGAGATGACTCTGGTTAAGCACACTGGCTGCTCTTACAGAGGACCTGGATTCGGCTCCCATTGGGGGCACTCAGTGGTTAAGCATACTGGCTGCTCTTACAGAGGACCTGGATTTGGCTCCCATTGGGGGCACTCAGTGGTTAAGCACATTGGCTGCTCTTACATAGGACCTGGATTCGGCTCCCAGCACCCACATGGCAGCTAACAAGCATCCATAACTCCAATTCCAGGGGACCCAATGTCCTCTTCTGACCTCTGCAGTTATTGAATGACACAGGTGTACCTACTTACACACAGGCAATATATTCATACACATAAAATAAAAATTATAAATAAAACATTGATTAAAAAGGAAATCCAATTAATAGTAGTGTCAAATTGAAGAAAAAAACTTAAATGTCCATCATCAGTATAGAAAATAAATTATGCTATCTTCCAAGAATATTACAGAACAATTACTAAATATAACTCTAAAATCATGGATGAATGTTTCAAATATTTTTGAAAAAAGAAACCAGACAGACAGAAAGGGGAGGACTGTATGATCCCATTTATGTAAGTCCAATCCAGAAAAAAGTCAATATGTATTATTAAAGTTCATAGAAAGCTCATCTTAATATGGAGATTCAGGTGGTTGCTATGTCATGTGTTACTCTGATGACATGCTAGCTACACAGATTTTGTATAACATTGCTCAGACTGTGTACTCATGGTTATATTTTCTTTACCTACATAATATTTAAATAAAATGTTTGCTTAAATAATGGTGGGGTCAATGTCTAAATGGCTAAAAACACTTGCTGTGCAAGCATAAGAACCTAAGAACTTAAAAAGCCGGGCATGGTCACACATGCCTGTAACCCCAGCACTGTGGGATTGGAGACACTGCTAGGACTTGCTGGCTGCCAGCTTAGCTCCAGGTTCAGTGAGAGACCCTGTCTCAAGGGAATAAGGTGGGTAGTGGTATAATAAGACACCTGACATAGTTCTCTGCCCTCTGTGGGTATACACAGGCATGCATATCCATACATATACATAGCCACACATATGTCTGCATGCATCACACACAAACACACACTTACACCAAAACATAGCTCCAAGATGCAGAGTGGATGCCTCTAGTTAGTCATGCCTATGTACCCATTCTTTGTTTAATACACTGTGATTATGTGGTTTTGTTTCATTGACATGCAAGGTCCCCATTTGAGTGAAACTCCTCAGGAATGAGCAAGGACTATAGATATTCTTTAAATTCAGAAAAATCCTATTATTCAACCATAAAGAAAATGAAACCAGAGTTCCAACAGAGTTTTTTTTTTTTTCAATGCAGTTTGGAAGTTGGATGATAATGACATTAGTGTCAAAAGGCCTAAGAAGTAGAAGGATGGGTGTGGGATAGCACAGAAATTACAAGCTCACAAACTTGTGTGACATACAGTGGAGTGATGCTGAGTTACTTATTGCATCTCACCTCAAATTTCCTTGCCCACTGAAGGTAGTTTTGCAGGCTGCCAGTGATCAGGCCAAACACAGAAAATAGTTTTGCAAGTAGTGTTGGCAGCATCTTCCCTGGAGGAGCCAATCAATCACTCCAGGGTAATTTGTCATAAGAAATTTTCTTTTAAGTGTTTCTAGCCTAAGTATGCCAACTTAACAGTGTGGCATCAGAACTTAGGTCTGTTGACAAAGAGAAAGGCAATGATAAAGTGTCTAGTTTGAAATGAGTAGCGACACAGAGATAAGTTTTAGATTTCTTGAGAATAAAATTATGCCTAGACAATCAGAGGTAAATGGAGAGATGTTTATTGCAAAAGGTAAAGAAAGTCAAAAGGGAACAAAACTACACCCTATCAATAGGATCAGTTAACCTCTTGCTCAGCATGGTCTTTAGACCTCAGAGGGTAAAGGGAAACATGAATGTGCAATCAGACCCATTTCTAGTGGTTATTTCTAGCTTCATGGACTTCAGCAAGTCATCTAATTACTTGGATTCCTAGTTTCAATTTATATAAAATGGAAATGATATTTCTTGTGAGGGTTTCCATGGGCTTTAACTGTGTAAGAGAAACCTTTCAGTAGACTACGTGGTAACATGTACTGGGGGGTTTGTATTAGTTACTTTTATGATTGCAGTGACAAAATGCCCAGCAAAAGCCACTTAGTGAGGAAAGGTTTACTGTGACTCACAGTTTGAGGGTACAGTCCATCATGGCATGGACAGCATAAAGGCAGGAGTGTGAGGCAACTTGTCACACTGTATCCACAAATAGGAGCCAGAGAGAGATGAATGCTGGTTCTCAGCTTGCTTTCTCCTTTTTATTCAGATCGGGACCCAGCCCGTGGAATGATGTTACCCACAGTTAAAGCGAGTCTTATCTCAGTTAACCCAGTCTAGAAACTCCTTCACAGATGTGCCCAGAGGTTTGTTTCCATGATGATTCTAAATCTCTTCAAGTTGACAGTGAAGATTAATCACAATAGTGCTTAATAAATGCAGTTTCTTTCCCCTTCTGTAATCATTTAAATGAGAATGTCCCCCATAGGCTCCAAGTATTTGAGCATTTTGTCCTCAGTTGGTGCTGCTATTTTAGGAGGTCTTAGAAAGTGTGACCATCCTGGAGGAAGCATATCACTGGAGGTTGGTCTATAGAGTTCTTAAGCCTTTCCAGATTTCCAGTTGCTCTCTGCTTCTTGTGCCTGCTTGAAGATGTGAGAGCTTAGCTTCTGTTCTTCCTCCAGCCACCTCTGCTGCCATACCTCTATGCCATGATGGACTCTTGCCCCTTTGGAACTGTAAGTTAAATAAACTCTTACTCTTATAAGTTCCCTTGGTCATGGTGTTTACCACAGCAACACAAAATGACTAATACAGTAATTGGTACCAGAGAGTGGGGTGTTGGCTGTGAAGAACCTGACCATGTGGGTTTGTTGTGAGATGCTTCACCAGAGAAGACCACTTAGACAAAGTTTTGCCAAATGAAAGCCTTTGCTGGTCAGTAGGTACACAAGTGTATTGAAACCCATGTGTAACCCTGAGTCATCTCTGGGGTAAGCTTTTATACAGAAAGACCATAACCAGGGGTGAAAGTTTAAGTTCTCAAGATTACAAGTGGAAAGCCTCCTTAACAATTTCTATTCGATTAAGCAACAATTAGTATTTTGCAGAAGCAAGCCAAGCATAACCTACAGGAGCCATAAATCTGGAGTTAGTGGGTACACTTTGGAACATGCTGACCTGTTCCCATGACAACTGGACCACTGCTGATATATGTTCCCTGGGCCAACTGCCTAATAATTTCAGTCTAAACTTTAGCATTGCATAAGCTATCGTCAAGAAGGTGTCATATCACAGTTTTTTGAGGAATGTGGAAGACTTTGAAAGTTTGAGCCAGAAAAGTGGTTGATTGCTGTAAGTGGAGTTTAACAGACCATTCTAGTAGGCACCTGGAAGAAAGTAGTTCTGAGAGCAATGTAGTTCCAGAGGGAAATAAGGACTTAAGCAGCAACTGGAATATTTTGGCAAAGAGTCTGGCTGGAGTCTGCCCAAAGTGAAAAAGCTTAACTCAGGCTAAGTTGAAAAGCAATGGACTAATTTCTTTGGCAGATATATCAAGGAAGCCTAATGTAGAAATGGTGGTATGGCTATTAATAGTGACTATTACCCAGATCTACAGTGAAAAAGAGAAAATGGAGCAGAAAGAATTGCAGAATGTACAGTTTGGATTGAAAAAGAGCACTAGGAAGATTAATGTTGGAACCAAGGCATGCGCTGAAGGAGAGGATCCCTTTAATGAGGAGATTAAAGTGATTAAGAAGAGGCCTAGATTTGCATTTAAACAATGGTGAGAGGCCTCCAGGGCAAGACGACACCCAGCTAAGCCTTCAACTTGTGAAAGGAAAATGCTGGGGTTTTCTACACTTAGAAAACCACAGCAGAGCAAAGCTTCAAAAGTGGATGAAGCAGGCCAGGGTCTACGCCAAACTTACAGGCAACTGGCAGTGTTGTTCACCTGGTGCTGGCTTTAGAGGCATGAAAGATGCAAGAGTGAAGAGGCCATTGGTTCTTCCTTCATAGTTACAGAGAGTCATTGAGGCCAGGCAGCATGCAGCGGGGGCATCCCTGCATAAAGAAGGCCATGATAGGCCATTGTGTGAAGCTGTGAAGGTGAAGCCTGGTTGGCAGTGAAGACCCCAAGAAGATATTTGTGATGCCAGAGATGTGAGACATCTGGAAGGAGAGCTGCATACAGGGAATAGCACCAGCCCAAGAGAGAGAGATGTGTGTTTCACACAGCAAAGCTGGTGAGGTTGAGCATCTAAGCCCTTTGGAAGTAAAGTTCCAGAAGTCAGACATGGAGCTACTAGATTTGGTGTTTTCCCTGCTGATTTTCAGTCTTGTTTTGGTCCAGTATTTCTTCACTGTTCCTCTATTCCTCCCTTTTGGAATGGGAACATGTGTTCAGTTCCACTCTATGTTGGGGGTATGTAATTTGTCTTTTGATTTTACAAGGGCTTACAGTTAAGATATTGCCCTGAATCTCAAAATAGACTGGACTGTGGAATTTTGAATAGTATTAAAAATGGGAAAGACTATGGGGACTTTTTAAGGTTGGACTAAATGCATTTTGAATTTTATATGGTCATGAGCCTATGGGGGTTGGAGAGCGGAACTGTGGTGGTTTGAATGAGAATGTCCCCCATAGGCTCCAAGTATTTGGGTTTTGTGTCCCCAGTTGGTACTGCTGTTTTGAGAGGTCTTAGAAGGTATGACCATGCTGGAGGAAATATGCACTGGAGGCAGGTTTAGGGGATTCTTAAGCCTTGCCACATCTCCAGTCTCTCTCTGCTTCCTGTGCCTGCTTGAAGATGTGAGTGTTTAGCTTCTGGTCCTATTCAAGCTGCCTCTGTTGCCTTGCCTCCCTGTCATGTTGGACTCCTGCCCCTTTGGAACTGGAAGCTAAATAAACTCTTCCTTTTATAAGTTCCTTTGGTTATGGTGTTTCTATCACAGCAACAGAAAAGTAACTAAGATGTCTTCTTTTATGTGGCCATGGGTATGTGAAGAGCCCACCTGTTTTCTGTGCCTGACTCCTGTCTTTCCTACCTATTTCACATTCTGGCTCTCTATTGTCTATGAACAGGCTTCCAAGATCTTCAGAAAAACTCTATTTCCAGGAGCAGAGTAGTATGTTCTTCAGATATAGTCTTTTGCAGATCAGTTTCA
>NW_008336075.1:4343144-4348188 GCF_000622305.1 Nannospalax galili | reverse complement strand
TGGGACTGGAGTTACAGACAGTTGTTAGCTGCCATGTGGGTGCTGGGATTTGAACCCGTGTCTTCTGCAAGAACAACCAGTGTTCTTAACCACTGAGCCATCTCTCCATCCCCTGAGTTGTATATTTTAAAAAATATTTTATTATTTTTATTTCATGTGTATAAGTGTATCACCTGCATTATGTAAGTGCACCCATGTTGTGCAATGCCTGTGGAGGTCAGACGAGGACGTTGGAGTCCCTGGAACTGGAATTACAGACAGTTGTTAACTACCATGTGGGTGCTGGGAACTGAACCTAGGTCCTCTGAAAGAGCAGCCAGTGCTCTTAATTACAGAACTATCTCTCCAGCCCCAAATTCAGTTATATTTTAAAAATATTACTAGGACAAGGTTCCTAGATCTTTTGTTATTCAGGCATGGCTTGAAATGTAGTATTTAGTAGACTCATACTTAAATGCATTTGGGGAAACAAATTGGTTTCTATATTCATATATATATATATGTAACCAAATATATAAATATAAATATAGATATGAGAGTACATTGAATTGGGTGGGGGCAGTTGGGGGAGGTACAGAGAGGGGAGGGGATCTAAGTACCATTAAACTACATTTTATGAGAAGGGCAAAAAAAATCAATTAAAAACTAAAAGCTTTTTAAAAAGTTTTAAAAAATAAAAAAGTTAAAATTTAGAAAATTGTAGGATTTAGGTTATGGTTATATTTCAGTGGTAGAATGCTTACATAATGTGTTTCAAGGTCTAGTTTTAATTCCCTGTACAATAAATAAATAATAAATAAATAAATAAATACTTTATTTTCTTCAGTGGGTTGAGACCAACAGATCGTGATAGAATTGTTAGATTTTTGCCTTTCTTCAAAGGAGGATACATGCCATGGGGTCAGAATACAGAGGTGAAGGAAAACAGTGGGCAAGAGGCTATAATCAGGTGGAGGAGATGGCTTAGTGTGCAAATGTGTTTGCTGTCCAAGTATAATGACCTGAGTTCAGATGCCAAAACCCATGTTAAATACAGCATACATGTAACCCCAAAACTGTGTGGGGTGAAGACAGGAGCATCCCTGGGATTTGCTGGCTGCCATTCTAGCTCAAGTTTCAGTGAGAGACCTTTTCTCAAGCGAATACTGCAGAAAGTGATAAAGCAGGACATGTATGGCCTCTGCACAGATACAGAGGCACACACACACAAACATACATGTGTACATATGCCACACACATAATAATTAAGTAAATAATAGATAATATATAAAAATCTTTTATTGTGATTTTCCTGGGAAGGAAGGTACAAGGCAAGGTGAACTGCTTGAGGTTGGCTAGTTGGAATAATTTCTTCAGGTTTTAAGGTGTGGGACTATCTCTCATTGTTTGATACCTTGTCCTACGGTTACTTGGTAAAAAGAGGGTAGTGGCCCAGTGTGTGGCCCAGCAGTTGTTTTGTATGTGTGGCCTCCTCCCTGGTGAAAAATCTAGCTCTTCTAGTAATCAGCAGCCCTGAGAGGGGCAGGCTCTTTAGGTCAGCAGCGTGTCAGATTCAGAAGATCATTGTGTCTACCGCCATACAACCCTGCATGAGCCTGATCTAGTCTTATCTCAGAAGCTAAGCAGAGGCCTCATTGGTACTTAATGGCAGAAGGTCACCGTATCAAATACAGAAACTAGAAAATACAGGTATTACAAGGTCATGTCATAAGTAGAAACAATGTGGGATTTGGATTATGATGGGAAATGCTGGGAAGTGCATGATATTGGACAAGACATTTTATCCCAGTGGGAGCCACAGGGCTGCTTCACAAGTTAGTAATGGGGATTAAATGAAACCAAGTATGTAAATATCCTAAGACTGTACTAATTCCAGGACAAATGACTGGAACAGCAATTGTGACAAGAGGGACCATGGTTCTCAAGGTACTCATGTGGGCCTTGAGGGTTAAGCGGTAAAGAATTCAGACAGAATTTCTCTCTTGAGGCTCACATTCTGAAAATGAAATAACAGACAAAAGTTGTGCCTGTGTGCACGTATACATGTATGCATGTGTGTGTGCATATATATGCATGTGGAAGACAGAGGATAAGCTTGGATATCACTCCTCAGGTACTTATCCCCTTGTTTCATGACACAAGGTCTGTCATTGACTTGGAGGTCACAAAGTAGGCTCAGCTAGATAGGCAGCAAGCCCCAGGAATCTACTTGTCTCTGTCTTCTTAGCACTGGGGTTACACATGCACACCATCATGCTGGGCTTCTTTTTACATGGGATCTAGGAGTTCAACTTAAGTCTTCATATTTTCAGCTGTACCAGGTCTACTAACATCTCAGCTCATACATAATAAATTAGTACTAAAATGTGTAATGTGTCAGATGACCTTACGGTGAGAGAAAGTGAAGGCAGAGAATGTTGGGAAGTGAGAGATAGAACTTTTAGAGGATGTTCACAGGAGGCATCACACTGAGGGCAATATAAAAGCTGATATTTGTAGTAGGTGAGGAGTGAAGTGTTTGGATGCCGAGGAGAGGGGGAACAGGTTAACTAACAGAGGAAAAGGAGAGTACAAAGTACTGAGGTAGGATTGTGCTTGAAATGTTTCAGGACTGCAAAGGGGAAGCTAGTCTTTTCAGAAAGATTAGTGGAGTGGAAAATGGGATATGAGGAGGTTAAGAAAACAATGGCTCCAGGTCTTGAGAGAATCACAGGTCAGCATGAAGTACCTGACTTTGATGAGGGATGAGGTTGGGAGTCAGCTGGTGACAGACTTGACCTGGAAAGGGATAAGGCCTGGTTTGGAAGTAATTCAGTCACTTCAACTGCTTTGGTACAGACAAACTGTGTTGAGAATGAGGCCAAATTGTTTAAAAGAGATAACAGTGACAATCCCAGCATTATCTATAAGACAACTCCAGAACAGATGGTAACTTGGATCACAGAGTAAAGAGACGGATTGGATGTTGGATGAATTTGGAGGAATAGATCACAGGATTTGCTCTCAGAATAGGCAAGGGACTATCAGAGGAAGAATTTAAGAAAACCCTCCAGGACTTTGCTTTGAGCAGTGTTAAGGACGGGGAGCTCAAATTGATAGAGACTGGAAAGACTATGGGACAACAGAGTTTGAATATGAGCTGGGTAGTGGATGGGAGCTTTGGATAAAATGAATTAGCAATGCCTACGAGATGTCCAAGTAGATATGCTGAGAAGGCAGTTGGGTATGAATGTCTGGGGTACCCAGAGAAATGCTAGAATGGACACATTAATTTTAATGTCATTTGCATATAGATTCCATTTGAAGCCTGGAAACTTGATGGAATAATAAAGGAGGTGACCTTAGAAAAATTAAAATAATGGCTTTTGAGAAACCCTGAAGTACAATCTTCAGTACTGATATGTAAATTCATGAACTACCAATTATGTTGGTGCTCTGAAGTGGGATAGAAAGATGAGAAAAGTTATAAGGACACAAGAAAGAAAAAGGCCCTGTATCCTTGGATCTGCTTAGTCTTTCTTGATGACAAGGCAGGGAATTTTGCACATGACTGATAAAGATAAAACTGCCTCCTGTGATAATTCATGTATTCCAAGAGACATCCCAAATAGAAATATCACATACAATAAATAAACTGTGCTTGTTTAGTGCCAAAATAACCTATAACTTTGAGTTTTTAGTGAGTTTCTCTCATTCCTAAATTTAAACAGTATTCTTTATGAATCTAACTTTGTTTACTAAAGAAAATTCTTTGAGCTTTTAAAAAATATTTTATTATTTTTATTTTATGTGTATGAGTGTTATGCCTGCATGTAAGTAAGTGCACCCTTGTTGTGCAATGCCCACAGAGGACAGAAGAGGCTGTCAGATCCCCTAGAAATGGAGTTATGGACAGTTGTTAGCTGCCATGTGGGTGCTGGGATTCAAACCCAAGTCTTCTTCAAGAACAGTCAGTGTTCTTAACCGCTGAACCATCTCTCCAGCCCCTAAAGTGAACAACATTCTTTAAACGTTGTAGCTTAGAAAGCACACACACACACACACACACACACACACACACACACACACACATTGTGAAGACCATACCCGCACTCTAGGCATTTCCTTGAATGCCTCTGTTTCCATTCATCCCTGCAGTTAAGATCTATGTTAATCTGCCTTTTAATGAACCCCAACTCTGCTTCATTCTGAAATTCCTTTCTGTATTGAAGTCACAAAACTTGGCTTTGCCTGAATTAGGGACCCTAAGAGGAAAAGGAATTCTGCAGGCTGCTGCAGATGGCAGTGTGGAGCCCTGTGTGCGGCCCTGTCCCTGGTGACAGTGCCAGTCACTGCTCCTCCTTTGCTAATACACTGTTTTACAGACTTTTGAATGTGTGTCTGGTTCACCCTCTGCCCATATCCTCAGCCTCCTCACTACCTTAGACAGTCTTGTACATTTTGTTCAGTAATCTACTCCAAACATTTAATGTTTGGTATTAGGTATTGTTTCACCAAAATTTTTGCATTATCCTCCCTTCTAGGAAGACTGGCGCCTGCACTCTCTGAAGCCCCAGGGCTAACAGATGGCATAAAGCACCCTATTTGAATTTTGCATAGTTTGTATGACATTTGGGAGGGGATGACTTACAAGGAAATAGCTTCTCATAACCCCCGAGTTCCAACATGGCTAGGTTAACTCTCCATTTGCTCACTCTCCATATTGCAGAGGGCTCTGCCCCTCTTCCTAGGGTGCTCCTCCTCTTGCCCCTGGCTGGCTTACGCTTTTCAGAAGAATGAGTAATTTTCAGGCTACAATAAGTATTTGTGCTTCATAAAAATAAAGAGTGGTTTTATTAATTTCTCTTTTGAAGATCTTCTGGACTTAAAAAGCTGAGTTTTTTGAGAGATGCTCATAGTTCCCTGGAACTAGTTGACTTAGGAGGGCAAGGAGTAAAACTGTCCTTTATATCCCTCAGACCAAATTATTATAGGCCTCAAAGTATGTCTGTTAAATACCCAAGAAGGTTAGTTCCACCAGTCTGGTACTTTTAATTACTCATTC
>NW_008336075.1:4342845-4343107 GCF_000622305.1 Nannospalax galili | reverse complement strand
ATCAGTTGTTCTCAGATAAACCTTACCTAGACATATATTTCTTGATCTGCTATGTGTAATTTGTCAGTAGGTTGTAGGAGTACTATGGTTCCCTCTGGTATTCAAAACTAGCTAGGCATTATTTATCTCTCACATTGTCTTTCCCCTCCATCATGGTTTTCCCATTTAAGGAGCCCCCATTTCCCCCTTTTCTCTGTACTAATACCCTTCTCCTATGGTCCTACCTCTCTTGAGCTCCTTCTTTCCCTTTATCCCCTAGGTT
>NW_008336075.1:4342015-4342745 GCF_000622305.1 Nannospalax galili | reverse complement strand
GAACCAGTGTCCAGTCTACAAAGAGGAGGGTCAACACAGAGGAATTATTTCTTCCATACTTCCAAGTGAAGCCAATTCTGGGCCAACTGTATAGCCTTAAACACCCAAAAGGAAAGTATAACCAAAGATTAAAGGGGCCAATATAATTTCTTAAGAGTCCATATGCATAGCTAAAGGCTACATAATAAAGAACAAGGCCAGATAGGAGATACCTTCTTTTGAGTTGTTGGCTAGGGTGGCCAAAGGGACTCCCAGGTAGTAACCCAGCATAGAACTGGGAAAATGAGGATCAGATCCCAATCTTATCTAAAGGAATATTGACAACTGATTACTGCTAGATGAGGAAGAGCTGACCCTCCTAAAACAAAGACCTCTAGATATACTGACTAGATTCATCAGAAGGGCAAGTAGTGGGGAATGGCTGGCAGGGATATCAGAGTATAAGGGCTCAAGTGGGGGGAGGGAGGCTATGGGAGGGTGCCATCTGGGAAGTGGGTGTGTAGTTGAATAAGATGGTTTGGGATGTTCTGTGTGATACACACACACACACACACACACACAAATCAACAAATTTAAAAACTGCATTATATTAGAGGAGGAAGCATGGAAATATATGTCATGTTAATTAGTAGACGTGATAAACATTACCTTTGAAATCTACCCAATGACTTTATAGACATACACAGGTGCCAAGGATCCAAGTGCAACCAATTATGACTAGTAATAATCA
>NW_008336075.1:4309166-4341837 GCF_000622305.1 Nannospalax galili | reverse complement strand
TATTAATTCAACTGTGAACCTAGAAACTTGCACCCACTTGTGAAAGAGATATACTCTTGCTCTGGAGTGTGTTACTGAATATGTTAAAGCTGTAGTGAAATGCTTCTTCTAATCATGTAGTTATTAAAAATTAAAAAAATAATGATTAAAAAAAACATTTCTTCAAAGCATAAAAATTTGCTCCTTAATAATTAGTAGATGTAAAAAAACATTACCACTGAACTCTAACTGATGACTTTATATCATAGATGCCAGGGAGCTCAGAAAGTAACCGACCGTGACTAGTAATAATCAGATATATAGAGATTAGAAATGCGTATGCATCTTAGTGTCAATTGTATTAAAATGAATTTTTCTGTATGAAACTATATTTTAATAATGAAATAGAGAGAAATGGAGATCTTTTTTAAAGGTTAAAACCTCATTTAATTTTATGTCTTATAGGGTTTATACTGAGTACAATATTGTATAACTGTAATAATTCAACTGTAAACCTAAACATTTATAGCCAGTTTTGAAAGAGATGCATCTCATCTCTGGAAATTGTTATTGAATATGTCAATGCTGCTGTAATGAAATGCTTCTAAGTATGTGTTTATTAAATAAATAATTATAGGTCAAAAATCATGAAAAGATAAAACTTCCTAGCTTTTGTATTAGCTGACGGCCCACATCTGTCCTAGTTTCATTTCCAGATGCTGTGATAAAATACTCTGACAAAAGCAATTTTAATGGAGAAATGGTTTCTCTGGCTTACATTTCTAAGTTACAATCCATCATTGCAGGGAAGTCAGGGCAAGAATGTGAAGCAGTTAGTTGCATCCCATCCTTAGTCAAAAGCAGAGAGAAAATGAGTGCATGCATGATTACTCATGCTCTGCCTCCTCTTCTCTGTGTGTTGAAGTCCAGAATCTCTTGACTAGGGAAGGGTGCCACCCATAGTGAGCTGAGTCTCCCCCCTCAACTAAGGTGATGAAAATAATTCCCCACAAACATGCCCACCATGCCACCTGATCTAGATAATCCCTTACTGAGAGTTTTCTGCGGTAATTCTACATTGCATTGTGCCCAGTTTGCAATTAAAACTAATAATCACAACATCTTTGATGAGAGGCATGAACTTTACATACATGAAGTCTCAAAAAATATATATGCACATATATATAGGCAAACCATTGTTGTGGTCAAGGAATGCAAAGACAGAACAAAGAGCAATATTCAAGGAGAAAAGAGGTGCTGAGGAAGTCAGGCTCCTGGGCTCCATTCTAATCTTTTTGAGAATACAGTGTAATATTAAATTACCAAAATCTGCTCTGCCTTTGGGATTGACTCTAATAAGTATAGTTTTGCTAATAACTGAAACACTAAGTTAATCCAAAGTAAAGTAGGCATACCATTAGTACTAGTCAGTGAATAAATAGTTGCTTTGTGTTAGGTTTATTCTAAAATATGCTAGGTAAGGAAGGTGCAATAATTAATTATAGCCAATGTTCTTTTGGAAACATGGTCACTTTAATAATAATCTTACCAACACAGAGACAATGTCACAAGACAAGGGACCTAAACTTGCCTAGTACAGTTAGAAAAATCTGTAAATCAGCTGTGACTTGAAGGAAACTTTGAAGGCTGAGGATCATATTTGGCAGTCACAAGCTTTTCCTAGATGTTCTTTGTATCAAGTGGATCGTGACCACTGATAGTCTCCTCTTCATACATAACCCAGAAGTCAAACCTGGTAACTGGGGGGCTGGCCTAGTCCACACAGCACTTGCCTCATAAGCATGAGAACATGAGTTACATCCCCAGAACCCACATTAATAAAGGTCAGGTGGCACAGGCTTGAAATCCCAACACTGGGTAGGTAGGTGGAGACAGGTAGGTCACTGGGACTAGCTGGACAGTAAATCTAGCCTAATTGGTGAGTTCCAGGACAATGAGAGACCCTGTTTCAAGGGAGGTAGATGGTATTCCTTAGGCTGACACCTGATGTTGTCCTCTGGGTTCTACATGCATGCACACACATTCTCCCCCACCCCCTCGCTCATACACACATACATGCATGAACACAGAAAATCATTGAAACTTTTCTAGTCATTTGCTGAGTATAAACTTGAGGTGAGACATAGAAAGCTGGAAATCCCATGCTGAATAATCCATGGGCATTGCTCTCAAAGACCTTGTGCTCTACAGCAGTTCCCTCAACTTTGAGGCATAACTGAATCATCTAGAGAACTCACTGAAACAGACAACTTACTTAGGTCCCTGAGGCATGGATTCACTAGGTCTGGGGAAGAACTCAATCATTTCCATATTTGGCAGATTCTCAAGTGATGAAATACTGCCTGTCTGCACACTACTGTGAAGACTGTCTCTAGAGGAAGCAGGCAGCTAAGCAGATCTGTGAGAACCAACCAGTTTGAGGATCACATGACCCAGCAAACAAGGTTTTGGGGAAGTTTCATTTGGAATTTGAGAATCTAAACCATGGCACACAAAGGTATCTTTGTTCCACATCCTTAATATCTTAAATAAAAGTATCAAAACTGGGCCACCTTCTACTGGATGTGTTCATGGTTGCTATCAATACTCAACATCTTAGTGATAAACCAAGTGTATTGACATTTTGATGGATTTCATTGAAAGGAATTCATTGTAACTGAATGAAATTGAAACAAATAGATAATTTATAAAATCCACTAATTACCAAGAGCCCCAAAACAAATAGAACCAGAAGGGATAACTGGTTTAAGAATTCAAATAAAAATATGCAACCAATGGAACTATAATGAATCAATGTTTTTCTCTGAGTGTCAAAGTGTAAAAAAGTTCCTTAGCAATCTCTCTCTATGTATCATTGTGTGACAAGATAAAAATAATAACACAAGAGATGCCCCATGTCTTCAAATAGATTGTAATGTAGTTAGATGGACAGAGGATCAAGTTATTCATCCTTATTCATGCATGCAAAACTGTATACCGACTCTTCTATATCATAAGAGCTGTGTTACATGCTGAGAATATTACCATGAGCTAACACAGTATGAACATAAATCTGTTGGGTAGTGTTCTAGTTTCCTTTCTGTTGTAATAATACACTCTGAACCAAAGCATCTCAAGGGAGGAAAGGGTTTATTTGGCTTCTACTTCAAGGCTACAGTCTATCACTGAAGGAAGTCAAGGCAGGAATCTGTTGTGTGACACTATTCCTGGGGAGCTGTGAACAAACGTCTACTTAATGTAGATAGGGAGTCACATCAGATCAAAGTAAGGACATGGCCAAAGTTCAACTTGGTGAACCAATGAATTTTATTGGGCTTACAGTAGAGTGGATGAAGGGTTACTTAGAGGAGCAGAAAAGACACAAAGGTAGTTGTATCAACAAAAGCCACCCTGGTATGGATGATGGTGCATGAAAGCTGAAAATCTAGGGGTCACTGTACAACTTGCAGGTAGATTAATATATTGGAGAGTGTCACTTTCTGGAAGCTCAGTTGGTCTGAGCCTCTTCCATGGTGCTTGGCTAGTTTCCAGGCAGCTCAGCTGGTGTCTGCTCATAGGCTGATCTGAGAATCTTCCACTCAGAAGTTCTTACTGCTTATATACCCTTGGGGAGAGAGGGACCTACTGAATCTGGTCAGTTTTGGGGACTTTCTGAAGCTTTTGCGTTGACTACTTCCTGAGCTTAATGAACTACCCTGCAGGGTGGAATGTTTTACCTTCCTTTAGAATGTTTTATGTCTTAAGTGAGCTTCCCTCCAAGATGAAAGTTTTTGTTTTGGAGGAAATTGCTACACAACAGAATCTAAGAAGCCAGAAGCAGAAACCATAGCCTTGCCCTACTTCCAGTTCACTCTCTCTGCTTTGTGTTTGCAGTTAAAGACATGATCTCTCAGCTTCCTGCTCTGCCTGCTGGCAGCCATGCCTCCTGCACCATTATGGACTCTCCTGGAACCACAAGCGAAAATGAACTCTTTCTTCTATAAGTCATTTTTGGTAATGGTATTTCATCATAGTAACAAAAAGTGAACTAATACACCAGTGAATAGTGCTGCTCACAGTGGGCCTCACCCTCGTATGACTTAACAGTCAACACAATCACCCACAGACATTCCCATAGGCTGTCTGACCTGAGAAATGCCTCAATTGAGACTCCCTTCTCAGGTGACACTAGGCTGTGTGACAGTGAAGCTGACAAGGAAAAGTAGGTGCTGTTGTCATTCTCAATTATATGTATGAGGAAACTGAGGCACAGACAAACTAAGGAACTTCCTTAAGCTCCAAAGTTAGTGAGTACTGGTCACAGTATTTAAACTCAGGAAATCTGGGCTGGTAACTGCAATATTAAGCCAGTCTCAGAAGTGAGACACACAGCACACAGAAACTGGTTGTGGGGATGGGCTCATGCATATTCAGGATTGATTTTTTTTGTGATAAGGATTGATTTTTAGCGATAAGGAAGCATTTACTGGAAGGAAGCTTTGGATTGATTTTTAGTGATAAGGAAGAACTTACTGGAAGGAAGGTTTGTCTACTTAGCAATATTTCTAGAGATGGTGTATTAGTTCTGTATTGCTGTGTAACAAATTATATCCCAGTGCATAGGGATGTAATAGTAACCTCTGGCAGATGACTTTACCTGCCCCCTCCTCCCCCAAACTCACTTCTTTAATTCTCTGGATCAGCAACTCTGGTCATGTGGAGTGCTAGGAAGTGTTAAGTTTAAAACCATCCTGACCAACACTTAAACATGTCCAGAAGCAAGAAGGCATCTTAGCCGTGCTCCCTCATTCTCTAATAAGTGGACTGCAACTTAGTAAGATACTTTGGAAGCCAGAAAACCAGAACCAACCACTATAGCTTACAGACTTCTTAACAAGCTCCAAGGGGTTGCAGAGATGGTTTACACAGTAAATAGCATGATACAAGCAGGCAGACCTGAGTTCAATCCCAGCATCCAAGTTAAACGTTGAGCATGGTGGTGTACACTTGAAATCCTAGTACTGGGGGCAGGGCCGGGGGGCAGGTGGATCTGTGCAGCTCTCTAGCCAGACAGTCTACCCAAATCCAGGAGTTTCAGATTTAGTGGGAGACTCTCTCAAAAAACAAAATGAAGAGAGACTGAGGAAGACATTTGATATTGACCTTTAACCTGCATACACAAACACATACCTGTGCAAATACACACATGTGTACACCTATACACACACACACACACACACACACACACACACACAGAGTACCCCAGAAAACCCACTCAATTCACAAAAGAGAACTGCATCTTAATTTTATTCCTGCTTTATTCTTTAGGAATTACTGGAAATTCAAAAAACACAAATGCAAAATTCAGACAGACAAATGTGCATGACTTGAGATTGAACAACCAGCATGACAGCAGGGCAGAGGCAGCTGTGGTCCACATTCACCATTGTTACAAACTGGCTCCTGCAGTTTTCCTTCTGCATTAATAGGGCCTGAGCAAGTCCCTGATAGACTAGCTTTTAGAATAGGTCAACAGGTTTGGAGCCTGAGCAGCATTGTGTCCATCTCCATCCCTGATGACATGTTCATTTCAGATGGTAGCCAAGTACATTTAGCACTTGGATAAGAATAACTGAGGCTTTGTCTCTTTCATCTTCTCCCTAAGAGTTTTCATAGAGATGCAGAAAGTTTGTCCCTAAGCCTTCTTATTTTCTGGTAATTAGTAAAGCATTGCAGATATTATAGGATATCTTTGCTGAAGTAAAACTATAGACAGATGAGGAAATTGTTGTGAAAGTTGGTCTCTGTATAACATTTTAATGAAAGTACTCCCTGAAATGTCTTTCCAATGGACTGTTATCCCCAACACAGACCTTCACTTTGATGAAGAATTCAACCATGGTAGAGTTTCCAGCAGGGCATTGTGGAAAAAAGGGCCACAGTGTCAGAATCAGACACATTCATCATCGTCCACAACATGGCCTTGCGTCTCTAATATGACTGAGTATCACTGTATGTAGAGAAACAGCCCCCTTCCCATTTTCAAAGTAATTTATCTGTAGCTTAAAAGGTAAAGAACATTTGAAAAATGTAGATATAGGCACTGGGGAAATGGTTCAGTGGGTAAAGTGCTTGTTAGGCAAGCTTAAGGACCTGAGTTCAGATGGCTAGCATCCATTTAGCAAGTTGGGTATTGTGGTTGTTGTCTGTAATCCTGGGATTGGGGATGTGGGAAAAGGAGGAGCCTGAGGGCTCATTAGCGTATCCATGGGGTTAGACAGCCAGACTACCTAGCTAATTGGTGAGCTCTATTTACAGTGATAGACACTGTCTCAAAAAGTAAGGTGAAAGTGATACCAAAAGATAGCTACTGTTGACTTCTGTCTTCCACTTGTGTACACACAGGCATGTATATCCATACACCCCCACCCCCCAGCACTCATAATATAGATATACACAGACTAAGAAATAGAGTGCAAGATACCTTATATTCCTTAAAGTAAGTATTCCGGGACCAGAAAGAGACAAATAACATCTAACACACAGATTCAACAAGGAGGAAATAAAATGTCCCTCAGGTTTTCCAGCGAGGTGAATAGACATTGATGGATTTGTTTTTCTTTCAGATTAAATTGAGCTTCGATGTGAAGGGAGTTTACAAGCTTCTCATCTTGAGAGCTACATTTTCACCCTTAACTAAATTCCTCTTGTCTTAGCTCTCACGGAACTTGAAAAGTGGTATCTTGGTTCTGGGAAGACTTAGAAATTATTTAGAAAAATTTGAGAGTAAAACTTCTTTGGCAAATCATTCCTTTGCTCTGGTGAAGTGGTCTGGCAAATGGACCCTTCACTAGGCTTGAAGCTTTTCTTCAAGGCTTAGATACCCAAATAAATGCAAAATAATTTTACAGCAATATTTCATAACTTGACAAGATAAATATTAACAAGACAGAATGTGAACATTTGTGTAAATGAGGGCTGGCTTTTAAGGATGGAGAGAGCACACAGGGGTGGTGGTAAGTGGATGGCAGCACTTAGTCTTAATTAACTAATGTGCTAAGAGTTTGTTTTTCATTTACTTTTTATGGACATAATCTCAGCCTCAGGGTTAGCTGTTTAAGAAAAGATTCACTAATTTATAGTTCAAGAAACATATTTTAATTTCAGGAATTGACAAATTAACATATCTAGAGTTGCCAGAGACATCTATAGAATACTCAATAAATAAATGCAATCATTCATGTGTGATTACAGCACTCCCAAATGCTGGGTTATAAATTTGGTTCTATAAATGTTTGCTCAGATTCCAAAGTACATCAGGAACCTAACTTTATGCATAGCTAGTGTGAACTAAAGTTTCCTAGGAAAAGAGATTCACATGTATAAACATGCTACAAAACTGATTGACTGATTGGAGCTCCCGTGATTGAACACAGTTGGAATGTGTATCCAGAGCCAAATTTTCTTGGGCTAGCTTTAGACTCTTTAATAGCCATGCAATGCATACTTCTATGTTACCTAATAATGTCGTGACTATCATGTGAAACTTTTGGAATGTACAAACTAGCTTTCACCAACCCAAAGGTGAAGAAGTCATCAGAGAACATCTGAGGACTAAATCAGAGACTGTTACCCCCCCCCACACACACCTGATGTTCCCACCAGTGTATCCAATGTATTTGAAAGGTGCCTTAATTTAAGACTCTCTTTGTTATGTTACTATAAAACCTTCATGAAACTGTTACCATGTTGGAACATGGTATTTGAGGCAACCTAAACTTATGTTCCTGGGTGATGGTCACTCACATTGGTTCCAGAATAAATGATGCCTGATTCTTTCTGAGGAAAGGATTTTATCAACACTGGGCAGTGTGGCTTTAGAATGAACTCCTCAGCCTGGGCTGTGGGAACGTTTTTCGTGGATCCCTCTATCTGTGGTTGCTGTCCTGGGCATTATAGGATGCTTAGCAGCATTTTTGGCCTCCACTCACCAAAATCAGTTGCAACACAGTTTAAACCCCCCACACAACAAAAATCAACTATTTCCAAATATACCCTGGGAACAGAATGACCAAGTTAAAAAAGTACTGTTTTGTTGCATATCAGTCATGTCCCAAATTATTTTTCTTTGCTACCTTTTTTCTTAAATGATTTAAAAATTAACTAATTAATTAATTTGTGTGTGTGTGTGTGTGTGTGTGTGTGAGAGAGAGAGAGAGAGAGAGAGAGAGAGAGAGAGAGAGAGAATATGGTATGGAATACGTATATGTGGTGTTATGTGGAGGCCAGAGGAGGGTGGGTAATGGGTGTCTTCTTCCTCTATCTCTGCATTATTTCTTTAGAATTGGGGACATCAACCTAGAACTTGCATTTTACAGCTAGGCTGGTAGCCAACAAGTTGCAGAAATAGTCCCATCTCTCTTCCCCACACATCAGGGTTTGTTACATGGATTCTTGGATAAGAACACAAATGATCATACTTGCACAGAAAGTGTTCTTCCCACTAGACAACTGCCCTGTCCTTTCTTTTACTTTGTTGTCTTAAAATATGACATTACTTTTCCGCCTCTTGTTCCTGTTCATCTTTCTCCTCTTCTTCTACCAAGACTATCACCATTATCATTATGTTATCCAACAGCCATGCATAGGACACTTGAAGCGGGTGATTTATGTATAACACATATTGGCCAACTGTGGATTGAAACTTGGAACATAGGCTAGAAATGATCATAATAAGGAAGGAGATAGAAGTAGGCCAGATCAGGGAGAGTTTCAAAAGCCACTGTAAGCTGCAGGAAACTCTCTGTCTCTCTCTCTCTGTCTCTGTCTCTGTGTGTCTCTCTCTCTCTCTCCCTCCCTCCTTCCTTCCCTTCCTCACTCTATCTTACACACACACACACACACACACACACAGAGGCACACACACACACAGAGGCACACACACGCACATTGTCTCCCAATTGGCTAGTTCCTTCAATGGGTGGGGCCTGACATGGTGGACAACGAAGGGGCTGCTGGGATCCATCATGGGATGGAAGTCGGGAGGCACAGGTAGCGCGTGATGGGGGGAACGCAGCCAGTCGCAGCAGCTCAAAGACAGAATGGACTGACTCTTACCGGCCTGGGGCAAGATCGCTGGTCCCTGAGGCATGAGTGAATGCTAGCAGCGACTATGGTAGTTGAAGTATAGTCTGATATGGTGGGCTCTGAGCTGCACTGCTGGAGGCATGGGGCTAGGCACTGGGTTCTCATTCCTTTGTAAGTTAATAAATGCACATAAAATATATTATATGGTTTGTCTGATAGTGCAGGAGACCCAGAGGGAATTTGGGCGGCCAAACTGGTGTAGTCCGGCTGGATAAAGGAACTACAGCCTTGGGGATGTAGGTCTCAGAAAGCAGAACTGTTCCCACTACCCCTGTGGCCGGTCAGCTGGGCTCTGGGTCCCAAATCCAAGAGAGAAGCCATCAAAACCCATACGCTTAGTGGGGTTAGGGCTAGTCATATGGGGGATACACTGGATCATAAAATCTGTTACTAAAAAGAGGCCAGCCATGCAGAAGTGTGGGCCACAGATATGTGTAAATGTGGGCATATGTGCGGGTATGTGAAGATTTGTTAAAGGTTACCCAAAGGTTAGAAAATCTTTTACCTACTCTGGACCCAGAGCAGTGTGTGTTTGGCATATGTGAAGGTAGCAGAAAACTTGTGCAGAAGAGTAAGGGGATGGATTTGCTTTCTGTCTCTGCTGTAACAGATAACCATCAATTCAGAACCTTGTGATGGTAAGGTTTTTCACTAGGCTTTGCAGGTCAGAAGTCCAGGTTGGTTGGGCTGGTTCATTTGCTACAGGTTTCATGAAACCAAAGTCAAGGCAGAGTTGGCACGAACTTTTATAAAAAGGTTTAGAGAGAAATTACTTTCCAAGCTCAGTTAGGCTTCATCAGAACCTGTTCCTTGCCACTGCAGAATGGAGCTTCTCTTTGGTTTACTGGCTATCAGTGTGGTAGGGGAGTCTTTCCTGCATTTTAAAAATCTTTTTAGTCTTTGTGAAAGCCCATGTGTCTGAGTCAGCAAGGGGATAGCAAATTTGTCTCAAGCTTGAAATCTCTCAGACTTTACCTTCTGGCTCATCTCCTCAGCTTCTGTAAGAGTGTGAAAACAAGCATGACTTGTTGCAACCACATTCCAGCCTGGATACTCACCTTCCTGTAACATGTTGTCCCATCACAGTGCCCTACATTTCAACCTGAGAAGTCACTATTCTACCTGAATAACCCCTATTTCCTATTGCTAACAGTTTCAATTTCTCCAACTCAATTTCCTAGAGTCAATACCACTAATTTTATTCCTGTACATCCTAGTTTAAAATTAATGCTACCTGGTCAACCCAGACCTCAGCTCCTCCCCTCATCTTTACCCATGATAACCTTGTCATCAGGGCCAAGAACTTGTGGTTAAACAGATATTAGGCCTTAGAGGAAAACTCCTGCTGTTCTGTTAAATGACTTGTCCTTATACCCAGAGATTAGTACAACTCTTCATCCTCATCAGAGAAGCTTCTTTTTGCAGTAGATGTCAATGAGCATAGAGGCCCACAACCTATCAAGATACAGAGAATAGGAGACTGCAGAAGGCTCAGCCCTAAATGGGACATTATTTCACATACTCTCCTCACAAGGCTTGGGAATTATTGCAAGAGAGGGGGCAGAAAGATTGTAAGAGCCAGAGGTAGTGGATGACTACAAAAAAACCCCAAAAACTGTTTCTGGAGATAACAGGCATCTACACATATGAACTAACAGCTGTTGTGACAGGATGCACAAGACCTGTGTAAGCTTAAGCCAGACAAAATCCCAGCATGGAGAAAGGAGGTGGATATGATGCCCCAACACTGGCTGAGAGCTACTGGCAACTGATAGATGCCAGGAGAGAGAGCGTGTCAGTTTTCTTTAAGAGTATAGCCCCTGGTAGGTCTGCCATGCTCCAGTTGGATGGTCACGCACCCAAGAGCATATGGGCAGCACAAATTTGATTGGATTGGATTTTAAAAAGAGGACACAAAGTTGGGTGGGTATGTAGGCAAAGAGGGGTGGACCTAGGTGGATTTAGGGGAGGAATATAATAAAAATACATTGTATGAAATTTTCAAAGAATTAATTAAAAATGACAGGGAAAACAAAACAAAACGAAACCTTAGTCTGTGACAGAAGTTTGTTCTCTTGCCTTCTCTGATGAGAGCCCTTCTCAAATTTATTCAGAAGTAAATCTGTCCCTGCCACCCAGTCATCACTTTGTCTTTTCTTCTTACACAGAGGAAATTTCCAACCTTACAGGGCCCCAACGATCAGGTTATATCTGCCCTCTTGTCTCTAGGTCCATAACCACAATCACGATGTGTGGTCACCTTTGGGTGTAGGACATTATTATGCCCATCAGTGAAGATAATAGAGAGAACAATGAACCACAGACTATGGGGTGATGATCATGGTCAGGAAAATAATGGGGCTCTGTTGAAAGTCTTTGAGGACAATTAAAAAAAAACATATATAGTCTGGAGAGGTAGCTTAGCAGTTAAGAGCACTTCCTGTTCTAAGGTGAGTTTTGTTCTCAGTACTCATATTGCACAGCTCAAAACTACTGGTAGCTCTAGCTACAATGGATATGATGACCTCTTTGGGTCTCTGTAGGCAACAGCACTCATGTGCACATTTACAGACAGAAATATACACACATACACACTGGTGGGATTGCAAACTTGCCAAAAAAAAAAAAAAAAAAAAAAAAAAAAAAAAAACTAAACTAAAATAAACCAGACATGGAGTGAGAGAGTGCATGAGAGAGTCAGAGAGAAAGAATCTGTGTTTCTGTGTTTTTCCTCGGGTGGCATCTAACTTGTACTTTTGAGACAGGGTCTCTCAATTTTACCAGAAACTTACCAATTAGGCTAGGTTGGTTGGATTACAATGCACTATTGTACCATCATAATTTCTTCTTTCTCATCACAATAATCTACTGTGCTCCCATACTGTATTACTGTTGCAGTGTTCCACAATATCATCACAAACTTACATTGTATCATCACAATGCCCCATTGCTCTTTGCAATGTTTTATTGTGCAATCACAAGGCACTATTGTGCTATGACAATGGTCCTGTTTCATAATGCTAGTCTGTTGTGGTGTAGCTCTTCAAGAATGCTACCACAAAGCTCCACTGTACTATCACAATTCTTCGTTATCGTATAACAGTGGTTTATTGTGCCATCACAACACTTTGCTGTGCCATCATAATGTTTTACTTTGCTATCAGAATGTGATTTTTGGCTGTCGTGGTGCCCTATTTTGCCAACATGATGCATTGATGTACCATCACAATGCTCTGTAATGTCAACACCATAGCCTAATATGCCATCACAGCGTTCCACAGTAACATCACAGTGCTCTATTCTGCCTTCATATTGTTCCACTGTACCATCACATGGTCCTCTTAACCATCATATTACTCTCTTGTACCATCACAATACGCTTCTGTCTCATGCAATATGCTGTTACAGCGTCATAATGGAGCACTGTCAAAATTGCCATCATGTCATTAAAAATCTCTGTTGTGCTGTGAAAAACCTACACTACAGGTTCATATGAACAAGGTCCCAAGAACTGTAAGACTCTGCTTCCATATGGTCATGTACCCTCTCCCCTGCCTCTTACAATCTTTCTGCTCTACCTCTTCCACAATGGTCCCTGAACCTTGGGTGGATGAAGTTTAATACAGGAGTCTTGTCAAGGACCCACACCTTGAACACTCTTATTCTTTCTGTTATGGTCATTTGTGGCCTTTTGTGTTCATTCCCCTCTGTTACCTGAGGAAACTTCATTGATGAGAGTTGAGAGATGCTTTAGTATTTTCTGTATTCCTTGTTCCACTATGTTCTGTGAGCTTTAAGTGTAACTGTTTCATTGAAGATGTGTCACTTAGGGTTGGGCATCTCACAGATACTCTGAATGACTAGTTTGGAACTCTATTTTAGTCTCCACTACAAAAGAATCTTCTTTGATGTGTGATGACTGGAATACTTGTCTGTAAATATAAGGATCAATATTCAGCATATAGTAAGAAATTACATTTGTCTATGGATGTGACAGCCTTGGAGTTTTCTCTACGATCTGTGACCTCTCCAGTCTTGTGTATTTGACTGTGTTTATAGTACTCCACATGAGCCTCCTCCCATTGAGTGGATTTTAAGTCAAATTAGATAGCTGTTAATTACTCCTAAGATAAAAGTACCACTACTGCCCCAATATAGTTTGCTGTGCCAGTCATTGTGGTTATTAAGCCTTAAAGTTGGGGTTTGACAATCAATTGATGTTCTCCCTTAGCAGCTTCCATAGTTTCCTCCAAAACTATGAGAGCTAGCCTTCAGGAAGATGGTTTCCACGTCAGTTCCAGCTCCTTTTCTGAGTCCTGTGTCCAAAGTATGTTCTGTTTTCAGCAATAGGATATGAACCTATAGCAACTGTGTCAGCATGCATAAGACTCATGAAACCTCAAGAAGACAAAAACCCAGCATAGAACTGGGAAAATGGGCACCAGGCCCCAACTTTAGCTAAAGATCTATTGGCACCTGATTACTGCTGGGTGAAGGAGATTTGATCTTCTTCAATTGAGAGACTCTGGATAGGATGACTACATCCCAGTGGATGAACATGAAACAAGGGATGTCTGGGTACACTAGCTTGACTAGATAGGCCTTGTTGTATAAGACAGAATGCATGAAATCCTTGTGAGGTGGGCCATAGGTAGCTCTGGATAAAGGCTGGGGTATAAAGGTGATTAAGATATTTTGTATCAGATGTGCAAAATTCAATTAAAGTATGCATAAAATCCCACACTCTCAAATAATAATGTTCCATTGTTCTTTATAATATTTAATTATATGATTATAATGAAATATTGTGCCATCAACAGGCATACATTCAAGCAATACACACATGCACATAAGATAAAAATAGTAAAATAAAATAAATGCTCTATTGTGCCATCCCAATGATCTTTTACGTCATCACAATAGTCTATTGTGACATCACAGTGTTTTGTGGCATTACAATGTTCCTTTGTGACATCACAATGATCTGTTTTGCCATCACATTTTCTCTGTACCATCAAAGATGTCTTTTTTTGCTCAAACAATGGCCTCTGATCCATCTCAATGATCTGTTGTGCCACCACACTCATCTATTATGCCATCACAATGCTCTATTGTGGCATCACCATGTTATGTCTCATTACAATGTTCTTTCTCTTTTGTGACATCACAATGCTCTGTTGTTCCATCGCATGTCCACTCTCCTATCACAATTTACAATTGTACCATAACAATGACTTCTGTCCGACAATGACTTCTGACCCTATTGGGCCATCACAAATGTCTTTTCTGCCATTACAATAGTCTATTGTCCCCAAACAATGACCTCTGATCCATCAAAATGCTCCATTGTGCTATCACGGTGGTCTATTGTGACTTAAAACCTGTTTATTATGCCATCACAATGGTCTATTTTATCTTCACAATTGCTCTGTACCACCCCAATGCTTTATTGTACCATCACAATGATCTTTTTGACATCACAGTGGTCTGGTCTATTGTGCCTCAAAATATCTGGGATGTTGTGCTATCATAATGTCTTATGATCCATCATAATGTTCTATTGTGCCATCACAATGATTTACTTTGCTATCATATTGGTCTATTTTGCTACCACAATTCCTCTGTCACTTCATAATGCTTTATTATGCACAATTGTCCATTGTGGCAGAAAAATGTCCTCTGATCCACCAATACTCTATTGTGCCATCACAGTGTCCTCTGTCTCATCATAACTCTCTCTCTATCATCATTATGTTCTTTGTTCCATCATGTTGATCAATTGGGACATCACAATTTCTCTGTTTTATCACAGTGTTCTATTATGCCATCACAATGGAGTATTGTACCATCACAATTCCACTGTCACATCATAATACTCTATCCTGACATCATAATGATCTAATGTTTTATTAAAATGTAAAAAATGTTCTCTTTCTCATCACAATGCTATTGTGCAAACACAATATCTTCTGTCCCATATTCTGTACCATGTGCCATCCTGATTTCTTTGTCTCATTACAATGGTCTGTTGTGTCAACACAATGCTCTATTATTCCATCATAATTATCTATTGTCCTATCACAGGGTCCTCTGGTTCATTACAATAATCCTATATGTCATCACCATGTCCCCTGACCCTTCACATTGATCAACTGTGCTATCAGTTTCTCTGTCCCATCACAATGGTCTTTTGTGCCATCAAAATGGTATATTTTGTCATTACAATGCCCTTTGATTCATCACAATGCTCTATTGTGCCACCAATCACAATTCTGCCATCACAATTGTCTCACCTGTCATCACAACACCCTCTGTCTTACCACGATGCTCTGTTGTGCCATTAAGATGGCACAATGGTTTATTTTACCATAAAAATATCTTCTATCCCATCATATTGGTATATTGTGACATCACAAGGGTTTATTGTGCTATCACAATGCTTTACTGTGTCATCACAATACTCTATTGTGGAATCACAATGTCATATGTGCCATCATAACTATCTATTATGACATCATTATTGTCCTATCACATTGTCTTCTGTATCATCACAATGATTTCATGTGCCATCACTATGTCCCCTGTTCTATTACATTGTTCAATTGTGCTGTCATAGTTTCTCTGTCTTATCACAGTAGTCTGTTGTGCCATTACAGTAGTCTATTGTTCCATAATAGTGGTCTATTGGGTCATAACTAGGATCTATTTTTACACCACACTGCTCTATTTTGCCATCCAAAGGCTCTATTGTGTCATCAGAATGATCTCCTGTTCCATCACAATATCTCTGTCTCACCACAATGTTCTATTGTACCATCACAATTCCTCTGTTGTTTCATAAAACCTTATTGTGAAATCATTGATTTATTGTGCCATCACAATGAAATGTCCTTTGTACCATAATAATGCTTTACTGTGTCATCAAAATTCTTTATTGTATCATCATCATGTCCTCGGTCCCTTCACATTGCTCAGTTATGCCATCACAATATTCTCTGTCCCATCACAATGCTCTACTGGGCCATCAAACTGTTCTCTGTTCCATCACAATGGTCTACTGTGCAGTCACAATTGTCTATTCTGCCACAACAATATCTTCTTTCCCATCACAATGCCTTACTGTGCCATCACAGTGATCTATTGCACCATCACAGTGTCTTCTGTTTATTCCTCTATTTTGCTATCAAATAGGGATTCATATATTGTGCTATCAAAATATACCCTGTCCCATTAAAATGATGTATTTTTCAGTTTAAATGCTCTATTGTGCCATCACAATGATCTATTATGCCACCACAATTCTCTATAGTGGCATCACATTGTTACCTGTTCCATTGTAATGCCCTTTTGTACCATCAAAATGCTGTCTTGTGCCATCACATTTCCTTTCCCAACACTATGGTCTATTGTGCCATCAAAATGTCTTCTCTCCCATCAGAATGCTCTATTGTGCTATCACAAAACCTTCTGTGCCATCACAGTGGTCTACTGTGCCCAAACCAATGACCTCTGATCCATCATGATGCTCCATTGTCCTATCACAAGGACCTCCTGTGCCGTCAACATGTTCTGTTATGCCATCACTATGGTCTATCATATTGTCACACTTGTTTAGTATGCCATCACAATGATCAAGTGTGCCTTTACAATTTTCATGCTCTACTGTAACATCACAGTGTCCTCTGTCTCATTACGATGCTGTAAGTGCCATCAAATTATTCTTTCTCAACACAGTGGTGTACTCTGCTATCACAAGAGTCTATTGTGTCATTACAATGTTCTATTTTATCATCACAGTTGTCTATTGTGCCAATGCAATATCCTCTTTCCCAACACATTGGTCTATTGTGCCATCAAAGTATCCTCTGCGCCATCAAAAGACTCTGTTGTGCTGTCAGAATCCTCTATTGTGCCATCACGATGATTTATTAGGTCATTGCATTGTTCTACAGTGATATTGCAATGTCCTCTATCCCATTACAATGCTCTTTTATGCCACCACAGTGTCCTTTTTGCCATCACGATGACTTCTGTCCCATCATATTGCTTTTATGTACCATCAAAAAAGTGTATTGTGACATCACAATGATCTATTATGATAAACTAATGGACTCTGATCCAGCACAGTGTTGTATTGTGCTATCACAAGTGTCTATTTTGCCATCAAAACGAAATGGTCCATTGTGCCATAAATATGGCCTATTTTTGTCCTCCAATTCCTCTGTCACATCACAATGCTCTATTGTGCATCAAAGCAATGTATTTTGCCATTGAAATGTACTCTGATCCTTCATAATGTTCTATTTTGCCATCAAAATGGCCTATTGGGAGATCACAATGTCCTCTATCTTATCAATGTGCTAATGTGATATCCCTAGTCTTCTGTCCCATTACATTGCTCAATTGTATTATGATTTCTCTGTCCAATCATAATTCTCTATTGTACTACCACAATCACAATGTTCTATTGTGCCATCAGTGTTTTTCAGTCCCATTACAGTGGTCTATGGTGCCATCACAATGGTCTATTGTGCAATCACGATGCTCTTTTCTACAAACAACATCCTCTGCCCCATTACAATGCTCTGATCCATCACAATACTTTATTGTGCTATTAATGATATGGTGGGAAAATATGGATTTTAATCCTTGTCTTTTCTCTCTGTCTCTGTCAGTATAATTAAGATGAGAAGTTTGTGCTTAGGACACTGTCATAGTGATATAGGGCTATGATTTCAGAAAAAAACTGATGTGTTAACACCTTTGGCACCTAGATGAGAACAGGGACATCACATCCCCAGTCCCAGACAGCTGTGTTGTAAGAACATGCAACTTCCTGGCTGTCTTTGAAAACTTTTTAAGCTTTTCAAAGAGAATTGAACCTTGCTGTGATGCTTTTGACTATGTATAATGTTTAGGAATATGGAACCCTATAAAATATATGTACTCCACTTAATTTGGGCTCAGACTTTGAGACAAGTCTCTTTGGGACAAGGCTGCAGCCTAAATAAACCTGCTTTCTGCATCTCCTTATGCTATTTTCTTCTATCCCACAACATTACAAGGATCTATTTTGCCTTCACAGTGGTCTATTGTGCCATCACAATAGTGTAATTTCCCATCACAGTGGTCTAGTTTGCCATCATAATGCTCCACTGTGCCATCACAATGTTCTGTGATGCATCACAATGCTATCTTGTGCCATTAAAAGGTTCTATTTGCCATCACTGTGCCATCACTGTGCCATCATCATAATGTTTTGTGGTGCCATGACAATAATCTATTGAGTGATCACTTTGTCCTTTGTTCCATCACAGTGCTTGAATGTACCATCACAAGGGTCTCTTGTGCCATCACAATATTCTACTGTGTCATCACAATGGTCTACCCTGCAAGCACAATGATTTATTGTGCCATCACAATGGCCTACATTGCATTCACAATTCAACTGTTCCACTTAAATACTCTGTTGTGCTATCATAATGGTGTATAGTGACATCAAAATAGTGTATTGAGCCATCACAACAGTCAACTGTGCCAACATAATGATCTACTAGGCCATCAGGATAGTCTATTATTTCATCACAGTGTGCTCTGCTTTATCACACTGCTCTCTTGTGCCATCACAAGGGTCTCTTTTCCATCATAAAAGTCCATTGTTTCATCACAATGTTTATTATAACATGTCAATAGTTTCTTGTGACAGCACAAAAATCTATTGTGCCATCACAATGATGTATTATATCATCACAATGTTGTTGTCTATTTCATCACATTACATTATTGTGCCTTCACAAAGGTCTATTGTTACATCACAGAGGTCTTTAGTGCCATCACAATTGACTATTGTAACATCACAATGGTCTATAGAGCCATCACAATTGTCTATTGTCACATCACAATGGACTGCTATGTCATAACAATAGATTATTGTGCCATTACCCTGGTCTATTATGCCGTCACAATGTCCTCTTTTCCATCACAGTAGTGCTCTATTATGCCTTCACAAAGAACTATTTTGCTGTCATAATTCTTCTGTCTCATTATTGTGCTATAAGAATTTTTCTGTCTGATCATAATTGTATATTTTGGCAGCACAATGTCCTATTGTGCCATCAAATCACTGTATTTGCCATCACTATATCATTTGCAAAAATTGCAATGCTCTATTTTGTCTTCAAAAATTCCTGTGTCCCATCAGAATTGCCTATTGTGCCATTACAATGGTGTATTGTGCCATCACAGTGGTGTATTGTGCCATCACAATGGCCTTGTACCATCATAATGCTCTATTGTGTCATCAGAATTGTCTATTATTCTATCACAATCTCCTGTGATCTCTCAAAATGCTCTCTTTTGATACACAATGATATACAGTTCCATAGCAATGCATTATTTTACCATGACAATGGTCTATTTTGCTAACACAATGGTCTATTCTGCCAAGACAAAGATACTCTATTCCATCATAATGCATTATTATTTCCTTAAAAAGTTCTTTTGTGCCAAGACAATGGTCTATTGTGCCATTACAATGTTATATATCCCATCACAATAATCTTTTCTGCCAAAACAAAGATCTATTGTGCCGTCACAATAGTCTATTATGCCATCACAATTTCATTTCACCTGATCTATCACAATGCATTATTGTACCATCATCAGGGTCTATTGTGACATCACAGTGGCCTATAGTGCCACCACAGTCATTTACTTTAGCATCAAAATGATCTATTTTGCCATCAGATTGGTCAATAGTGTCTTCACAATGCCTCTGTTACATCACAATGCTATATTGTGCCATCACAATGTTCTCTGTTACATCACATTTCTACACTGTGCCATCAAAATTCCTTTGTTCCATCATAATGTTCTATTGTGCCATCACAATTTCTCTTTCCATTCACAATTATGTATTGTGACATCACAATGTCCTCTCTACCATCACAATGCATTATTATGCCATCACAAGGGTCTATTGTGCCATCACAATAGTATATGGTGCCATCTCAACATCTATTGTGACATCACAATGGTCTATTATGGCATTACAATGATTTACTGTGCCATTACCCAGGTCTATTGTGCCATACCAATGTACTCTGTCCTACCACAATGCTCTATTGTGCCATCACAAATGTCTATTTTGCCAACATAGTGGTCTATTGTGCAGTCACAAGGTCTTCTGATCAGTCACAATGCTCTGTTGTGCCATCATAAGGGTATATTGCACAAGCAGAATGGTGTTTTGTGCCATCACAATGACCAACTGTACCATCACAATGATTTATTGTGGCATCACATTGATATTTTTGTGCCTTCACAATTCCTCTGTCACATAAGAATAGTCTATTATGCCATAAAAATGGTGTAATGTGCAATCATAATAGTCTATTTTGCCCTCAGAATGGTCTGTTGTTCCACTGAAATGTCCTCAGATCTACCACAATTCTCTTTGGGCTGTCACAATGGTCTATTTTTGCCATTATAATGGTCTATTGTTCCATCACAATGTTTTCCTGTACCAAGACAATAGTCTCTTATGGTAACACAATGGTTTATTCTGTCAACATAATGATCTATTGTGCCATCACAATGTCATCTATTCCATCACAATGACATTTTGTGCTAATACAATGATCTGTTATGCCATCAAAATTGTATATTATGCCATCAAAATGTTGCCTGTTTGATAACAATGCATTATTGTGCCTTCACAAGGATCTATTGTGCCATGACAAGGGTCTGTAGTACTATCATAATTGTTTTCTGTGCTATTACAATCGTCTATTGTGACATCACAATGGTCTATTATGCCATAACAATGGTTTATAGTGAAATCACCCAAGTCTGTTCTGTCATCACAATTTCCTCTGTCCTATAACAATGTTCTATTGTGACATCACAATGCCTTCTGTCTCATCACATTGGTCTATATTGTTCCATCACCATTCCTCTGGCCCATCCACATGTTTCATTGTGCCATCATAATTCCTCTGTTTGATCATAATTATATATTGTGCTATAACAATGCTCTATTGAGCCATCATTATGGCCTTTGCCCTGTTACAATGCTCTTCACAATTTCTCTGTTTCACCATTTCTCTGTTTCACCATAGATACCCATTGTGTCATTACAATGGTGTATTGTGCCATCACAACAGTCTAGTGTGCCATCATAATGGTCTATTATGTCAACAAAATGGTCTGTTCTGCCAGCACAATGTTCCAATGTGCCATCACAAGATCTTCTCTTCCATCACAATGCTATATGATGCCATCAGTAAGCCGTATTGTACCATCACAATGTTCTTTGTTCTATCACAACGATTTTTTGTGTCAACAAAAGATCTATTGTGCCATTGCAATGGTGTATTTTGCCATCACAAAGTTATTTATTTTGCCATCATCATAGTCTATTGTGTCTACACAAATTCCTCTGTCTCAACACACTGCTCTATTGTGCCATCACACATGTCAGTTATAAAATCACAGTGGTCTATTCCATGACAACAGCTTTTGTGGCATCACACTGGTCTCTTGTGCCTTCACCATTCCTATTTCACATTACATTGCTCTATCATGCCATAATAATTGACTTTTTGGCCATGACCATGGTCTGCTGTGCCACCACAATGTCTTCTGTTCCATCACAATGGTATATTGTGCTGTCACAGTTTCTATGACCTCTCATAGAGGTCTATTTAGCCATGACAATAATATATCGTACCACCATAGTTTCTTTGTCTATTGTATATTGTGCTATTAAAATGTTCAGTTGTGCTATCACAATTCTTTATTGTGGAAGAGCAATGATTTCTGTCTCATCACAATGGTCTACCCTGCCAACACAGTGGTATGTTGTGCCATCACAATGCTCTCTGTCAATATTGTGCCTTGACAAGTGTTTATTGAGCCATAACAGCATATTATAGCATAACACAATGGTCTAGTGTGCCACCACCATAATCTATTGTGCCTGCACTATGTCCTCTACCCCATCACAATGTTTTATTGTGCCATACAAAGGGCTACTTCACCATCAGAGTAGTCTATTGGACCATTACAATGTAATTTCCCATGAGCCATCACAATACTCTATTATGTCATCTTAGGGCTGTATTGTGTCATCTCAATGGTGTATTGTGCCAACACAATGGTCTATTGTCCAATAACAGTGCTCTACATTGCCATTACAATTACTGATTTTGTGAGCATAATGTTCTATTTTGCCATCACAATGGTTTACAGTGCCATGACAATGTCATCTGATCAATTACAATGCATTAATTTGCCATTTCAATGGTCTATTGTGGTCTATTATGCCATCACAATGTTGTCTGTCCCAATGCTCAATTGTTAAGGGTCTATTGTGCCATCACATGATGTATTGTCAGTCACATTGGTCTATTGTACCATCACAGTGGTCAGTTGTGCTGTCATAATTCTCCATTTTGCCATCACAATGTCCTCTGAACCATCACAATGCTCTTTTGTCTCATTACAAGGGTCTACTTGTCATCACAAGGGTTTATTGTGCAATTACATTGGTCTATTGTACCATCACAATGGTCAGTTGTGCTTTCATAATTCTCCATTTTACCATCAAAATGTCCTCTGAACCATCACAATGCTCTTTTGTCTCATCAGAGGGTCTGCTTGCCATCACAATGGTTTATTGTGCCACACAAATTGTCTATTGTACAACGACAGTGTCTTCTGATTCATCATAATGCTCAAATGTGGCATGAGAGAGTCTATTGTGTCATCATAATGCTCTAATATACCATTAAAATTGTTTATAGAGCCAACTCAATGGTCAGTTGTGGCCTCACAATGCTCTATTTTGCTGTCACAATGGTTGTGTGTCATCACAATGTCCTTATGTAGTCACAATGTCTCTGTTCCATAACAACACTTTATTTTGTCATCATAAAGTCCTCTATGCTCTATTGGGCCATAGTAATAACTCCTATTATGTCATCACAATTTCTGTCTCTAATTACAATTGTATATTGTGCATCACAATACTCTGTTGTGCAATCATAATGTCTTCTGTCCTATAAAAGGGTCTATTATGTGAACATAATTGTCTATTGTGCCATCAGAATATCCTCTGTCCAATCACAGTGCTCTATATTGCCACCACAACAGTCTATTGTGCCATCAAAATGGTCAATCAATGGCTAGGTGTGGTGGGACATGCCTTTGACCCCAGCACTGGGGAGGCAGAGGTGGATCTCTATGAGTTCAAGGATAGCCTTATCTACATAGTGAATTCCAGGCCAGCTGGGGCTATAGGGAGACCCTGTCTCGAAAAGACCAAAAAAAAAAAAAAAAAAAAGGTTAGTCACAGCATCACAATGTCATGTGAGCCATCATAATGTACTACTGTGCCATCATCATAAGGCTCTAGTTTTCCACCAAAGAAACCTATGCTGCCATAACTATGGTCTTTTGTGCCATCACAATGTCCTTTTTCCCATCAAAATGCTCTTTTGTACAATCAGAATGGCATAATGTGCCATCATAGTTGTCTTTTGTGCCATCACAATTTCTGTTCTGTTAAAATGCTCTAAATGTTGTGCCATCACATTGGTATAGTTTACTGTCAAATGATTTTTGTGCTATCTAAATTTTCTATTTTGCCATCAAAATGATCTATTCTGCCAATGTAATGCTCTATTGTGCTATTACAATTCTGCACCATCACAACATCCTCTGGCACATCATAATGATTTTTTTTATCACAAAGGACTATTGTGACATCACAATGGTATATTGCACAATTTCAATGTTCTACTGTGGCATCACAGTGACCTACTGTGCCATGACTAGGGTCTATTGGGCCATCACAAAGCTCTTTATCCCATGACAGTGCTTTATTGTGTTATTACAAAGGTACTGTGATATCACAGTGGTCTTTTGTGCCATCTCAGTGCCCTCTTATCCACAAAAATGCTCAACTATGCCTTCATCAGGGTTTTTGTGCCATCACACTGGCCTATTGGGCCTTTCTTCTCTCACAACACATAGCCCTATTGTGCCATCACAGTTGTCTGTTGTGCCCTCACAATAGTATATTGTCCAATCACAATGTTTTCTGTTTCATTACATTGGTATACTGTGCCATTACAATTCCTCTGTTCTATCATAATTCTCTCTTTTATCACCACAATGGTCTATTGTTACATCACATTTTTCTGCCCAATCACAATAGTATATTGTACCATGCATCTCAATGTTCTGTTGTGCCATCACAATTCTCTATTGTTCAATCACAATGAATTCTGTCTCATTACAATAGTCTCTTGTGTCCACACAGTAGGGTATTGTGCCATCTCTAAGGTTTATTGTGATATCATAGTGCTCTATTTTGCCATCACAATGTCTTCTGTTGTATCAAAATGCTCTATTGTGCATTGACAAGAGTCTATTTTCCATCAATATGGTCTATTGCACCATTAAAATGATTTATTCTGCCATCACAATACCCTGTGATCCATCACAGTGCTTGACTTTGCCATCATAAAAGTCTTTTATGCCATCCCAGTACTCTGCCACCATTATTGTGCAATGTGCCATCAGAATAGTCTATTGTGCCACCACCATGGTTGATTGTGCCATCACAATGTTCTATTGTGGCAACACAATGATCTATTTTGCCATCACCATATCCTTTGTTTCACCACAATGCTTTATTGTGCCATCACAAAGGTCTGTTGTGCCATACAGTGGTCTATTATGTCATCCCAATGTCATCAGTTCCATCACAATGGAGAATTGTGCTTTCACTAGTCTATTGTGTCATTACAGTGGTCGATAATACTAACATAGTGGTTTATTGTGACATCACCATGGTCCATTATACCATTATAATGGTCTATTGTACCATTATCTTGGTCTATTCTACCATCATAATGCCATTTGTTCTATCATAATGCTCTATTGTGACACAATAAGGCTCTATTGTGGCAACTCAACAGTGTATTGTGCAATGGCAATCATCTAATGTGCCATCACAATGATCTTTGTTCCATCAAAATGTTTTATTGTGCCATGACAATGATCTATTTTGACATCACAATGTAGACTGATCCATCACAGTGCACTATTGTGCTATTATAGGTGTATATTGTACTATCACAATAGTGCCATGACAGTGGTGTACAGTGGCTTTCTAATGGGCTATTATGCCATCACAAAGGTTTATTGTGCCATCACCATGGTCTACAGTGCCAGAACATTGTGCTCTGTTGCATTATAATGCTTTATTGTGCTATCAGTGTGGTCTATTTTGCCATCACTAAGTCATCTGTTCTGCCACAACTAACAATTGTGCCTACACAAGTCTATTATGCCATCCCACTTAACTACAGTGCCATAACTATGGTCTATTGTGGCTTCACAATGGTCTATCATGCCATCACAGTGGTTTATTATGCCATCATTATGGTTGTTTGTGCTGTCACAATGTATTCAATCCCACTACCATGTTATGTTGTGCCATTACAAAGGTATAATGTGCCATCACAATGGTCTATTGTGCCATTAGAAAGTCCTTTGATTTGTCACAATTGTGTGTTATGTCATCAATGTTCCATCAGAGCATTGTATTATGGCATCACTGTAGTCTATTGTGTCATCATAATGGTATATTGTGTCCTTCAAGTATCCTCTGATCCATCACAATGCTCTACTGTGGCATCAAAAGGGTCTAATGTGCCATAACAATGGTATATCGTGCCATGATGATGCCGTCTGTCCCAACAGAATACTCTGTTGTTCTGTCACAATGATCTATAGTGCTGTCACAGTGGTATAGTATGCCCTCTCAATGTCATCTATGCCATCAAATTGTCCATTATGCTTTCAGAAGGGAATATTGTGCCAACTCAGTGGTCTATTTGATCATCACAAGGGTCTATTTTGATGACACAATGGTGTTTTGGGCATAAACATGGTTAATTGTGTCACTACCTTGGCTTTTTATGCCATCCCAAGGTCTTCTAATCCATCACAGTATTTTATTGTACCATCACAATCATCTATTGTTCTATCACAATGGTCTATTTTGCCATCACAATTTTGTCTGTTGCATCACAATTCACAATTGTGTCTACAATTATAGTATGCCATCACAGGGGTCTATAGTGTAATCACTATGATCTATTCTGACTTCACTATGGTTTATTATCTCACTATAATGGCTTATTGTGCCATCTCCAAGATCTGTTGTGGCTTCATAATGCCTAATGTATTCAGTCCCACCACATACTCTATAGTGCCATAACAAAGCTCTATTTTCCCATCAAAATGTCATCTGATACAAAATAATGCTCTGTTGTGGCATAATAAGGGTCCTTTGTGCCATTACAACAGTGTATTGTGTCATTATAATGCTCTATTGTGCCATCACTATAGTCTATTGTGTGATCACTCTGTCCTCTGATCCATCACAATGCACTATTGTGCCATTATCAGAATGTAACAGGACATCACAATGGTGTATTGTTTCATCACAATGTCCAATGCCCCATCACAGTGCTCTAATTTACCATCACAAAGATCCATATGTCATCACAATAGTGTACTACGCAATAACAATGTCATCTACTCCATCACAATGTTCAATTGTGTAATCATGGCCTATTGTGCCATCACAGTGGTCTTTTGTGCCATAATAATTTTCTTTTGTGCCATCACAATGTTCTCTGATCTATCAAAATGCTCTATAGTATCATCATAAGGGTTTACTTGCATCATAATGACCTATTGTACCATATTTTATTGTTTCATGAAAATGATCTATTATGCAACCACAGTGTCCTCTGCTCCATCAAAATGCTCAAATGTACCATCACAAGGGTCTATTGTGCCATAACAATGCTCTAGTGTACCATCAAAATTGTCCATTTTGCCATCTCAATGGTCAATTGTGGCATCACAATGGTTGATCGCATCATCACAATGTTCTTGTGCATCATCACAATGTTCTTGTGCGTTCACAGTTCTTCTGTTCCATCACAGTGTTCCATAACAATGTCCTCTTTTCAATCACTATGCTCTATTGGGCCATCATAATGCTCTGTTGTGGCATCACAATTTCTCTTTCTGATCACAGTTGTATAGTGTCATCACAATGTTCTATTGTGCTATCACAATGCTTTATTATGTAATCAATGTAATCACAATGTCCTCTGTCACATCACAATGGTCTATTATGCAAACACAATTGTCTGTTGTGCAATCACAATGCTCTCTGTCCCATCACAATGCTCTATTGTGCCATCACTTTGCTCTATTGTGTTATCACAATGGTCTCTTTTGCCATCACAATACTCTATTGTGCCAGCATAATGTCCACTGTTAAATAACAATATGCTATTACACCATCAGAATGGACTATTTTGCCATAATGATGGTCTATTGTTCCATCATATTGTTTTTGGTCACATCACAATGCTCTATTGTGCCATCAAAATATTCTCTATCCCTTCACAATGCTTTCTTCTGCCATAAAAATAATCTCTGTCCCATCACAATGCTCTATTGTGCCATCAGAATGTCCACTGTCAAATGACAATATGCTATTGTACCATCACAAGTGACTGTTTTGCCAACACAATGCTGTACTGTGTCACCAAAATTCCTCTGTCTCATCACAGTACTCTGTTCTGCCATCACAATGCCCTATGTCTCTTCACAATGCTCTTTCTACCATCACAATATCCTTTGTCTCATCACAATGATACACTGGGCCATCACAACTTCATCTATCCTATCACACTGCTGTATTGCACCATCACAATGTTCTCTTTTTTATCTCAATGCTGTACTGTACAATCACATTGTCTTCTGGTTCATCATAGTGCTCTATTTTGCCATCACAATGTCCTCTGTCCCATCACATTGGTCTATTTTGTCATCACAATTCCTCTGTCCAATAAATTGGTCTACTTTGTGTTCATAATTCCTCTGTCTCATAATAATGCTCTATTGTTCCATCGCAATGTCCTATGATATCATCAGAATGTCCTAGAATGCTTCATGATTCTCTATTGTGCCATCATAATCTCCTCTGTCCCACCACAATCCTACATTTTTTACATCAAAATTCCTCTGTCCCATCATATTGTTCTACTCTGTGTTCACAATTCCTCTGTTTAATCATAATGGTCTCCATTTTTTCTTCAAAATGTTGTACTGTGATATCTCAACATGTTCTAATGCATCACAATTCTCAGTGGTCTATTTTGCCTTCTCAATGGTCTATGGAACAATGGCTGTTCCATTTCAATGGTCTATTGTGACATCATTTTTCTCTATTTTGTCATCACAATAGTCTTTTGTGCCATCACAACACTCTATCGTGTCTTTACTAAAACCTATTTTGCTATCAATATGTCATTTGTGCCATCACAATGTTCCTTCTGCCATCAAAATATTCTCAGTTCCATAAGAATCCTACAAAGTTAAACCAAGAAGGGATCAACAATTTAAACAGACCAATAACATATAAGGAAATTGAAACAGTAATACAAAGCCTTGCAACTAAAAGAAGCCCAGGCCCAGATGTATTTACAGCAAAATTCTACCAGACATTTAAAGAAGACCTCCAACTAATACTACTTAAATTATTTAAAAAGATAGAAACAGAGGGAGAACTCCCAGTTCTTCTATGAAGCCAGCATCACTCTAATACCTAAACCGGGTAAATCACAACCAAAAAATAAAACTATAGGCCCATATCCTTGATGAACATAGATGCAAAAATTCTCAACAAAATACATGCAAGCCGCATACAGACAGACATCAAAAAGATCATTCATGATGATCAAGTAGGCTTTATCCCAGAGATGCAGGGATGGTTCAATATATGCAAGTCAATAAATGTAATTAATCATATAAATGGACTCAAAGACAAAAACTACATTGTCACCTCAATAGATGCCGAAAAGGCTTTTGACAAAATTCAGCATGCATTTATGTTCAAAGTCCTAGAGTGAACTAGACTGGAGGGAACATACCTCAACATAATTAAAGCTATAAACAACAAACCCACAGCCAATATCATTCTAAATGGAGAAAAACTGGAACCATTCCCATTAAAATCAGGAACCAGACAAGGAAGTCCATTATCTCCACTCCTTTTAAGCATAGTGCTTGAAACTCTTGCTGGAGGACTAAGACAGAAGAAGGAAATTAAAGGAGTACTAATTTGAAAAGAAGAGGTCAGACTATCACTTTTTGCAGTTGATATAATACTATACCTAAGAGATCCCAAAAATTCCACCAGAAAACTCCTAGAACTGATCAACACTTTCAGCATAGTGGCAGGTTATAAAATCAATCTCCAAAAATCAGTAGCCTTTCTATATACCAATAACAAGCAATTGGAGAAAGAATACAGGGAAATGCTCCCATTCACAATTGCTGCAAAAAATTTAAAATATCTTGGAATGAATCTGACCAAAGACACTAAAGATCTCTAAAATGAAATACTTAAATCGTTAAAGAAAGAGACTGAGGAACACCAGGAAATGGAAGGACCTCCCATGCTCATGGATTGGAAGAATTAATATTGTTAAAATGACCATCCTACCAAAAGCAATATACAAATTCATTGAAATCCAAATCAAAATCCCCATGACATACTTCACAGAATTAGAAAAATGCTTCCTTAAATTCATATGGAGGCACAAAAGACCCAGGATAGCCAAAGCAACCCTGATCACAAAGAACCATAGTCGTAAAAACATCATGGTACTGGCACAAAAACAGACACATAGATCAATGGAATATCATTGAAGATTCAAACCTGAGCACACACAATTTCAGCCACCTGATATTTGACAAAGGTGCCAAGAACACACAATGGAGGAAAGACAGCATCTTCAACAAATGGTGCTGGCAAAACTTGATCTTCACCTGTAGAAGAATGAAACTAGATCCTTATCTTTCACGTTGCACAAAAGTCAACTCCAAATGGATCAAAGACCTCAATGTGAAACTGGAAACCCTGAAACTATTAGAAGAAAATATTGGCAGTAACTTACAGGATATAGGTATAGGAAAGGATTTTCTAAATCCAGAAGTTGCTCAGGAATTAAGGTCAGTAATCAATAAGTGGGACCTCATTAACTCAAAAGCTTCTGTACAGCAAAAGAAACAAAAAGGTGAAAAAAAACCCCACAGAATGGGAAAAAGTCTTCCAGTGACATATCTGACAGAGGTTTAACATCCAGAATATATAAAGAACTCAAAAATCAAAGACTTGAGAAAACAAATGACCCAATGAAAAGATGGGCTAAAGATCTAAACACAGAGTTCTCAAAGGAAGGAATAAAGATGGCTAAGAAACATCGCAAAAAGTGTTCAACATCATTGGTAATTAGGGAAATGCAAATTAAAACCACCCTAAGGTATCACCTTACCCCAATCAGACTGCCTAGGATCAAGAGAACAAATGATACCAAATGCTGGAGAGGATGTGGAGAAAGGGGAACACTCATTCACTGCTGGTAGGATTGCAAACTTGTGCAGGCTTTATGGAAAACAATATGGAGAACTGTTAAAAAACTAAAAATGAACCTACTATATGACCCAGGTATACCACTCCACGGCATATACACAAAGGACTCATCCTATTGTAGAGACCACCTGTACACCATGTTTGCTGCTGCTCTTTTCACAATAGCTAAGAGATGGAAGCAACCTAAGTGTCCCTCAACTGATGAGTGGTTTAAAAAATGTGGTATACTTACACAATGGAGTTCTATTCAGCAATAAAGAAAGATGAAATAATGAAATTTGCAGGTAAGAGGATGGATCTAGAAACTGTTATACTAAGTGAAGTAACACAGACTCAGAAAAACAAATGACATATTTTTTCCTCTCTTATGTGACTCCTAGCACCAAATTCTTTTAAATCCAAGGTTCTTTAAATAAGATGATGCTATGCAGAAGTCCCATCTGCATAAAATAACTACCATCTTCAGCTGAGACTGATTGCTAAACATAGTCACAATTGGGCTTGGTGCAGGCTGTGCTCATTCATTGAAGGAGTGCCAAGCAGGGTCACTGGACCCTCACCTGAGTATCCAGCCACTCTTCCCAGCCAACTAGGCTGGCCTTGGAAGACAAAAGAAAAATGAGACCCACAGTCTTCTCTTGGACATGCAGGCCTTTCTCTCCAGGGTAAGTCAATAGGGCCCTCTGTGCCTTGACTCCCCCAGCCTCACTTACTCTCCCATCTTCCCGGCTGGTCTCTCCTCCTAGCCTGGGTCCTGTTCCATTCCATGTCTTAGTGCCCCAGACACCTGGGGAATCACCACTGCTTCCTGATCCTTTGCATCCAGAGCAACTCGGTTCCTTCCCAGATCCTTAGGAATATTGCTTCTGGGCCTGGCCCCGCCCTCACCTCCCTCTGCTTCCCTAGGCCTGCACCACTCTTGGACCCCTCTCCCACCCACAGGCCTCTCTATCTGGGATAAGTTGATTGGGCCCTCCACGCCTTGACTCCCCCAGCCTCACTCGCCCTCCCGTCTCCCCCACCTCTCTCTTCTCCTAGCCTCGGCCCAGTCCCATTCCTTGTCTTGGCACCCCAGACACCTGGGGAACCACCACTGCTTTTTCCAGATCCTGTTCATCTAGAACAACTCAGTTCCTTCTTGGGTCCCCAGGGGCCCTCTGGGCCTGGCCCCACCCTCACCTCCTTCTGCCTCCCTGGGTCTGCACAACCCACCAGCCTCTTTCCTGGATGCTGGGGTTGACCTTTCCTCTTCCTGGTCCTTTGCATCCAGACCAACCCAGCTCCTCAGTGTAGTCCCCAGGGGCCCTTGGAGCCGCCTCCCACCCCCATCATCCTTTGCATCTCTGGGTGGCACAGCCACCACCTGCCCTAGAGCAGCATCTTTCCTGGGCCAGGCTCCCAGGCCAGTCCAACCCCCAAATTCCTGAGGCCAAAATCTATCCTGGAGGGATCCAGACCTTAGGAGAATGCCTGTGAGCATCTGATCTTGGAAACTCCTGAGCAGCAAGATGAAAACAATTTGGACACTTGAATTAAAATCAAAAGAGAGAACCTGAAGCTTAGAGCAACCAGCTTTTCATGCCCAACAAGTAAGCCACAAAGGCACATAAAGTTTACAAAAAGAAGCAGATGTAAACTCGAGAAAGGAAGGCGTGAGTCTCTCACAAGAACCAGAAATTACAAAAGAAATCCACATGTCAAAGTAACAGAGGAAAATAAGAACATGAAAAAACGAAATATATATCCCCACCAAATACCAATAGTCCTCTAGAGGAGTACAATGAGAACCCCCTAGAGATAATGAGGACATGGAACTCAAAAGAATAATTATAAACATGATAAAAGAATTCATTGAATTTAAAGAACACACAAAGCAAAGAACTGAAGGAAGATAGGGATAAACTTCTGAATGAATTCAGAAAAGAGTTAGAAATATTGAAGATTACTCAGGCTGAAATGAAGAAGGAAGTGAAACACTCGGTAAGCCAATTAGAAATGACAGAAGAAAGC